>NC_037683.1:33469717-33769717 GCF_003255815.1 Theropithecus gelada | reverse complement strand
TGCAATTGTCTGAGGTCCTCAGGCATCCCTGGCTTTCTAAAGAAGTTTAAAAGAAAAATAATAATAATAATCAGGGCTGATGCTATCTCACGAATCCCAGTTTGGTATACCATAGCTGTTTCTAAGCTTTTATGCTTCAAGTTATACAGAAAGTAGAATTTCCCAGTTACAAAGTTTTGTTTTGTTTTGTTTTGTTTTTAAGACTGCAATGCAAGATTGGTCCCTCTGACAAAGGGTATTAGGCAGAATCTCCCAGCGTCGTTGACAATGGGCCACAATAATTTCTCTTCTAAAATATTCCTATATGATTCGTTTATTGCACTAAATAAAAGTGAATGGTGGCACATGCTCACATGGAATATCATTTGAAATCTCTCCAAGGGCTTCTTATTACTTACACCCCATTACAGTAATTTACTGTTATATCTTATTCACTCGTGCTTGCTTCAAGAGCTGTAATTAGAACCTGGAGAGCCATCCAGGAGCACATGGCCATAGGTTGGCCATATTGCTCCAAGAGACTTTCTAAATTTTTATTATGGACATGAATTTTCAAACATACCCCAAATTAAAGAGAACAGCAAATGAACCACCATGTACCCAACACTTAGCTTTGATAATTATCAATTCATAACTTTTCATGATCTCACCCCCCTTCCATTCACTCAGTCACGTTTTAGATTCTAGAGAGGCTTTCAAAGGAAGTCATGGAATCTTCTGTGGCAATAACAACCATTCACATTTACTCCTGGAGATGTAGACTTTCTTGTGGCCTTACAGTTTGATCACAGTCATCAAAGGAGCAATGAACACGTTCCCTGGGGCACTCTATTTACATACTCAGGGTTTTTCATCAATCATGTAAAAGAGGGTTACATTTTCAGGTCATACCAAAGTGACTCATCAAGCCAGAGGGGTGAGTCATGGAAGACACATGACGCTTTCCAGTTTAACCTGCTGTGCGACTGTGAACACCTGTAATAGTCATCTTACCATAAATCTCTCCCTGACCTTTCTGTGACCAGATAAACTGCTTACCAAATCCCGAATCCTACCTGTATAGTAAGAAATGATTTCAGTGTTTATTGCAGAAATCCTCTATTTGGAGAATTTAAATTTAAATCAAATTCAGAGGCAAATTCATATCTTACTTTAAAAGTAAAGCAAATCATTGGGAAAAGCACTGGGGGAGAGAGACTGAGATATAGAAAGAGAGATTCTCTTTCAATCAGCAATTCTGTGTCTATTAGTTTTTCTTGAAGAAATAAGCAAGTCTTGAAAGATGTATGTATTGGGTATTTATTGCAGTAGATTGAATATTAGGAAAATATTGAAAACAATTATCCAAAAATTTAAGACTGTGAAACTAAATTATGAAATATTCATACAATGAAATACTATGAAGTCTTGAAGAATGATAGGAAAATGTGATATATTGTTTTAAAAGTTGTATCTTCAATAAATACTGAAAAGAAGGAGATATCAGAAAATCCTACAGATTAAAAGAAACTTATAAAACTTTTTTTTTTTTTTTTTTGATGGGGGAGACAGGTTCTCATTCTGTTGCCCAGACTGGAGTGCATAGTGTGATTAGTGTGATCATGGCTTACTGCAGCCTCAACCTCCTGATCTCAAGTGATCCTCCTGCCTCAGCCTCCCAAGCAGCTGGGACTATAGGTGCCCACCACCGTGTCCAGCCAGGGAACATATTAACCAGGTGCAATGTGCTGCATTGCCCTCATAAGTCTAAGCATGCACACATACAGAATATTGAGGAAATGTAAACACTGACCAGTTACTGAATTATACTATGGAATTTTTATAATTATCTTTAAATGTGATAATGGTATTTTTTTTGAGTTCTATATTTAGAGGAAAAAAATGCCATGCTGATTGGAGAATGTAAGGATATAGATGAAACAAGATTGATGAAGTTTGAAAGTTTATTATACACTTCTGTCTACTTATATACATGCTGAAAATGATCCATTTGTTAAAAAGTTTTTTAAGCTATAAAACAGTATGTATACTGTGACCCTATTTGTTAATTTATTTTTATATCTTTTTTCTTCTTCTTCTATATAAAACATGACAATATTTTGATGTAAACCTACTTTTTACTTATTCATGTATTTATTTTTTGAGATAGGGTCTCACTCTGTCACCCAGGCCTGAGCACAGTGGCATGATCTTGGCTCACTGCAGCCTCTGCCTCCCAGGTTCAAGCGATTCTTCTGCCTCAGTCCCTGAGTAACTGAGATTACAGGTGTAAGCCACCATGCCTGGCTAATTTTTGTATTTTTAGTAGAGACAAGGCTTCACCATGTTGCCCAGGCTGGTCTTGAACTCCTGACCTCAAGTGATCCGTTCGCCTAGGGCCTCCCAAAGTGCTGGGATTACAGACGTGAGCCACCGCGTCTGGCCCAAACATACTTTTTATAATAAATAAGTAATTTGACAACTTGAACTGATTTACACTAGATATTAATCTCTCAAAATTTGCTGTTTTCCCATTATATCTAATATACTACTGAGTTTACAGTTCGTAAACTATTAAAAATGACAGTGTAAGATGGACTCACATGTGGTCTCAAATTAAGATCTTCTATTATCATAAAGCCCATCCATCAGTTATGAGGTGACTTTTATCCTGTGGCCAGGGAGCCTGATAATTCATGCCTGGGGCAAGCAAGCAGATCAGGACAACTCACGTGAAACCCCGGACTTTCCAGTTTTCATACAAAGCTGGACCTTCATAAACAAAACAAGGAAGGAAACTGAGCATCTTAACAGGTGAATCTAGGAGAAAAAACAAACTAACAAACAAAAAAACTTTTTTAAATAAATGATTTGAATAATTTAGAAACATTTAAGGGCCATTTTGCCTAAATCAATAAGAAAATGTGATTGCCCCAGGTACCAATTTTGCTCTTTCAAGATGGCTGGATTTACCTCAGCTCTCAGAAAAAAAACCAAATCACCCCACCATAACATTTTCACACTCCTAAAAGAAGCTTTAAATTTTATTTATTTGTTTATTTTTGAGACAAGGTCTCTCTCTTTCACTCAAATTGAGTGTAGTGGCATGACCATGGCTCACTGCAGCCTCTAACTCCTGGGCTCAAGGGATCCTCCCAACACAGCCTCCCGACTAGCTAGGACTACAGGCATGCAACACCACACCTAAATTTTTTTTATTTTTTGTAGAGATGGGGTCCCACTGTGTTGCCTAGGTTGGTCTCAAACTCCTAGATGCAAGTGATCCTCCTGCCTCAGCCTCCCAAAGTGCTGGATTACAGGCATGAGTCACCACACTCGGCCAAGATTTAAGTGGGCCTTCCTGAAAGTGAAAGTGACTGTGTGCGTATACAGTGGAACTGGAATAAATTAAATGTAATGAACTTCTCACATCAGCCTCTGTGGATGGGTGGGCTGTACTATGTACTTACTCTTGCTTAAAGACCCAACCACACGGCCTGTATACAGGAGAGACAGCAGTTTGGAAATTGGAGGACTGTGATTCTGCTCGTGCCCTCCAAGGCTCCAAACTGTTTAACTAGAAAATTCTGCTTTGCTTCTGGTGTTCATCTCCCCTTGCTAGGTCTCTCAACTGCAGGCCTCGAGCCCTATCTCAGGTAACTAAGTTCTGCCCCACTCAACTTCTGAATCCAAGTTCATCATCTGTCCAAAGTGAGTCTTTGCCACACCAGAGTGGGGTGGAGTGGGCCTTGCTACCCTGCCCTGTAGCCAGATGGGTAGTAGGTCTGGAGGCTTCTCCCCTCATGCCTTGTCATTCACAATAGCACCTTGGGACTTCTGTTTTGGTTTTCTGAATGTTCCCCTGGCCCATACCCAGGGAGAAGCCCAGAGTCTCAGCTCCCTAGAAGTGGCCCCTTTTCTTCCTGTAGTAATCACAGGCTGAGGTCTGGCTCCCTTTGTAAGGGACCACCTGAAACCATACTGCCCCCTCCTGGATGCCATTCCTCTTGCTATGACATCCATGTAAGCAACTGGCCACCCCTCTCCAAATGAGACACCCAAAATTTTTCTTGGGATGGGATTGAACTCTAATTTGCTATACTTGTAAAACATAATTAGGACCGTAGGGTATGCCTCAGTGGTAATATCAGTCGGCAGGAGCTGACTGATAAATGTTCAGGATTTTTGCAAGTTGGACTGTTAAACACCCCAAGTATTAAAAATTTGAGTCATATAAACTTTTAATTAATCTATACTAATAAAGGTCATAATCAAAACTCATCACTTCTTCCTACATTTTACTACTGTCTATGCTCTGGGTTATTTACATTGACTGTAGTGTTATTTGTACAGTGGAAATTACTCCACTTGTCAAATCATGGTTGAATTGCAACCATCGGTTGGCTATGGAGACAAGAGTTCAGTAAAAATCAATGAAAGCATTCTGTGAGAGTCAATTGGCCATATGGGACTTAAAGGGTACTGCATATTTTATTATTATTTATAAATGGCATGCTACTCCTCCTTTTTTGTATCAATAAAATTTATAAGTTGATGTATTTTTTTTCCAGAGAACCCATAGTTAAGCATTTCCCAGAACCCCACTGTATACCATCTACCGGACTGTGAGCCCAGTTCTATTGTCTCATCCACTCCTTTGGTTCTACTCACCTCCCACATTGACTTTGAGACTGTTGGAGAGCAGGAGGCTCATACCCAACCCACTCTTGATTTATCTCATCCATGTGGCGGGACATCAATTAGCATAACACACCTGGCTTCAGCGCCCCACCAGACTCCTCTAGGCAAACTGACTTACCCGGTTGGTGAATTTGGAAGAAAAACTGTGTTATATATAGCTTAGCTCTTTTCCTTTTCTTAGAAGCTACCCGCAGTAGGGGCATCTTTCTCCAGAGGCAAAGCCTGCGCTGTTCTGGTGTTGCCTGAGGCTGATGGGCAAGTCGGTCAAATCCCAAAGTTTAGTTGATAAGAACTGCACTTGCTTGAAGATAGAAGTTATGCTTTCCTAAGTAGCATTGATCAATAAGGAGCTACCCGTGGGTAGTAGGTATGTTGGACTCCATCTGCTGACTACTTTATTTCTCAATTGGCTCAAAAATTGAATGAAGAAAAGGAGTGCTCTTTATTGGTCCCCTTAGAAACTCCACAGTGGTCCTCTCCCATCAGCCTTTGCTCCTGAGGTCCCAGAATGCCTTGTGGCCATGCCCATGTTTCTTGGTACACATAAGCTCTTCTTTTTTTTTTTTTTTTCCCTTGAAACAGAGTCTCGCTCTGTTGCCAGGCTGGAGTGCAGTGGCACAATCTCAGCTCGCTGCAACCTCCGCCTCCCGGGCTCAAGCAATTCTCCTGCCTCAGCCTCCCAAGTAGCTGGAACTACAGCCGCGCGCCACCATGCCCAGCTAATTTTGGTATTTTTAGTAGAGACGGGGTTTCACCATGTTGGCCAGGATGGTCTCGATCTCTTGGCTCGTGACCCGTCCACCTCGGCCTCCCAAAGTGCTGGGATTACAGGTGTGAGCCACTGTGCTCGGCCATTAGCCCTTTCTAAAAGAAGAAAAACTGACTGGCAATTTATTTTATTCTAATCCCTTTATTCTCAATATGTACATGTAATAATCATAATGTTTACATAATTGAGCCCCTTTTATATGTTAGATATTGTACATACAAATAGCAAATAGGCCTTGGAAAACAAGCGTTGTTATCACTTTACAGATGAGGAAATTATGTCCTAATGTGTTTAAGTAACTTGCTCAGGGTCACAAAGTGACTGAGCCAGTTGTTGGATGCCAAGGCCCTTGCTCTTTCTATTACAGTTTCTCTCCCTTCCCTTTCTCTTTCCTCCACCCTCATTCCACCATCTTCCTTCCTCTTCTCTTCTCTCACCCTCTCTGCCTCCGAGCCATCTATGACTGCCTTTCCTCATTGCCACATATTCTAGCCCTTTAACACGTCAGAAAATTGAAGAAGCATTTGAAACCTCAGATATTTCAGTATATTTTAAAATATCTGCAAAATCTTACCCCAGCAGCTGGGCCCCCAAGAAGCCTGGCAACGAGCAGTAGGAAAACTGTGGCTGTCTTTTTAATATCCTCCTCAGGTTTCTCAGGAGGAATGTCCAGCATCCCATTCAAGGTCCTCGGGGAGAAGGTCACAAAGAAACCAGTACATACAGAGAGAGAGGCCACAGGACTTCATCAAGCTGGGGTCCGCCCAGGCATGACCTGGGAGCTGGGCCCTGTGTGAAAAATGCAGCCTTTCCTCAGATGGAATGTGTACCCGTTACTTCTGAATCAAGGTTTCTTTCCCTGGGGTCAATAGTTGTGTAAATAGCTCAGGGACTGAGCAAACAGTTTAGCAATTACTTGGGGGAATGACTGAGAGAAGAAGAAAATATGTACATATCAGGCATTCTCAACCAGGTAGTATTGCCCCCAGTGGGATGAAAACTGGTTCTTGGGAACTCAAAAAAATCCAAAGTATATCTATGATATTAAAATTTCATAGAGGGGTTGATTAAGAAAAATATGTCTTAACAGGCTCCTTAGGAAAGCAATGATTTTTTTAATGGTTGAAAAATATAAATGAACATAAAGAACTTAACATAGCATGTGACACATAGTAAGTATTCGATACATGAGAATAGTTTCTATTACAGTCATCAGTTGTTATTATGATTGTCCTACAACCTAATTAGAGAAATCATCCAGACCCATCATAGTTGGGGCAGAGAAGGTTGTACTGTGCCAAGTTTACAGATGAAGTTAGCTTTTGGTGGATTTTGCCTGAGCTAGAGGTTAGAACTGCCCAGGGTTCTAGAAAATAGAAAGATTTTTCCACACTGCTGGGATGAGCAGAAACATTTGTGTACACAGTGTTAAAATAAAATTTTAAAAAGGGGGCATGGAATGAATGTTTAGGCTGTGTTCAGACTTTCACAATGCCTGCTATCATCCTCTGGGGAAAGGACATGATTAAGGAATGAATGTAGGGTTGGGGAAAATGCTGGGCAACTTCTCATACATGCTGCATGTGCTCTGCAGGTTTGTAAAAACCTAAACATCCAATGATTATTAGTTTTTAGTGTTTTTTGTTTTTTGTTTTTTGAGACCAAGTCTTGTTCTGTCACCAGGCTGGAGTGCAGTGGCACAATCTTGGCTGACTGCAACCTCTGCCTCCCAGGTTCAAGCAATTCTCCTGCCTTAGCCTCCCAAGTAGCTGGGACTACAGGCGCCCACCACCACGCCAGGCTAATTTTTTATATTTTAGTAGAGACAGGGTTTCACCATGTTGGCAAGGATGGTCTCCATCTCCTGATCTCATGATCCACCCACCTCGGCCTCCCAAAGTGCTGGGATTACAGGCATGAGACACCGCGTCTGGCCCCCAGTGATTATTCTTAAAACCTATGTTTGTATGACTCTCAGTGTGCAAATGTACACTTATTTAAGTGTAAATTAATTAAATGCAATTAAATGCAAATTTTAAATGTAAATTAGTTCAACAATTGTGGAAAGCAGTGTGGTGATTCTTCAAAGAACTAAAAACAGAACTACCACTCAACCCAGCAATCCCACTACTGGGTATATACCCAAAGGACTATAAATTGTTTTACCACAAAGACACATGCATGTGTATGTTCATTGCAGCAGTATTCACAATAGCAAAGAATCAACCTAAATGCCCATCAACCGTACTCTGGATAAAGAAAATGTGGTGCATACACACCATGGAATGCTATGCAGCCATAAAAAAGAACGAGATCATGTTCTTTGCGGGAACATAGATGAAACTGGAGGCCACTAGCCTTAGCAAAATAATGAAGGAACAGAAAACCAAATACCACATGTTCTCATTTATGAGTGGGAGCTAAATAATAGGAACACATGGACGTGTAGATGGGAACAACAGGTACTGGGGTTTACTTGAGGGTAGAGGAGGGGAGAGGGGAGAAGTTCAGGCAAAAAAAATGTTGGGTACTAGGCTTAGTACCTGATTGACAAAGTAATCTGTACACCAAACCCCCAACTCACGAGTTCACCTATGTAACAAACCTGCACATGTACCCCTAAACCTAAAATAAAAGTTAAAATGTCTTTTAAAAAGTGGTTTCACATATGATATCTTATGAAATCATCATAATAACCTTGCAAAGTCAGTATTAGATCCCTACCTGAAGGATGAGGAAGCAGAGGCTCAGAGTCCTCTCAGTTATTTGTTCTTTTTAGCTACCCAGTCGTAAGTATCAAGCAAGCTTTATTTCTACTGTACTCCACCACATCTTTAAAATTCCTTTCCCACAGAGGAGGAGGACATAGGAAATGGTAAAGCTATGGAGCAAAAGTCACATATTGGGACTTGGGGACTCCCTGGTAAGGGATACGACAGTGCCTGTAAATGGACACAACTAAACCATGTAAGAAGTGGCTATTATGTTCACGGAGTATAAATCTAGCATATGGCAGAACCTGCTGAGGCTGGTCAAAGTCATCTACTGCCAAGTTATAGGGAAATGAAAACCCATTGAAATAGAATATGGAAGCATCACAAGATGCTGTGAAGCTCAGGACATAAAAGACTTAGGAGCCCAAACACTGAGAATAAAAATATAATATGAAAAATCAATGACTAGGTACACAGTTGGTGCTGGATTTTATTTTAAGGCCGTAGCTTCAAATGTAGGAATGACGGCTATTTGGCTAAGAGTGGAGAGAATTTTTCAAAGACTGAAAAGAATGTGTTTAGTCAGAGACTAACTCATCTGGCCAGAAGGGCTGTAAATGGAAAACAGATGGGAAGGGAGAAAAAAAACACCTAGATAAAACTGAAACAGGTTTCCATGGATGATATTAAGGAGGGCCTGGGAAGAATTTCAACAGTGAGGGAGGTGCCGCGTAGTTCAATGAGAAAACAGTTGGGAAGGACATCAGAAACAAAACATAGACAGCAGATGTCCAGATATCATGCACAGAACATGAGCAACGTGGTAACCTTGAGATTACAGCACAGGGTGACAAACAAGACTTCATAGATACCACTGAGAGTTAGCAAGCTGGAACAGATCCATGGGAACATAGCGATAGAAGGGTGTGCTGTGTACAAAAGACCTGTTGAGAGGAGGAGAAGCAGCACTGTAGGCTGTGATAACAATAGATTCAGAGGAATCCCTGAACACTTGGATGAAGATGAAAGGACAGAGGGACAGAAGTGATGTTTTTGTGGAAGCACTGCTGAGCCACACGGAGGAAAGCCACAGAATTGGCACGATACCCATGATTAATGAGGATAAGATTCAGGGTACTTCATTCAGATAAAAGCAGAGGTTTTCACTTGCCTCTCTAATAATTTTATGTCCTAGAAGACAGAGGAAGAAATAAAAATAACTGTGCTCTGACTGATTCGAATACATAGGAAGAAGTCACGTAGCAGAGTGGAAAGGATGAGAACTAGAGAATGTGCCTGTCATCTTCAGGGGAGAGCCTGATGGAGCTAGAACAAAGGTGCATACAGGACTTCAGGAAGTTAGACTCCAAAATATTTTAAGAAAATATGGCATAATTCCACAAGTTTCTAGAAAAGAAAACAGTAACAACAAGCACTCAGAAATGTGGCTTTGGATAATTCCAATGAGAAGAAAAGACAGAAGGGGAGACTCTCAAAGAAACTAGTGATGGCATAGAGCCCTTTAAGCAAGGATGTAGAATGGATGTTCAAAAAGGTGGAGGTAGATGATCACTGCATGAGAGTGGCAAAGAACAACAGAAATAGTAGCAGGGATGTTAAAATCCTGGAAGGACCAAAGCATGCAAAAATGGGAAGGACCAGAGAGAGTGTTATGGGGCCAAGGGGATTATGATAATGCATAGTAGAAAGTATGAACTATTTCTCAAATGATGTCACATTCTTTTAGGCCCTGTCAAGAACTGTGATTGTAGGACTGAAAAGGTTGTACAAAAGTGAGTAAGAGTATGTTGAAATCCAAGTTTGGGGAAATGTTACTGATCCTCCTTGAAATCTAATCTAGGATCAAAGTTTCTGGTCCATAATCTGGGAATCAAAGAGTATACATTTGCTGATTTTCAAACTTTCTTATTCCTAAGTATTATGAATTGCATTTCAGCAAATTGACCTTCAAATTCATCTTGCAGAAGCTTGGGAGTGAGCTTGGGAGTGTAATTCATTTGGGTGAGAAGAACTGATTCCATTTTGGATCATCTGCATATTCTCTTTTATTATCAGAATTTTTCAATTGGATATGTCCAGCTTAAAGCTTAAAATTAGCTAACTAGGCCGGGCGCGGTGGCTCAAGCCTGTAATCCCAGCACTTTGGGAGGCCGAGGCGGGCGGATCACGAGGTCAGGAGATCGAGACCATCCTGGCTAACATGGTGAAACCCCGTCTCTACTAAAAATACAAAAAACTAGCCGGGCGTGGTGGCGGGCGCCTGTAGTCCCAGCTACTCGGAGGCTGAGGCAGGAGAATGGCCTGAACCTGGGAGGCGGAGCTTGCAGTGAGCCGAGATCGCGCCACTGCACTCCAGCCTGGGTGACACAGCGCGAGACTCCGTCTCAAAAAAAAAAAAAAAAAAATTAGCTAACTAGCTGCAGAAGGACAGTTTCCAAGGTCCTCAGCAGGATGCTGTGTGTATCTCTAGGTAAAGAAATGTTACTTAATTAAGGTATTCTATCTTTAAGAAAGCAAATTGCAATGTGTCGGAGTTTCTTAAGAACTTTTAGAGTGGCTCTTCATGAAAGAACTAGTAAAAGTGCCTTTTATAATGGTTATGGAATTTTCCTCTAATTAGTACACTATTTCATAAAGTTCAGAACAGGCAAAACTAATCTGTGAGGATAGAAACCATAATAGTGGTTGCCAGGATAGTTGGGAGGGAGTGATAGAAAGAAAAGGAACACTAGTGAACTTCCTAGGATAATGGCATACTCTTATTTTTCTATTGGGGTATTGGTTACATGGGTATATGCATTGGTCAAATCTCATTATTATATGTTAAATTGTCAGTGTATGTCATTACACCTCTGTAAAAATATATACAAGTATATAAATCTGGGCAGTGATATGAAAAGAAAAAGAATGACTTTTCTCCCATGACTTGACAGTAAATAAATGAAGTTAACATAAACAGTTAAGGAATCAGATAAAAGCAGAATCTCTGCGTTTGAAATCAGCAGTGTTCCCTAAGCAGATTTGGGAAAATGTAAGTCTTACCAACACCCTCAAGTTGTTAATTTTCTATTGGCAAGGTCTTCCATATGGAGAAGGTTGTGCATTGCTACTTTCTATCCTGGTTCCACTTGCACTAGGTACCAGTGATTTCTAAACTTCCATGCACATAAATATCACCTTGGATACTTGTTAAAAATGCAGACTCTGGGTCCATACCTGGAGATTCCTATACAGTAGGTTTAGCTGAATGTCTAGGACTTGCATTTTAATGATCATCCTTGATGAGATTGATGTAGGTGGTCCATGGACCTATACTTGGAGAAACATTTCATTAGACAATCAAATCATAAAACTACCACCTACTTGCTCTAATTTCAGGCTCTCCAGACAACCTTCCAATAATAAAGGCTTTTTCCATGGCTTCATGGAGAAAATATGTTGCTTATATCAACCTGTATTCCAGCCCGTGTGCTAGCATTCTTTCTCATTCTAAATAATAAACAGGCATTGACTTTGTATCCCAGTCTGATGAGCTTGCTAAATATTGGTTTGTCCCAATAGATGGATGTGCTTACTATGTGATACTGAAAAATTATGCCTCTGGGCTTGCAAGAGACAAAAACATGATTTGTGCTAAATTTACAGAGATAAAGAATATTTCCAAAATAGGATCTCTTTTTAAAAACTCTATGCCTATACTATAAAGACACATGCACACATATGTTTATTGTGGCACTATTCACAATAACAAAGACTTGGAACCAACCCAAATGTCCATCAATGATAGACTGGATTAAGAAAATGTGGCACATATACACCATGGAGTACTATACAGCCATAAAAAAGGATGAGTTCAGGTCTTTTGTAGGGACATGGATGAAGCTGGAAACATCATTCTCAGCAAACTATCGCAAGGACAAAAAACCAAACACCGCATGTTCTCACTCATAAGTGGGAACTGAACAACGAGAACACTTGGACACAGGAAGGGGAACATCACACACCAGGGCCTGACGTGGGGTAGGGGGAGGGGGGAGGGATAGCATTAGGAAATATACCTAATGTAAATGACGAGTTAATGGGTGCAGCACAACAACATGGCACATGTATACATATGTAACAAACCTGCACGTTGTGCACATGTACCCTAGAACTTAAAGTATAGTTAAAAAAAAAAAAAAGAAAAGAAAATTGAATGTTAGTACTTAAAAAAAAAAAAACTCTATGCCTAACATCATAATGACTATTATATTCTTTTTAAAGTAATTGGACTTAACAATAAACATGTATATATAATATAATATTTTCATTTTAAACAAATCAAATGAATCTTTTAATAATGTATATTGTGGTTTATTTTTATGATTCAAAATAAATGTTTATTATTGAAATTTTGGGAAAATGGTAATGCATTTTTTTAAAATCACCTGTTCTACTACCCTGAGCTAACCATGGTTAACATTTTAACTTTTTTTTCTTCAAGCTATTTTTCTATGTCTTTATGTACATGCATTTATTGTAGTGGTGGTGGCGGCGGTGGTTTATTACTTTACAAACCTGGGATTATGCTTAATAAGTATGTCCTAACATGATACAGTTATATCATGTCTTAACATGATTTGCTCTCCTATGATCTAATTTTATTTTTCTTCTTGGGGCACTTATCACAAAAGTGATATATTTGTTTGCTTATTTATTTTTTGTCCTTTCCTGCATGTGTGGTCTAGAGAACAGGCCTTTCACTATGAAAACCAGCACCTTCAAGGCCGGGCGCGGTGGCTCACGCCTATAATCCCAGCATTTTGGGAGGCCGAGGTGGGTGGATCACATGAGGTCAGTAGTTCAAGACCAACCTGACCATCACGGTCTATTAAAAATACAAAAATTAGCCCGGCATGGTGGTGGGCACCTATAATCCCAGGTACTCGGGAGGCTGAGACATGGGAATAGCTTGAACCAGTGAGGCAGAGGTTGCAGTGAGACGAGATCGTGCCATTGCACTCCAGCCTGGGCGACAAAGCGAGACTCCGTCTCAAAACAAACAAACAAACAAACAAAGAAAAAAAAAAGCACCACACAAAACCAGCACCTTCCACAGTGTCTAGCATATGTTAGTCACCAAAACAGGTTTGCTGAATGAACAAATGAATGATTGGCATTTTACATGTCAGTAAATATGCTTCAACATCATGATGTATGATGAGTAAGCAACTCTATCAAATGAATATAACATAATTTGCTGTGAACACATAATTTGCTGTGTTCTAGTATTGAACAGCTGGACTATTTCCATATTTTAATTTTTAGTATTATGTTTGAGGATGATATATAAATCTTGTTTACAAAAAAGAGTTCATATTTCTGAATATCTCCTTAGGATTAATTCCTAGAAGTAGAGTTATTATGTCAAAAACTGTAACAGTTCTAAAGACCTTTTACACATATTGCCAAATAACTTTCCAGGAATACTGCCTATTTATATGTCTATAAGCAGCACAAGAAAATCTCCATCTCTTTGTATCTTTACTTACATTGAGTATTGCCACTTTAATACAAATGCTGGCCAATTAAATAAGTCAAAAACTGTATCCCTTTGATATTTGAACTGATTAGCAAGATAACAACAAAGAGTATTATCTTACTATGTTATATATGAAAGATTATTGCAATTAAAGTAGTTTTTGCTTTTTTATTTTGTTTTTTAAATAGGTATATTATAGATGTTGATGTTATTAAGTCTCTTTTTTTGAGACAGAGTCTCCCTCTTGTCGCCCAGGCTGGAGTGCAGTGGCTCAATCTCAGCTCACTGCAACCTCCACCTCCCAAGTTCAAGTGATTCACCGGCTAATTTTTTATATTTTAGTAGAGACAGGGTTTCATCACCATGTTGGTCAGGTTGATCTGGAACTCCTGACCTCAGGTGATCCTCCCACCTGGCCTCCCAAAGTACTGAGATTATAGGTGTGAGCCACTGTGCCCAGCTTAAGTCTTTTACTATATAATTTATTCCTTATTTTTGTGCTTAGAAAGCCATTCCTTATCTTGAGATAAGGTAAATATTCACCTCTACTTCTTGCTAGTTGTTTAAAGGCTGTCATTTTTCACACATAAATCCCTCATCTATTTGGAATGATTTTAATCTATGGTATAGGATAGAAATCCAGCTGATTTTTTTTTTTTTTAATTTAACTAATGGTCCCAATATAATTTAACCGAGTAATCTTCCTTTTCTTTATTTGGTTGTCACTTTCGTCACATAGTCTTTTTCAGTGTTCAGATTTGTTCCATTTTGTCAAGGCATCACCTTGTTTAACATCCTCCAACTTCATATGAAGGTTAGATATTTAATTAGGCATATTGCCTCAAATTATTTCCTTGTAAGTTTCATATGTGATAACTAATATGTTGTTATCACTTCTGTTAAGTTTGAATACTGGTGAAGTGGAATGCTTTTTTATTTTTTGTTTATTTATCTATTTGAGACAGGATCTTGCTCTGTCACCTAGGCTGGAGTGCAATTGCACGATCATGGCTCACTGCAGCCTTGACCTCCCCAACTTAAGCGATCTTCCAGTCTCAGCTTTGGAGTGCTTTTACGTTTCTTTTCTTTTCTTTTCTTTTTTCTTTCTTTCTTTCTTTTTTTTTTTGAGGTGGATTCTCACTCTGTTGCCCAGGCTGCAGTGCATTGGCATGATCTCAGCTCACTGCAACCTCCACCTCCTGGAGTCAAGTGATTCTCCTGCCTCAGCCTCCTGAGTAGCTGGGACTACAAGTGTGTGCCACCACTCCCGACTAATTTTTTTGTTTTTAGTAGAGATGGGGTTTCACCATGTTGGCCAGCATGGTCTTGAACTCCTGACCTCAAGTGATCCGCCCGCCTCAGCCTCCCAAAGTGCTGGGATTACAGGCGTGAGCCACCGTGCCCAGACAGAGTGCTTTTTCAAATGTGTATTTATTGACCACTTGTATTTCTTGTTTGTTCGTTGTCTGTCTGTATAATTTGGTAGGTTTAGGGCACTCAATTTTTTTTTTTTTTTTTACTGATTTGTAATCATACTCTATTAACTGAACATAGCACGTGGTTTATCTTTGTCTTTATTTTAATTTTTCTTTACATTTTTATGCATAAAGGTAGCTGGAACATTTGACCCACCTATAACTGGCCGAATTTCTGCATTAGAAACTTGCTATTATTGGAGCAACGATTCTTTTCCCACCGATTTGAAATGTCACTTTTATCACCTTGTGTTTATAACTCTAAGATCAGGCTGCTGCCATTCATACACCACAAACCTCTTTACCACAGTTTTCTGTAAGGTTGTGAGTGAATTGGAACAGTGGCCTTTAACACATGGTAAATGGCATATAAGTGATAGCTCTTATTATTGCACCGGCTAAAAGATCTCTCCCATTGTGGTTTTGTTTGTTTCCCCTTCCTTCTTTATTTGTGAGAACAACAAGCTCAGTAAGGCTCAACCTTTGCTCTTTGAATCGGTTCAGTTACTCAGCTCCCTAGAGGCAGTTTAGAAACTCCCTCAAGTAGAATAAATGAAGCTCTCCTAATTCTTTGTTTTGATGTTTCTGCTCACACCCACACTCCCGACACTGTCAAGTATTCCAGCCTCTGCCTTTGGGATCCTAAGAGATGCTGTGGAATGTTACTGTGGAGGTGACACACTTAATGTATAACGGCCACCTGAAGGGGCACTGATCCCACTGAACTCCTTAGTGCCCAACTTAGGAACTGACTGTGGCAAATCTCTTAGTCAGCAAGTACATCTAGCACAGCGAAGGCTAGCAATTTCTGAAGTCCTTCAGTTCACTTCCCAGCCCCCAGTTCTACGAATTGCCTCAGGGCTGGCTCTTGACAGCCTTGCCTGGGCTCTGAGCTTGGAATTTTCTTCTTTGAACTCATAGAGAAAAATTTACGTGTTTTCTTTTTTTCTGTCAATCTATTTCCAGATGCTTTATAGCTTTCAGAACTATAGCTGAGTACAATCTACCAAAGACGTAGTGGTTTAAAACAACAATTTATGATTATCTCATGAGCCTCTGTGTTGACGGAGTTTAGCTGAGCTGTTCTTCTGGTCTCACTTTCGGTCTCTCATGCAGTCATAGACAGCAGCTAGGACAGCAGTCCTCTGGAGGTTCTGCTGCATGGAGACATCCAAGATGACTTCTCTCATATGTCTAGCAACTTGATGCTTCCCCACATGGCCTCTCTCCTCATCCTTAGGAATATCTCATCCTCCAGGGTTTCTACACATGACCTCTTTCTAGAGCATGATAGCTGGATTCATGCATGATGGCCTGATTTCATGACTGCAAAAAAGAAAGGTGCCAGGCCTTTTAAAGGCTTAAATCCAAAATGGCACAGCATCACTGTCACTACATTTTATTGATGAAAGTCCACCTGCAATATGGGAGGAGACTACACAGAGGAATAAGTACCAACAAGCGTGGTTCATTGGGACCATTTTTGTATAACTATCACATCACTTTGTTTTGATTTCCAGAGCTGTTGTGTTTTGGGAGGTTTTAAAAAATTACTTCAAAAAGATTTAGAGTGAAAAAAAATGAACTCCAGTTTTAATTCACCATCTTAAAGTGGGAATCCAGTATTTGTTTTGAAAATGGCTATAGAAATTATTTTTTGGTATTTGTGTTATTCTCTTTTTACTATGTGCATTGTAATACAACATATACAGTAATCTCATTTTCTAATCCTGTCAACATCACTTAATCGAAAAAATATGGTTTTCTTTGAAAATAGAGTATCTCAGAATAAGAATATATTCAATTCTTTAATTCAATAAACATTTTAAAAATATCTCATATGCTGGGTCCTATAATCAAGGTACAGAGTGACTAATATTTTCAATTTGATTCAATGATCAGTAATCATAAAGCATTCTTTTTTTAAAAAAGTACATTAAGCTCTTATTAAATGTATGGAACTATAGGGGTATAAAGGATTATAAGGCAGTGTTGTCCTCAGGGGGCCTTAAAATAGGAAAAGTTATTCAATGTAATAAAAATGAACATATGTTATGCACACACAAAAGGCATTCTTGGGCCCTTACCTAATACCACATATAAAAATTAATTCAATATGGATCAAAGACCTGAAGATCTAAAACTAAAAACTTTCAGACAAAAACATAGCATAAAGATTCATGAAACCGGCTTTGACAATGATTTCTCAGATATGAACAAAAACCACAGACAACAAAGAAAAAAATAAATCGGACTTCAAAATTTTTGAAATTTGGACATCAAAGGACACTGTCACCAGAGTGAAAAAGCAACTCAAAGAATGGAATAAAGTATTTGAAAAATCACGTATCTGATAAGGGAGTAATATTCAAAATTTAGGGAAGTTGTAAAATTCAACAACAAAATAAACAATTTAAAAATGAGCTAAGGACTTGAATAGACATTTCTCCAAAGAAAATGTACAAATAACCAATAAGCACATGAAAAGATACTCAACATCACTTATCATTGGGAAAATGCACCCCAAAGCTACAATAAGATACCACCTTACACCCATCAGAATGACTACTATTATTATTATTATTTTGAGACAGAGTCCCCCTCTGTTGCACAAGTTGGAATGCAATGGCGCAATCTTAGCTCACTGCAACCTCCACCTCCCAGGTTCAAGTGATTCTCCTGTGTCAGCCTCCCTAGTAGCTGGGATTACAGGTGCCTGGCACCACGCCCAACTAATTTTTGTATTTTTGGTAGAGACGAGGTTTCACCATGCTGGCCAAGCTAGTCCCAAACTCCTGACATCAGGTGATCCACCACCTTAGCCTCCCAAAGTGCTGGGATAAAATAGAAAACAAGTGTTGGTGAGCATGTGGAGAAATCAAGACCTTTATGCATTGACGGTGAGAATGTAAAATGGTATAGCCACTTGGAAAACAGTATGGCAGTTGCTCAAAAAATTAAACATAGAATTATTATTTGATCTAGCAATTCTACTTCTGGGTATATACACAAAAATATTAAACGTAAAGATTTAAATAGATATTTGTAGATCCATGTTTACAGCATTGTTATCATCATTGTCATCATCATCATTATTGCTACTTGTGAGACTAAAGAATCTGATGATTTAGGAATTTTTTTTGTTTGTTTTTTGTTTTTTTCTTCTAAATACAGGGTCTCACTATGTTGCCCAGGTTGGATTCAAACTCCTAGGCTCAAGCAATCCTCCTGACTCAGCCACATGAGTAGCTGGGACTACAGGCACGTCCTCACTGCTCCTGGCCACAACAGCATTATTCATAAGCCGAAAGGTGGAAATAACTCAAATGTTCATCAACAGATAAACAGATAAATAAAATCTGGCATATTCTCACAGTGGAATATCACTCAATCTTGAATGAAATTCTGATACATGCTACAACATGGATGAAACTTGAAGACATGCTAAATGAAATAAGCCAGACATAAAAAGACAAATATTGTATGATTCCATTTCTATGAGGTACCTAGAATAGTCAAATTCATAGAAAGTAGTACAGTGTTTACCAGGGCTGGGGAGAGGGAGAAATGGGGGGCTATTGTTTACCGGGTAAGTTCATTCACACTTATGTGTGACCAACAACCATGTGAATCTCCAGAACTTTTCCTTCCGAAAATGTTTGTTCCTTCTTCAGAAAAAATTCTAGAGATTCATATGGATATTGGTTGCATGTAAGTGTGAATATACTTAATTCCACTGAACTGTACATTTTTTAATGATTGAAATGGTAAATTTAATGTAATTTATATTTTGCTACAATAAAAATACATAAGTGTATGTATTCACACATAAGGTCAATGTACTTAATTCCACTGAACTGTACATTTTTAATTGATTGAAATGGTAAATTTAATGTAATTTATATTTTACTACAATAAAAACATTTTTAATGAACACATAAAACAGAAAGTGATAAATGCTACAAAACGAGCACAAATAATCTTTTCCAGAGTTTTCTTCAGACAGCCTGCCTGAAATTTCAATTATATTTCCACCCTGATACTTCTTATCTTCTATATCAGCTTTATTTGTTCCTTATGGTTTATTACTATCTAATATTCTATAAATGTAACTTTATTTTGTGTTTGCTTTCCTCCTTAGAATGTAAGCTCCAAAAAGGTAGAAACTTTTGCCTGGTTTGTTAATTGCCTTATCTCAAGTGAATAGAACACATAGTAAATGATCAATAAATATTTTTGATTGAGTGGATAAAATGCCAAGGGAAATGAGAGGAAGGAAAAATGACTTCCCGAGCAATTGAAGGAAATCTTTAATGACAATGTCGATTTAGCATTGCCATTTTGTTCATTGTGTTCTAGTTGTTCGGCAGAATCGTTGTTCCTTTCTTCCTCTCTTGCTGGCTTTTTAAAAATAATTTAATAAGTTTTTGCCGGGTGCAGTGGCTCACACCTGTAATCCCAGCACTTTGGGAGTCTGAGGTGGGTGGATCACAAGGTCAGGAGATTGAGACCATCCTGGCTAACATGGTGAAACCCTGTCTCTACTAAAAATACAAAAACTTAGCCGGGCATGGTGGCGGGCACCTGTAGTCCCAGCTACTCGGGAGCCTGAGGCAGGAGAATCGCTTGAACCCAGGAGGCAGAGGTTGAAGTGAAGTGAGATCGCGCCACTGCACTCCAGCCATATTAAATGAATATATTCTCTTTATCTTTAGTGTATACCACCATAGGTTTTTGGTTTATAGTTACCATGAAGCTACTATAATATTGTATAGTTATACTAGTCTATTGTAGGATGATAACAACTTAACTTTGATCACAAATAAAAGTTCTGTACTTATATCCCCCCATTTTATGTTTTGATGTTTTACTTAATGTCTGTTTATATTGTGTATCTGTTAACAAGTTGGTGGAGTTATAGTTATTTTTAATACTTTTGTGTTTCAACCTTTAACCTAGAGTTGAAAGTGATTTACATACCATCAATACAATAGTTGAGTATTTTGAATTTGACTATTATTTGTCTTTACCAGTGAATTTTACATTTTCATATGATTTTTTGTTACTAATTTAGAGTTCTTTCATTTGAGCTTGAAGAACTATTTAACGTTTCAGATCTAGCAGTGATAAATTCTTCAGCTTGTTTGTCTTGGAAAGTATTTCACTCTCATTTTTGAAAGAAAGTTTTTTGGAATAAAGTATCCTTGGTTGGCAGCATTTTGTCTCAGCACTTTGAGTATAGCATCCTACTCTTTCCTGGTCTGTAAAATTTCTGCTGTGAAATTCACTGATAGCTTTATTCAGATTGCCATGTATGTTATATGCTTAAATAGAGATTGAATGTACTTTTAAGAATGCATAGAATTTGAATTATTGAGAGGCAAGAGTTATTTGCTCATCAGAGAGGCAAAAAAGAAAATTATAGAACCTATGAAGTATTGGCCGGGGGCAGGGGAAACTGCTACTTTCAAATAGTTTTGCTAGAAGTGTACATTAATGCAGCAATTTGGATGGAATTTTAGTCAAATATATTAAGTTTAAAATATACATTCTCTATGACCTAGATAGCTCACTTTTTTGTGCCTGTCATGGGGAAATTTTTAGACATGTGCAGAGAGGAAGAAAACTGAGGCACGAAAAGATTAACTTGATAAGGGTTATTTCATAATTGACATGAGGATTAAAAGTTAATCTGTAAGACATTTAGAAGAGGCCTTGGCACATAATAAGTACTATGTAAGCATTTGCTCCCATTTTTATTTATTAGTTAATTGTACTTTATTAATAAATTTTCTGTGTAGTTTTTCTGCTTTGCTTAGTTGGCTCTTAATGCTTTCATTTTCAAGCTGCAGGAATTTTGTATATTAAATATGTTAAATTTGTCATACATTGAAAATAGTTTTCAGTTGCATGTTTTTTATTTTATAGTTTTTTTGTTTTTGTTTTTGTTTTTTTTTTAGACAGAGTTTCGCTCTTGTTACCCAGGCTGGAGTGCAATCGTGCGATCTTGGCTCATTACAACCTCCACCTCCCATGTTCAAGTGATTCTCCTGCCTCAGCCTCCTGAGTAGCTGGGATTACAGGCACACGCCACCACATTTGGCTAATTTTTTGTATCTTTAGTAGAGACAAGGTTTCACCATGTTGGCCAGGCTGGTCTTGAACTCCTGATCTCGTGATCCACCCACCTCAGCCTCCCAAAGTGCTGGGATTACAGGCATAAGCCACCGTGCCCAGCCTCTTTATGTTTGATTACATAATGAGATATTAAAACTTTAATGAAGTCAATTCCATTATATTTTTTAAATTAGAATATTTAATGCTGCCAATCAGAAATTTTGCAAATATTTGCTTATTTCTTCTGTTTTCATAGTCTGACTTTTTACATTTACTAATTCATCTGGAATATTTATTTATTTATTTATTTATTTATTTATTTATTTTTAAAGAGAGGGTCTCAGTCTGTTGCCCAGGAGAAAGTGGAGTGGTACAATCTTGACTCACTGCAGCCTTGACCTCCTGGGCTCAGGTGATCCTCCCACCTTAGCCTTCCGCATAGCTGGTACTATAGGCACACACTACCACACCTGGCTAATTTTTTGTATTTTTTGTGGAGATGGAGTTTCACAATATTGCCCAGGCTGGTCATCCATCTGGAATTTACGTAAGTGTACATCAATAGGTTTTTATTAGTTTCCTAAGGATGTCATACCACATTACCACAAACTGGGTGGACTAAAACAAAAGAAATTTATTGAGTTCCTGTTCTGGAGATTAGAAGTCTGAATTCAATTGTCAGCAAGGCCATTGGTCTCTCTGAGGAACGATTCTTCCTTACCTCTTTCTAACTTCTGGTAGTTGCTAATAATTCTTAGTGTTCCTTGGGTTGTAGCAATGTCACTTCAATCTCTGCCTTCATCATCACATGGCATGCTTCTTTGTGTCTGTTTCCAAATTTCTCTCCTTATAAGGATACCAGTCATTGGATTCAGGCCCACCCTAATCCAATATGACAGCATCTTAATTTGATAATATCTTTAAGACCCTATTTCCAAATAAAGTCATATTCACAGGTACCAAGGATTAGAATTTGAACACATCTTTTGGGGGGACACACTTCAACCCACAACAGTTTTTAAATACCCAACAAATTATTCTAGCTCTGACACTTTTCCCTATTAAAGATTATTAAATAATGTTTTATTGTGCCATTAGATCCCATATTAAATGAATATATACTAGTGTCTCTTTCAGGCTTTTGTTTTTGACTTTGTGATCTATCTGTCCATTCTTATACCACTATGAGAGGGAGATATATCTTTAAGTGGCTTTTAATAATTTTGACAAGTAGTTGAATGTGAAGATTTAAAAATGTCATATGATGCAACAACACAACCAAATTATTTCCCTCTGCCAAAAATCCGTGCTCTGACCAGCAGTCCTCTTTGTTTCTGACTTTCTTAGAGCCACTGGTTTTGTCATGAAATTTATGTAGATTTAGAGAAACAATTTTTGCTATGATTAGGAGCATGTCCCATTCACAGACCCCCTATGTTTTTGGTTTTATTTATGTTTTTTTTTATTTTTTTTTTTTTTTTGAGATGGAGTCTCGCTCTGTCACCCAGGCTAGAGTGCAGTGGCGCCATCTTGGCTCACTGCAAGCTCCGCCCCCCAGGTTCACGCCATTCTCCTGCGTCAGCCTCCCGAGTAGCTGGGACTACAGGCGCCTGCTACCACGCCCGGCTAGTTTTTTTGTATATATATATTTTTTTAATAGAGACGGGCTTTCACCGTGTTTGCCAGGATGGTCTCAATTTCCTGACCTCGTGATCCGCCCGTCTCGGCCTCCCAAAGTGCTGGGATTACAGGAGTGAGCCACCACGGCGGGCCTTTGGTTTTATTTTTAACTAAGTTACCCTGTGAGCTACATTGGAACTCCAGTGAGGAAATAAAGAAAGAATGAGACAGACTGGAAATACAATGGGAACAAGAAACTATAAAATCAATTTCACACAATATTCATATATGCAAGAAAAGATGTATCCGGGCTGGGCACGGTGGCTCACGCCTGTCATCCCAGCACTTTGGGAGGCCAAGGTGGGCGGATCACTCGAGGTTGGGAGTTCGAGACCAGCCTGACCAACATGGAGAAACCTGGAGAAACCCTGTCTCTACTAAAAATACAAAATTAGCCGGGCATGGTGGTACATGCCTGTAATCCCAGCTACTTGGGAAGTTGAGGCAGGAGAATTGCTTGAACCCGGGAGGTGGAAGCTGCTGTGAGCTGAGATCATGCCATTGCACTCCAGCCTGGGCAACAAGAGGGAAATTCCATCTCAAAAAGAAAGAAAGAAAGAGAGAGAGAGAGAGAAAGGAAAGCTGTATCTGTGGGATAACTGGTATCTAAACATTAAACACTTCAGGTCCTGAGGCTCTCCTTAATTATGGTTGACCCTTGAACAACACGGCTTTGAACTGTGAGGGTCCACTTACATATGAATTTTCTTCCACCTCTGCCATCCTGGGACAGCAGTACCAACTCCTCCTCTTTCCTCTCCTCCTCAGCCTACTCAACATGAAGGTGATGAGGATGAAGACCTTTATAATGATCCACTTTCATCTAATGAATAGTAAATATGTTTTCTCTTCCTTGTAATTTTCTTAACATTTCTTGTCCTCTATTTTTTGTCGTAAGAATACAGTATATAATACATTTAACGTAGCCGGGCGCGGTGGCTCAAGCCTGTAATCCCAGCACTTTGGGAGGCCGAGACGGGTGGATCACGAGGTCAGGAGATCAAGACCATCCTGGCGAACATGGTGAAACCCCGTCTCTACTAAAAAATACAAAAAACTAGCCGGGCGAGGTGGCGGCGCCTGTAGTCCCAGCTACTCGGGAGGCTGAGGCAGGAGAATGGCGTGAACCCGGGAGGCGGAGCTTGCAGTGAGCTGAGATCCGGCCACTGCAACTCCAGCCCGGGAGACAGAGCGAGACCTCCGTCTCAAAAAAAAAAAACAAAAAACAAAAAACATTTAACGTATTAAATATGCGTTAACCTTTTATGTTATCCATAAGGTTTCCAATCAACAGTAGGCTGTTAGTAGTTAAGTTCTGGGGGATTCAAAAGTTATATGCACATTTTTAACAGTGTGGGAGTCAGCAACCTTAACCCCTGTGTTATTTAATAATACACAAGTGGTTTAATTATAAACTCGTGTTTATAATACATAGTGTAACAGCTCTGCAAAACACAGGCAAGCTTGTATTGCAAAATTACAAATAATAAACACTGGTCCATAAGAAGGAACCCATTTAAAGTTTTTAAAGTACATTTAAAGTTTTTTTTGTTGTTGTTTGTTTTTTGTTTTTGTTTTTTGAGACAGAGTCTCGCTCTGTCACCCAGACTGGAGTGCAGTGGCAGGATCTCGGCTCACTGCAACCTCTGCCTCCTGGGTTCAAGCAATTCGCCTGCCTCAGCCTCCCAAGTAGCTGGGATTACAGACGCCCGCCATCACGCCCAGCTAATTTTTGTATTTTTAGTAGAGACGGGGTTTCACCATGTTGGTCAGGTTGGTCATGAACCTGCCTGCCTCGGCCTCCCAAAGTGCTAGGATTACAGGCGTGAGCCACTGCTTCCAGTCATAAAGTTGTTTTTGTTTGTTTGTTTTTTTAATGTAGTACTCTACATAAAGTTTCTTCCAATAAGAAACCCACATAATTGTATTAATTTACTCAGAATTTATGTTGTGAGAAGATAGTATTCTAATATTAATACAATGTTCAGAACATGTATCCAAAACATTTACTAGATAACCAGCTGTAAAAGTAGGATATAGGGAGAGCTGGAAAGACGACGAGTCCCCTGTCCATGTCCCACCCAGAGCCTATCAGGTCTCACAAACTTTCTGGAACAGTCCTTAGTCCCGGCACATAAAACAGGTTTTTTTTTTATTTGTTTATCTCTCTTGGTAGGGCTTCTCATGTCAGAGATTCAAAGACTCACCCAACATAGGGCCTGACATGTCACCACATCCCAAGAAACGTTGGAAAATACATGATAATAAGTTAATTAACAAATAAATACAATTTCAACAAAAGGCCAGTCATGATTTTTAGCCCAAAAGATAAGCCAGGAATACTTTAAATAAATCATGTATCAAAATCAGCTTTAGCTAAAAATAAAAAACACAGAATGAGAAAAAGAACGTTGGGGAGGAAAAAAACTGTTTAAACATATTGAACTTTAGCAAAAGATCTATTTCACAATTTATTGTGAACAACTTTTCTACTCTCTCTTGCAAAACTAATGAGAAAATCAGTTCAAATGAGAAAAAGGAATGTTGAGTTGCGTAAACGGTGCTGTTTAAATATAAAAAATGTGAATGCCAGACTTTTGCCCCAGTAGCTCGCTGACTGTACCATAAAACCAATTTTCCAAATCATAGGTAGGTAGCTAAGCTGAGAATCACTTAGTTTTAGGGGTATTCATGTATAATTGGCAAGGTTTTATTGTGTAGGAGAATTAAAATTCTAGAAGTTAAAAACCACCTGTATGGCTAAGTGGCTTTCCAAATGCTTGTAACAAGTGCAAACTCGTCAGAAAACTATGAAAACACCATTTCCATCCACTTTTGATATTATTGCAGGTTATTAAGTCTTAATTGTTTTGTATATAACAATATCTTGTTTCAATTTGCTTTGTTTTGATGGCTGAGTTTTCCTTTCATTATTAATTGAGCTCATTCTCTGCTTCACTTCTGCACTTCACTAAGTATACTTCCTGGTGCTTAAAGAATGTGACAAAGATCTCTGTCTTCTAACAGGGGAGGTGACACTATACAATAAATATAAATAAATGATATAGTGTGTTAGAAGTTTAAAGGGAGGGAAAAGAAAAGCAGGCTAAGGGGCATTGGGGAAAGCTGCACTGGTAAGTGCTGGGCATTTTGTTGTATAAAATAAGGGGTCAGGGTAGGGTTCATTGAGAGGGTGGGATGTGAACAAAGATTGGGGCAAGTTAAGGAGAGGACAGATAACTGCAGAGGGGGGTTTACACGGTGCAAGCGGCATCCCCATGACACCTAGGGAAGTGAACTGCTCACACTGCACTTCCAAAGAAACAAAAAAGCAAAACTCAGCTGTGAGAAACACAATTAACTGGCGGCTCTTCTAGGGCATCCCCTAGCCACTGAGCATGGTGACAGCACCAGAATTGGGCAATTTTGTCCACTGACTGCCGGGATGGGCAATGTTGACTCCAGAGCTGCCCATTAGGTTGGTTGAAACTGTGTGATCTACATCACAGTCTGACTCTCTCTCTGCCCAATTCTGCTTCCTTTCCACTTTCCTTTAACAGGAAATATTATCACCATTGTGGTCTAAAGGCTTTCCTTACCAAATCCTGCTTCCTCCCTTCTATTTTTCACAATTGATATCCACCATAAAAAAGGGCTAGTATTCCTAACTGTTTTGGTGTCTGCTTCCCAGGTACCTGAATTTACACAGTGACTGGACAATGAATAAGAGATTTACAAGGATGAGAAACTTGAGCTGTAAGCAGCAGGATGGAGGTTGAAAAAGCCCGAAGTCTAAGATAGAAGACCAAAGGTGGTGGTTGTTGTTATTATTATTATTATTATTATTATTGAGACAGGGTCTCATTCTGTCACCCAAGATGGAGTGCAATGGCGCGATCACAGCTCACTGCAGCCTCAACCTCCCAGGCTCAAGTGATATACCCATCTCAGCCTTCTGAGTAGCTGGGATC
The DNA here is from genome assembly GCF_003255815.1 of Theropithecus gelada. Lineage (NCBI taxonomy): Eukaryota > Metazoa > Chordata > Mammalia > Primates > Cercopithecidae > Theropithecus > Theropithecus gelada. The sequence goes on along the minus strand of NC_037683.1, from coordinate 33,742,769 downwards.
ACAGGCAAGTGCCACCACAGCCAGCTAATTTTTTTTTTTTTTTTTTGGTAGAGGTGGAGTCTCCCTGTGTTGCTCATGCTGGTCTCAAACTAGACTCAAGTGATCCTCTCACCTCGGCCTCCCAAAGTGTTGGGATTACAGGCGTGAGCCATGATGCACAGTCTGACAAAAGATATTTTTTAAGCTCACTTGTTGCAGGCTGAAACTGTTTTTAAGTGTTTAATTGTGGGATGCTAAAATGCTTCAATAATGAGTTGAAAATTTTTGTTACAATAAGGCACTGTTGTTGCACTTAACAAAATGTCACCACTCTACAAGCATGCAGAATTTGGAAAAAGGTTCTATGAGCATAAAATTTATGTCATAAATCACCAATCTACTTATTAACAATGGGAAAAAGAACAACAGCTCAATGACTAGGCATGTGCTGTGATTTCTATTATGGTTTCTTTCTAATTTGGTCTGAAGCTGTCTCTCTTGACAATGGCCACAAGCCAAGATAGCCACTCTCTAGAAGAGCCCTGACTCGGGCAAAGTTAGCTTTGGTGTGTTGGTTAGGGGAGACACAATGAGGAAGTGAGGCCAAAATGCACGAAACAGAACAAATTTATTACTTACAGATCCCAGAGGCATTGGGGTGCTGCGAAAGTCTGGAGGTGGCAGAGAGCTCAACCAGTGGGTGGAGAGAGACAGAGAGGCAAAAGGGGAGAGCGGGAATGAAGGAGACAGAAGAAGGAGAAGGAGTGGAGTAGGAGAAAGAAGAGAGGGGGAGAGGAAGGGAGGGAGAGAGAGGACCTGTGAGGCTATGCCTTTATTAAGGTCCATGATCATTATCCCTCAGGCTTTCGTGAAGAGGGCTGGGGATTGGCTAGTTTAAAGAAAACAAATGCAAACGGGGAAACTACTTACTTGCCCCTGGTGTTGACCATTAGGTTTTATCATGGTCAGCATCTGTGGAACCTGCTGGGTTTTGGGTTAGCAAGATGGGGAGAAAGGCTATATCTCAAACAACCACAAGGGGAAGTTTTTGAGGTTTTGTTTTTGTTTGTTTGTTTTAGAGACAGAATCTCACTCTGTCACCCATGCTAGAGTGCAGTGACATGATCAGAGATCACTGACATGATCATAGCCCTCCTGGGCTCAAGGAGCCCTCCTACCTCAGCCTCCTGAGTAGCTGCCACTACAGGCACACAGCACCACATTTGACTGATATTTAAATTTTTTGTAGAGATGGGGTCTTGCTATGTTGTCCAAGATAGTCTCAAACTCGGGGCTTCAGGCAATCCTCCCACCTCAGCCTCCAAAAGCGCTGGAATTACAGCCATGAGCCACAGCACTTGGCCAGGAGGGGAAGTTTTAATTAAGCCCAAGGTGATAGGGTACAACTGGGTTTCAAACAACTTATGTCAAGCCTAAAAATGGATGCCAAGACTGCAACAGTAAATAGATTTATGCAGTGTGTGTTCCGCCTACAGAAGGGGTTGAGTGAAACACTTATTTGCCTTAATAGGATCCAGCATCAAACTTTTCCTATTATTGTATTTCCAACACAATGCCTGGTACAGAATATGTGGTCAGAGAACATTTGCTGGATAGATTGATGTCTTCAGAACACTGTGAGTCAGGGTAGACAGATGTGAGTGAGGAGGATCAGAAAATGCCTAGGAAGTTTCCTAACATGAACTTGCATTCCATGAGCCTCTTTCTTTCACACACCACATCAACTCCATCAGCAAAGCCTGTCAGCTCTAGTTTCAATAAATCCAGAACCCAACCGCTTCTTACCACTTGTGCGGCTTCCACCCTGATATGAGTTACCACTCTCTTCTGAAGTATTGCAATACCCTCCTAACTGGCTTCTTTCCATCAATCCTTCCCTTCCTCCAGGGAATTCTCCATACAGCAATCAGAGCAATTCTTTCAAAACATAAGTCAGATCATGTCACTTCTCTGTCTTAAACCCTCCAATGACTTTCTATGTTACTCAGAACTAAAGCCGAAGTCTTTACAATGGCTCTCAGCCCACTGTCCCACCTCCCCTTGTCTCTCTCCTCCTTGCTTCCTTGGCTCCTTCACCTCACCTCCTTGCTATTCCTCCAATACTCCAAGAATGCTCCTACATCATGGCCTTGCATCTGCATGTAATAAGTGCTATATGAATATGAACATTTATGGCTATTATTGTTTTTCCCTTTATTCAGTTCTCTCTCTTTCCCTAGCATTGGCATGACTGGCTTCCTTGCTTCACACTACTCCAATATCACTCGATTAAGGAGACTTTTCTTCATTAACTGGTACATCAATCTGGGCCTCAGCAGAAAAACAGACATCACATTGCCATTTTATGGGTTGAATTGTATTCTCCCAAAGATACAGAGAAAACTGAAACCCCAGCACCTCAGAATGTGACCTTATCTGGAAATGGGGTCATTGCAGATACAATTAGTTAGACAAAGTCATACTGGAGTAGGGAGGGACCGTTAATCCAATATGACTGGTGTCCTCATAAGAAGAGACATAGGGATGTGGACACACAAAGGCAGATGATGATGGAGGCAGAGACCAAAGTGCCGCGGCTACAAGCCACAGAACGCCAAGGATTGTTGGAAAAGCACCAGAAGCTAGAAAGAGATGAGGAAGAACTCTCCCAAATCTCAGAGGAAATACAGCCCTATGAACACCTTGATTTTGAACTTCAAGCCACCAGAAATGTGAAAAAAAAAATTTTTTTTTTTTTTTTGAGACGAAGTTTTGCTCTTGTTGCCCAGGCTGGAGTGCAATGGTGTGATCTTGGCTCACTACAACCTCCACCTCCTGGGTTCAGGCGATTTTCCTGCCTCAGCCTTCCGAGTAGCTGGGATTACAGGCATGTGCCACCAGGCCCGGCTAATTTTGTATTTTTAGTAGAGACGGGGTTTCTCCATGTTAGGCTGGTCTCAAACTCCCGACCTCAGGTGATCTGCCCACCTCAGCCTCCCAAAGTGCTGGGATTACAGGCGTAAGCCACTGTGCCTGGCCAAATTTTGGTTATTTAAGCCACCCAATTTGTGGTACTTTGTTATGGCGGCCCTAAGAAACTAATATGGATATATATTCTGAAAACATTCACAAAACGGACGCTTTGCAATGATGTGGGAGAGAGAACAGGGAAACTGCAGGGAAAGTACATATCCCTGGAGTGAGAAATAAGGGTCCTCTAGACTTGAGGGGGCAAAGTGAGGAGCAGTTACCAGAATCACCTGGAGAGGAGCCACGCTACAGAAGCAGTGACCTTGTATCAAGTGTACTGCCAATGTCAAAGAGGAACAAATTCCTTAACTTCACCCTCCTCCCTCAAACCTATCTCCTGCAGAGATGCCTCAGGAAGCCAATTGCGGTAGTCCTGCAGATTAGCCTTCTTGGGGCTAATTTCTGGGTGAAGAAGGAGACAAAAAGAATACTGGGGGCGGGGTGGAAATGAAACATAAATGGAACAATCTGTAAAGTAATATTCCTTTTCCAGAGCACTATTCATTCTCTTCATGCATTTTTTAAAAATGGTGCTTATCATCTGATGTATAATTTTTTTTATTTTTAGTGTATTATCCGTTTATTATCATACTAGAATAAACTCCATGGGTGCAAGGACTTTGTTCTGTTTCCTACTGAATCCTTAAAAATTATTTGTTGGACGAATGAATTGTCTAGTCTGGCATTTTTACCCTGGATTTTTTAAGTCAGCAGCTGCTGTATCTCTTCTTGCTCAGCCTCTTCCCTAAAACCATTTGATGGATTTCCAAAAATGCAAGCAATGCTTGTTATGAAGCATTTGGAATTTAATCTTGGCCCAATAGCTCTAGAAGGGAGGCTCAAGGCCCATCCTACAATGCCTTGCTGACAAGAGCTTCATCTTGGTGGGATTTTTGTGTTCTGGAGTAGGGGTGGAAGTGTCATTATCTAGCATGTCTAGTGTGCAGTTTTTCTAGAAATTCAAAACAAAATTTTATCTTAACATTGTACTTCAGAAAAATGATATTGTGCAAACATTTTAATTAACTGACATCTAAAATCTGTTGCCACAACCACAGTCATGTGCCGATGACATTTTAGTCCATGCTGAACCACATTTATGTATGACATTTTAAAGGAGCTGAAAAATTCCTATCACCTAGTGATAGCTTGGGTGTCATAATGTTGAAGTGCTATGCATTATTTACAAGTTTGTGGTGATGCTGGTGTAAATATACCTATTGCACTGCAAGTCATATAAAAGTCTAACACATAAAATTATGTATTGTATATAGTACCTGATGATAAACGATTGTTATTGGTTTATGTATTAACATACTACACTTTTACAATTTGGGACAAGGTCTCACTGTGTCTCCCAGGCTGGAGTGCAGTGGCACAATCACAGCTCACTGAAGCCTCAACCTCCTGGACTCTAGGGATCCTCCCACCTCAGCCTCCAGAGTAGCTGGGACTACAGGCGTGCATCACCATGCCTGGCTAATTAAAAAAAAATTTTTTTTTTTGTAGAGACAAAGTCTTCCTATGTTGCCCAGGCTGATCTTGAACTCCTGTGTTCAAGCGATCCTTCCATTTCAGCCTTCCAAAGTGTTGAAATTACAGGCGTGAGCCACAGTGCCCAGCTTGTACTATACTTTTTTTTGGAGACAGGATCTTGCTCCGTAGCCCAGACTGGAGTGCAGTGGTACAATCTTGCCTCACTGCAACCTCTGCCTCCTGTCCTCAGGTGATCCTCCCACCTCGGCCTCCCAAGTAGCAGAGACTACAGGTGCATGCCACCACACTTGGCAATTTTTATTTTTTGTAGAGAAAGGGTCTCGCCATGTTGCCCAGGCTGGTCTCAAACTCCTGAACTCATGCATTCTGCCTGTCTCGGCCTCCCAAAGTGCTGGGATTATAGGCATGAGCCACTGCGCCTGGCCTTGTAGTATACTTTTTATTGTTCTTTTAGAGTGTACTCCTTCCACCTATAAAACAAAAGTTAACTGTAATATAGCCTCAGGCAGGTCCTTCAGGAGGTATTCCAGAAGAAGGCATTGTTATCATAGGAGAGGACAGCACCATGGGTGTTATTGCCCTTGAGGCCCTTCAGTTTGACAAGATGTCGAGGTACAGGATGGTGATATTGACAATCCTAACCTGGTGTAGGCTTAGGCTAATGTGTGTTTCTTAGTTCTTAACAACAACAACAAAAAAGTTTAAAAAGTAAAACAACAAAAAAAGAAAAGAAATAGGAAAAAAAAAAATGACCAGGGGCAATGGCTCATGCTTGTAATCCTAGCATTTGGGGAGGCTAAAGTGGGAGGATCTCTTGAGGCCAGGAGTTCAAGACTGCAGTGAGCTATGATCATGCCACTGCCCTCCAGCCTAGGTGACAGAGCAAGGTGCTGTCTCAAAAAAAAAAAAAAGCTGATAGGATAAGGATATAAAGAAAATAGTATTTTTACAGCTGTACAATGTTTGTATTATAAGCTGTTACCAAACAGTTAAAAAAATTAGAAGTTCATAAAGTTACAGCAAGCTAATTTATTATTGAAAAAGGAAACACTTTAAATTTAGTGTAGCCTAGGTGTGCAGTGTTTATATATAAAGTCTATAGTAGTGTACAGTAACACTCTAGACCCTCACATTCACACACCAGTCACTCATTGATTCACCCAGAGCATTTTCCAGTCCTGAAAGCTCCATTCATAATAAGCACCCTATACAGGTGTGCCATTTTAAATCTTTTACACCACTTTTTTAACCATACCTTTTCTATGTTTAGATACACAAGTACTTCGCGTTGTGTTACAATTATCTACAGTACTCAGTACAGTAACATGCTGTGCAGGTTTGTAGCCCAGGAGCAATACACTATATCATGTAGCCTAGGTGTGTAGTAGGCTATACCATGTAGGGTGTAATATATTACATTCTATGATGTTTGTACAACAACGGAATCGCCTAATGACACACTTCTCAGAATAAATTTCTTTTCTTTTTTTTTTTTTTTTGAGACGGAGTCTCGCTCTGTCGCCCAGGCTGGAGTGCAGTGGCGGGATCTCGGCTCACTGCAAGCTCCGCCTCCCGGGTTTACGCCATTCTCCTGCCTCAGCCTCCCGAGTAGCTGGGACTACAGGCGCCCGCCACCTCGCCTGGCTAGTTTTTTTTTTTATTTTTTTAGTAGAGACGGGGTTTCACCACTTTAGCCAGGATGGTCTCGATCTCCTGACCTCGTGATCCGCCCGTCTTGGCCTCCCAAAGTGCTGGGATTACAGGCTTGAGCCACCGCGCCCGGCTAAATTTCTTCATTAAGTGACGCATGGCTGTATTTGCGGAAACATATTCTTTTTTTTTTTGAGACAGAGTCTCGCTCTGTCACCCAGGCTGGAGTGCTGTGGTGCTATCTCAGCTCACTGCAACCTCTGCCTCCCAGGTTCAAGTGATTATTGTGCCTCAGCCTCCCAAGTAGCTGGGACTACAGGCACGTGACATCATGACTGGCTAACTTTGGTATTTTTAGTAGAGATGGGGTTTCACTATATTGCCCAGGCTGGTCTCGAACTCCTGAGCTCGGATCCACCCATCTCGGCCTCCCAAAATGCTGCGATTACAAGTGTGAGCCACTGCACCCGGCTGGGAAAATATATTCTTTTATATGTCTAGAAAGTTTCTAAGAACTCAAAGCAATGCTTACTTCTAGGGAGGTGGGAGGAGGACTTTCATTTTCAACCAATCCCTCCCTTTCTACATTGGTTTTTTTTTTTTCTTTTTGCCACAAGTAAAAAAAAAAAAACTTTTTTTTTTTTTGCATTCACTAATATATGGAAAGGCATCTCTCTCCTTGCTTTTCTGCAGACAATAATAGTTGTAGCAGGAAGCTTTTAATATTATAACTGTACAGCATATTTCAGGTTTTTAAATATTTTCACATTTTCTTATAACTGTTGTAAATTATAACTAAAATGACCTTACCATGTTTTCAAACAACATGTACAGATCATCCACATTGTACTAGTTACTTCAGATAACAAGATGCACGGGACTGACTCAGCCCCTGTCTTATGGAGTCTACCACTGAGTTAGGAGTCAGTCAGCATCCACTACTGAGCACCTACTGTTTTCTAGTCTCTGTTGTAGGTGAAAACAGTCGTGAATATAGGAGTGAGTGTCTCTCCCTAAAAAGCAAGTGGTTTGCCTAGAAAAAAGGCTTAGGCCAGGTGCGGACACTCATGCCTGTAATCCCAGCACTTTGGGAGGCCAAGACGGGCAGATCACAAGGTCAGTAGTTCGAGACCAGCCTGGCCAATATGGTGAAACCCCATCTCTACTAAAAATACAAAATTAGCCAGGCATGGTGGCACGCACCTGTAATCCTAACTACTTGGGAGGCTGAGGCTGGAGAATTGCTTGAACCTGGGAGGCAGAGGTTGCAGTGAGTCGAGATTGCGCCACTGCACTCCAGAGTGAGACTCCATCTCAAAAAAAAAAAAGAGAAAAAGGTTTAATACATGTTTAATGTATATTATTAAATTTGTTGGAGAAGTCTTCTCTAAAAAAGTAAAATATGAATTGGAACCTGACGTTGAAAAGGAGTTAGCCATTCAAAGATCTGGGAAGACAGAGTTTCAAACTGAAGGAACCTCAAGTGCAAAGGCCCTGAGGCTAGAAACAGTTTAGCCTGTTTGAGGGCTGAGAGGGAAATGGATGACAGTGAATGAGCGGGTGAGAGAAGGAAAGAGATGAGGTCAGATAAATTGGTAGGAGTCAGATCACGTGGGCTCTCCAAGGCCATGTAAACAGTTTGACTTTTATTCTAAAATGTAGATGTTAAGCATAGATACGACATGCTCTGATTTATGGGTTTAAAAGGCCACTCTGGCTGCTGGGGAGGCTGTTGGGGGTAGAGTGGAAGTGGAGAGACCAGGTGGGACGCAGGTGAAGGATAATGATGGATTAGCTTAGGACTGTAGAAGTAGAAACGGTGGAAAAAAGGTTGACTTGGGGATATACTTTGGAGAGTAAGGTTGACAGGGCTTGATAATGAATTGCATGTGGTGGCTGGGAGTGGGTGAGGGAGGGAAGACAGTTATCACGGATGAAGACCAGGTTTTTGGTCTGAGCACCTGGGTAGATTGTGAGGCCATAAACTAAGATGGGGGAAAACTGGGAGAGGAGCAGTTTGCAGCAGGGAAGGAGGTCCAAAGAGAAATCAATTGTTCTATTTCACCATATTAAGTTTCAAAGGCTTGTTACATATTCAGGTGAAGATATTGCTTAGGCAATTGGCTAACTCTATAGCTAAGGGGAGAGGTCCAGGCTGAAGGTATTTCAAAACAAGGGCCAAGATGAAACCACCTGATGACTACGAGTAGCTATAGGAAGAGAGAAGGCAGAAGATTGCATGTTTAACTACTACGAAGCGAGTTATGTGCCGTGAAAGGGGAAATACCAGGTTATTGGAGGGAGAAGCTGGTCAAGGAAAGTTTCTTGGAAACATTAAACCCAAGCTCTTAGAAGCCACTGAAAACCAGGCAGTGACACTGTATTAGTGAGGATGCTGTCCCAGAGAAGTAATTTGTAATTGGTCGTAGAGCTAGTGGCCTGACTAGAACTGTGTTTTATACTTGAACTAAATCAAATGTGCCACAGGCACATTTAAAACAGGAGATTATTTATAATATTATTATATTTATTATAAAATAAACTCCTGTTTATTATAAAACAGAGAAGAGCTGGGCATGATGGCTCACATGTAATCCCAGCACTATGCGACACCGAAGCAGGAGGAATTACTTGAGCCCAGGAGTTCAAGACCAGCCCTGGCAACATAGGGAGAACATATCTGTACAAAAAAAAATATCAGCTGGGAAGCAGTGGTGTGTGTCTGTGGTCCCAGCTACTCAAGAGACTGAGGTGGAAGGATCTCTTGAGCTCGGGAGGTTGAGGCTGCAGTGAGCCGTGTTTGTGCTACTGCACTCCAGCCTGGATGACAGTGTATCCCCCTCCTTTAAAACAAAAAAAGAGGGGAATAGTGCCACACCCTGGGATACAGGCTCTGGAGTCATTCTGTCTGAGGTCACATTCTGGATTTGCCATTTACTACCGGCTGGGTGATTCCAGGTGCATTACTCAACATCTCTGTACTTCAGTTTTCTATCTGTAAACGCATTTTCTACTAATAGCTAACGGTTTACAGACTGTTTATCATGATCCTGGTACTAAGATTTTACATACAAGGCCAGGGGCGGTGTCTCACGCCTGTCATCCCAGCACTTTGGGAGGCTGAGGCGGGCGGATCACGAGGTCAGGAGATCGAGACCATCCTGGCTAACACGGTGAAACCCCGTCTCTACTAAAAATACAAAAAATTAGCCGGGCGTGGTGGCGGGCGCCTGTAGTCCCAGCTACTCGGGAGGCTGAGGCAGGAGAATGGCGTGAACCCGGGAGGCGGAGCTTGCAGTGAGCAGAGATTACTCCACCGCACTCCAGCCTGGGCGACAGAGCGACACTCCGCCTCAAAAAAAAAAAAAAAAATATTTTACATGCAATATTCAACTCCCCCCTCCAATAATCAATGAGTGACATTATTATTTTCATTTTACTGCTGAGGATCCGGAAGCACATTCACCCATTCCACAAATATTTACTGTGCACCTGCAATGTGCCAGGCATGTTCATGGGGGAACACAGCAAAATCTTTGCCTCTATGCAGCTTCAGTCTGGGGTTTACAGGAAAAGGAGAAAGATGATAAACAAGAGATATGTACATTACACGGTAATTAAAAGGGGATACCTGCTATACAAGAAAAACAGAGCAGGATAAGACAGATAGGAAGTTGCGATTTTAAGTAAGGCAGCCAGAGCAGACCTCACCAAGAAGGCAACATCTGAGCAAGGATGTTAAGGAGGGGAGCCGGGACAAGTGCAAAGGAAGGCCCTGAGGTGGGGGCAGCCTAGAATCCACCAGTGGGGAGAGTAAGGCGACTCGGAGAAAGGCGAGGGACTAATACATCCGTTCTAATAACTCTGACTTTAACTCGGAGCTAGATGGGGAAACACTGGACAGTTCTACCCCGAGGTGTGACAGAACTTGACATTCGTTTTAAATCGGTCCATCTGTTTAGGCCCAAGGACCCAAGGCTAGTGAGAGAAAACAAAATTTGAAAGCGGGCAGTCCGGCTCAGTAGTCTGTGCTGTCGGGATTAAAGAATCAGTCGACACCCCCAGGGCTGAGCCCCGCAGCGAGCGCCCCCTGGGTGCTGGCCCCTAACTGGTTACCGCCATCCTTTTACTTAAACTCCGCCCCGATTACTCCCCCGCTCCAGGGCTCCGCATCCACTCTGCCGGGTCTCCACGTAGCGCTTCCCGGGCTACATATTGCGTAACTTCGGCAGTCGGGCGGAGTCTGCAGACGCGGAGAGGCGGCTGGCGGAGAGAACGCCCCAGCAATAGTCGCTAGGAGGAAACCCCGAGAGCCCCTGCCGCCTACGGAACGCGCCTGCGCAATCCGGGTCCAGGCCGCCAACATTCCAGAGCCGCCTTCCGCCCCGCCCCCAATTCCGGGGCGGAGTCGTCTGCCGCGCCTGCGCAAAGCGTCGCTGCCCCCCCACGCCTGCGCGCTCCGCCCGCCCGGCCCCATCCCCCCAGGTTTTTCGCGTGGGGGAGGGGGCACGTCTCGGCGAGTCACGATGATGGCGGCCACCATCCTGTGGTGAGCTAGCGGATTCCCTGCTTGTCTCGCCGAGCCCCTCGCGCCTCCTGCAGACTCAGTGGCTGGCGCTCGGCGCGTGAGGAAGCACGGCGGCCCGAGCTCGCGGGGAAGGCCGCAGTCGCGGAGGCAGCGGCGCGGTCCGGGGCACGGGCTGGGGGAGAGGCCGCTCCGCTGGGCGAATGTGACAAGCCCCCACCCCCACCGCCTTCCTCCCCAGAGCGCGAGGAGCGCGGGCGACCCCGGGGCCCCGCCAGGCCACAGACCCCGCCCAGCGGCCAGCACCCGGCGCAGGCCCGGCAGCAGAGCTGCGCGGCGGCACCATGCAGGTCACCCTGAAGACCCTCCAGCAGCAGACCTTCAAGATAGACATCGACCCCGAGGAGACGGTATGCGCGCGGGCCGGGGGCAGGGGCGGCCGCGTGCGGGCCGCGGGGAGCGCCAGGAGCTCGCGGGGCTGGGCGGCGCGCTCCAGCGGGGGAAGCCCCGGAGGGCGCGATGAGGGCCCTGAGTCCCGGTGCCGGCCCTGGCCCTGGCGGCGTACAGCGGAGCCAACTCTTCTGGCTTGGCCACGGGCTTTGTGGCAGGAGAAAGGGGAAGCAGTGGCCGGACGCCGAAGGCCTGGTGGCAGATGGCGTGGAGCGCACGCCCGCGGGCCTGGGCCTAGGAGCTCGTGCTAGCGGGGCCGGAGGGGGATGGGGAGGTCCAGGCCGTCTCGGCAGTGGGGCCTGGCTTTCTGGTGTGGGTGCACAGGTGGGGGAGGGAGACGTAGGCGTCGCCACTACCCATGTGTGGACCTGGTTAGGCGCTTAGGTCCCAGAGTTGGTAACCCGAGAAGATGAGCCTTAAAAAAAAAGTATCAGGTTCCGTTTGCCGCCGAGTGAGAGGTGAGTAGTGGTGAAAATGAATTTACCCCTTTCCCCTCAGAATTGTTAACCCTTTTATTTGCAAATGAATCGTTCTGCTGCCTTCCTCCCGCCACCAAACCCACACCCTTGCGTAGATTGCACTTTGAGGCCTCTTTAGTGTTGGTTTTAGCGTTAGAACCCTTCAAATCCATCCAGGCTCAAGCTAAACCTCAGATTTAACGGGTTTTCTGCATTAGAAATCTTGGAATTGTAGGAGTTGGAACCCTGCACCCACCCTCCCCCGATCCCCCAAACAGTAGCGGTTCAAGGGGGAAAAAAGAAAAAAAAAACAACTTTGAATCCCTTCTGCAGTTAAAGCCTTAAACATTTCAGAAGTCCACATTATACATTTTTATGTATTTGTGACTGCATAAAGAGACACTGTTGAGGTCAGTACAACTTTATGCCAAGAAGCTAAAAACGCCGTGTGAATTTACTGCTTATGTTCGGGAATACACCGCTAAGATTGTCATAATACTAAGTTTAAACCAGCAGCTTTCTGCCCAACTCTATTTTTAAAAGTAGTTGATTCTATTTTGGGTGGAGATCAGGGGCTTTGGTGTTAATTAAGTAGACCTGAGTTCCATTTGTGGTTTTGTAACTTATTTGCTATGACCTTGGGCAAATTACGCTATCTTAGTTTCATCTTCTGTATAATAGGGATAATACCTGCCTTGCAGAGATGTGAAGATTAAATGGTATGTGTTTACTTGGTGGTCAGTAAGTGGAATCGATTATTTAAACAATGGATTCCTTTAAGTGGAGATACAGTGTTATGTTTTACTTATCTCATTTAATCTTAAGTTTTGTACATCTTTAATTTTTTAAAAAACAACCTTTTTGGGATTTTGGTACAAAATTATTTGATTTCAGAATATATGTAGGTGTATGCTGTGTGATTAACTTCTTAAAGGAACAGTAGATCTCAATTATACATGAGAAACTTTTCAGTGTCCTCAGAAGTAATTGACAACACCCTGTGGACTGACAGCACTAATAGAATCAGATTCCTCTTGAGTATTTCTTTACTGCTTAATGTGTATTAATAAGTTGAAGGGTGAAAGTTAAAATGGAGTTTGATGATTTCAGACAAACTATGTAAAATGCCTATTTGACTTTGGTTCTTTGTGGTAACAAATGTTGGTGCCACAGTAACTTAATTGGCTTATAATACTCAGTTAATTTCAGAATTATTGAAACCTAAAGAAAGATTGTGGCTTTTTGGTAAATATTTGTGGGTGTATTGAAGTTATGCAGTGACTCTTTCAACAGCTCCACTGAAGTATTTATGTTCTGTAGGGTTTGTTTAGCGTTTTAGGCACTTTACACATGCAGTGTTAACTGAGAGTCAATGCTGTACCTGTGTTTATATAAATTCTTAACTATTTTTGCTGTTTTCCAGTTTATTTTCAAGGAAAAGTAATGTGTTACACTTCGGGAAGTATATTTTTGAGAAGCCCATTGTTAGGGAGTGGCTTCTACAGCTTTTGCTGCTATTTACATAAATAAATATAATTTTGTTTCTATTAGTATAAAAAAACTAATACTGTTAGTCTGGGGCACGAAATTAAAGCATTTCCCCTGGGATATATGGAACGTTTGCATTTAATGACTTGTCAGTTTTTATTTTAATGACTTTAGGAAATAGTTTTCATGACAACATTTTCAATTCTATATTTGTAATGTGTTTTATTTAATATTTGTTTTTGATACGACACTTTAGAGTTCCAGTAAGAAATACACAAAGAAAATTGTATTTAATAGAGCAACACTAAGTGTTCTGTTTGTAAGTTGTTGTGAGAACTAGGTAACCAAGGATATTAGAAATAGATCTAAAATAAAGACAAGATTGGATCTTATTGAGACCTGTATTTTGGTGGACTCAGAGATTTGTCCTTGTTTAAGAAGGAACCAAGGAAATTAAGTGACTTACGTAGCCAGTATAGAAGCTCTTGTGAGCTTGAGATGAGCATGAGCAAAAATGGAAGAAAGGACTGTGCAACAAGGGGAATCATGGGAGTGATTCATTTGTTGAACAAGTAAATGTTTAGTGAGCTTTGCTGGCAGGACTGGAGGAGTACAGGGACCTGTAGAATGTGACCTGGGGCTTCTGGGAGCCTTATTGACTTAGTCAAATCTCAGTAGCTATCGAGTAGGGGATATACACATGGAAAAAGCAAGATAATTTGTTTTAAGGTGTTTTTATTTACCCTAGTTTTAACAAAACTTTCTTAGACTTATTAGGCATTTTGTACCATTTACTTGACTATTACCACTACCTTTAATGTTAACCTTTACAAAGGTCTTTGTTTTTACAATTGTAATGCAAACCGTCTTATAAAATATTCAAACAATACAGAAACAAAATGAGAAGGTGGTATGTGTGGGGTAGGGAGATCATTGCTAGGAGATGTTCTTCATTGTGTGCTTTTTTTTTTTTTTTTTTTTACTGTAAAAATTGTGGGAGACATTTAAGTAGCCTACATATTAAAGCATTTTGAGATGTCTAATAGACCACTGCTTCTCTGAAATTTTTTAAAATTCTGAAGTTTAGGCTGGGCGCCGTGGCTCGTGCCTATAATCCCAGCACTTTGGGAGGCCGAGGCGGGCAGATCACAAGGTCAGGAGATTGAGACCATCCTGGCTAACGCAGTGAAACCTCGGCTCTACTAAAAAAATACAAAAAATTAGCCAGGTGTGGTGGCATGCTCCTCCCAAGTAGTCCCAGCTACTTGGGAGACTGAGGCAGGAGAATCGCTTGAATCCTGGAGGCAGAGGTTGCAGTGAGCTGAGATTGCGACATTGCACTGCAGCCTGGGCGACAGAGCGAGACTCTGTCTCAAAAAAAAAAAAATTTTTTTTTTTGAAGTTTAATGGTGTCGTGGACATTTAGAGGGAAATGGAATAGTTTTTAAGCTCAGTTTTATAGTCACTTAGTTTTTTATGTTACTGTTGCTTGAAGCCATTAAGAAAGGTAGATTTAAGAATAAACCTTTTGAGATAAAAAATACAGTGCAGTATTTTATTGCATCACTGAAATGGTGACAAGGAAGAGTGTGTGGTATACAAATTAATCCTGCAGTCTAACTCTTGACACTGTTTGCTTTGAAGAACTAAAAACAAAACTCAGTAAATTTGAGATGAGACTTTAAATGCAGAAGCTGAAATGTGATTGGATTACTATATAAGTGACATTAAAATTCTACATATACATTGGATGTGTTTGCTAAGAGAATTGTAAAGATATCATTGTTTTAATATCTGTAAATAGCATATTAGTATGCTGTGAAGAATTACCTAATTTTGTGGTTTATCTCTATAATGTGGTTATTATAAAATACTACTTTACCCAGCACTTTGGGAGGCCGAGGCGGGTGGATCACCTGAGGTCAGGAGTTCAAGACCAGCCTGACCAACATGATGAAACCTGGTCTCTACTAAAAATAGAAAATTAGCTGGGCGTGGTGATGCATGCCTGTAATCCCAGCCACTTGGGAGGCTGAGGCAGGAGAGTCGCTTGAACCCAGCAGGAGGAGGTTGCCGTGAGCTGAGATGGCGCCATTGCCCTCCAGCCTGGACAACAAGAGCGAAACTCCATCTCAAAAAAAAAGAAAAAAAAAAAGTGTGTGTATATTGCTTTAGTACTTGTTCTGTATTATAATACAGTATTTACTAGTCATCATTTATCAGTGAATTATTGCTGTGGTGATTTATTGTATTTTCAATATAGTCATGCTAGATACAATTTCATATTATAGAAGTTTCCTAGATTAAGGCAATAAGTAGTACATGTATTAAAAATACTTCATCACAGGTGAAATTAAGAGTTCTTGGCATATTGGTAGAACAAGATACAGGAAGAAACTGAGAAATCTGGTACACTTTTTGCCAGACTTTTGCTGTTTTGATGCCGGGCACACAGTAGGCATTTAGTAAAGATCTTTGAATGAATTGAATGTATTCTTTTGGTAAACTGGCAAGGCAGTGATCCCCCAATGTAGTGTGTTTGCATGTTGATTTATTTATTTAATAAATACTTTCTGTGTACTTACTAGATGTCAGGCCCTGCTGTGATGGTATGTGCATTCTAGTGGGATAAAACTGTCAAAAAACAAATTTTAAGAACCAGGTAATGGTGTAAGTGCTATGCAGAAAGTTGAAATAGGATAAAGTATTTGATAATACTTCACTGGGTGGCTACTTTTTTTTGTTGTTTTGTTTTGTTTTTGAGACTGAGTCTTATTCTGTAGCCTAAGCTGGAGTGCAGTGGTGCCATCTCAGCTCACCTTTGGCTCTGGGGCTCAAGCGATTCTGCTGCCTCAGCCTCCCAAGTAGCTGGGACTAGAGGTGTGCCCCATCACACCTGGTTAATTTCTTTGTATTTTTAGTAGAGGTGGGGTTTCACCATGTTGCCCTGGGTGGTCTCGAACTCCTGAACTCAGGAAATCTGGGTGACTACTTTTAAATTTACTAGTCACTGAAGGCCTTTCTGAATAAGGTGACATTTAAGCTGAGAGCTGAGTAAAAATGAGCACTTGAGATGAGGAGAGTGTTTTCTGTAGGGAACTGCTAGGGCAAAGACCTTTAAGAATGTGTTTTGGGAACTAAAAAAGCCTGCATTGCTAAGGTGATGGATAAGAGATAAGAGAGTGAGTTAGGCAAGTGGCCAGAGCATTGTAGGCTAGGGGTTTTCAGGCTAAAATTGGAAACATTTACAAGCAGAACAGAAATCTTTGTTTATTTATCTCTGTCTCTCTTTTCTCTTTTTCCCTCCCTCCCTTCTTTTCTCCCTTCCTCCCTTCCGTCTCTTTTCCTCTCCTTCCCTCCTTCCTTCCTTTCCTCCCTTCCTTCCCCACTCCCTCCTTTCCCTCCCTTACTTCCCTTCCTTTTTCGACAAGGTCTTGCCCTGTCATCCAGGCTAGAGTACTGTGGCATGATCATAGCTCACTGCAGCCCCAAACTCCTGGGTTCAAGTGATCCTCCACCCTAAGCCTTCCCCAGTAGCTGGGACTATGGGGGCATGCCACCACTCCCAGCTAATTTTTAGTTTTTGTAGAGATGGGGTCTTGATGTTTTGCCCAGGCTGGTCTCCAACTTCTAGCCTCGAGTGATCCTCCTGCCTCAGCGTCCTAAAGTGTTGGGATGACAGGCACAAGCCCGCATACCCAGCCGGGAAATATTTCTTTTAGGATTTTTAAAGGTTACTTTGATGCTGTGGGGTGGGCAAGAGTGAAAAGCAGAGACATCAGTTAGGGGGCTTGTGCAGTAGATTTAAGTAATTGAAGCTTGAACCAGGGCAGTAGCAGTGGAGATGTAGAGGATTTGGAGATGTAGAGCAGAGGAGATGGAATTAGGATATGTTTTGAGAGGTACAGTTGGCTGTACCACTTGCTGTGTGACCTCAGGCAAGTTGCTCAGTATGTGCCTTTTGGTCCTCTGCTGTAAAATGAGAATACTAGTATAAAAGTACTAAATTATTGGTATATGAGTTTTGAAATAATATTAACAGTGCTTGGTAATGTGGTCCGACTCTCCCTCCATTGTTCTTGCTTAGAAAGCCTCAAATATGATTAAATTCAACTCAGTGTTTGTACTTGCACCTGAGTGGCCAGAGATGCACCTGTTGCCACATTGACTTGTCTCGCTTAAATTTATGAACATTAAGGAACTTAAATTCATGAGCAGTAAGGAACACTAAGACACACGAAGGAACCTTAATTGGGTCCTTAGTGTGCAGCTCCTGACAGTCTTACAGTTTACTAGTCACTCTTTCACTGCCACAGGATGCTTTCATATCATCTACCTTCCTTATTTTCATTTGACGACCCTAGTCTTTATTTGATTGAGAATTTAGAAATAATCGAGACAGAATGTCTACAAGGTCCTACCATAGCTACCTACCTGCTAGCCTCCTCTTACTGTAGATAGTTCTGAATTGTGGATGGTGCTATCTAAGGCAGGTCCTTCCACTTTTCCACTATACTTCATCCCCTGTCATGTGTGAAGGACATCACTCCATCAGATCTTCTTTTTCTCTTCATCACTGATTTTTCCCATTTTCTAGGGTATACAAACAATTTTTCCCCATCCTAATGATACAGTCCCTCATCTCCACATCCCTCTGCTGCCCTGTTTCCCTGCTTCTCAAGAAAATTCAGGAGTATCTCTTAATTCTGTTTACTTTTTTTCCACATCTTGCTCTTTTCAGATCTACCATACTGTTCCTAAAAGGGAGTCCTCACAACTTTGTACTTGTGCTTCATCCTTAAGCACAATACTTTTAAAAAAATCTTTCTCCTCATTATTAAAATGGGAGTAATAATAATTGAACTGCTTTCCTAATGGTTGTGAAAATCAGGTGAGATCATGGGCATGGAAATATTTAGTGATTAGAAATAAGTTTTGCAGTTTTTAAACAACCTGCTTTCATCGGTTTTTATTTTGATCATTTCACTATCCTTTCTTTAAAAGGTTTGTATGAATGAGATATTCTCATTCTCTTAGATTGACATAATCAGCAATTTTGAACAGTGTGTAAAAGCAATGAACAAGGTCCTGCTGTGATAGATGCCATATAGGATTCCGGTTAATTTCTGAAAGAAATTTGCTGAATTTAACCCTACTGTGGCACAGTGAATCCTGCCAAAGGACACTACACCATCTGTTCCCTATAAGTTTAGATAAATAAATGTCTTTTGTAGTGTCACGAACGCTAATCTTACAACTGAATTAGCTTTATAAACCTTTTAAACATTATATAAACTTACTTCAGCAGAGCAGGTAGACCAGCTACAAATGACTGATAATACATGAGCAGATCCTAGAGGCTTAAACGGGTAGATAAAATTGTTTTCACCCATTATTTCCCACACACTTCTGGTTGAATTAGGTAGGCACCTTGTTTTTGCTGGTGCACTGGAGAGATCTATTCTTTGCTTATATAGAAACTTACAGGTATTTTGGGAATTCTGCTTACTCAATTTTCAAATTCCTGTGTTTCTTTTGATCTTGTTGAAATCATACTCTTAGGAATATATTTTAGAATAGATTAAACTGGCATGTATTGGCTGACTTAAGAGCCTAAGTACCGTTTTACATGGTATTTAGGCTCATTTCTGTGGGACAAATGGGTTTTGAATTTCAAATCATTTATTTAAAATAATAGCCTTTTGGATCATAACCCCAATTTGAGGATTGCCTTTGTTATAGTGCCTGCCTCTTGTCGTATAATTCATTTTATGTTACCAGTTATTGTTTCTGTTGTAAAAATCTCCTTTACTAAATTATTTTATTGCTTGGGTCCAGTGAGGAGATTTTTCCTGTTTGTACTGAAGTCATCTGACATTTTTAAAATCAAATTTGTATTTGTAGAATTATCAGGAACCTACCTTGGTACAGAAATTCCCCAGGAAGTACTCTGGTCCGTGTACCAGTTTCTCAAGTGGAAGGAGATCAACCAAAGAACCAAAAAAGAAAAAGCATTGCCTGTAGTGTAAACGTAAGAAATCCTTTAGTAAACATATATGGCTTTGGGAATCTCCTTTATTTTGCTAATTGTTGATTGCCAAAATTTAATTGCTATTACTGTTTTTTAATTAGGCCGTGTAGTATTAGAACTGCCTTAGACCTTTTTCTTTTAAATGAAGTCTTTTTTTTTCTGTTTGAAAGTCCAGTTTTCCCTGAATTACTCAAATAATTCAGGCTCGTTGTAGTAAATATAGTAAAATGTGAATGGCTTCTAGTCTTTTTTAAAAATATATTTACACATAATACATGAACACAGTGAACACAGCTACACTGTTTAAAAAAATTAATTGCTTAGCAACTAGCTTTTTTTCCTCAAAGATAGTTATAAATATTTCATTTGTTTATATTGCATAGTGTTCAAATGAATGTATGTACATTAATTTATTTTACCACTTCTCCTTTGTGGATGTTTAGGGTTGTTTTCAGTTTGTAGTATTGCAAACAGCATTGTAGTGCACATACTTTGTACCTTTGTCTTTGAAGTATTTACATAAGCACCTCTAGCATTGATTTCTAGATGTGGAATTATTTGGTCAAAGTGTGTCAGATTGCCTTAAAAAATTCCTGGTCAGGCTGGGAGCGGTGGCTCACGCCTGTAATCCCAGTACTTTGGGAGGCTGAGGCGGGCGGATCATGAGGTCAGGAGTTTGAGACCATCCCGACCGACATGGTGAAACCCTGTCTCTACTAAAAATACAAAAAATTAGCTGGGCTTGGTGGCGCGCACCTGTAGTCCCAGCTACTTGGGAGGCTGAGGCAGGAGAGTCACTTGAACCTGGGAGGTGGAGGTTGCAGTGAGCCGAGATCGTACCACTGCACTCCAGCCTGGTGACAGAGCGAGACTCTGTCTCAAAAAAAAAAATGGCTGATCAGTGCTTACAAACATTATTTGTTATTTATAAATACTGTCTTCCATATGAGTAGCCAGGATTCAAATTTAGGGACTCTGCCTCTAGAACCTATGTGTTTAACCTTTCTATTTCATCTGCCTTAGTGTACCCATCAGAAAAAGGATAATAGTATCTACCTGTGTACTAGTTACCCTATTACTGCATAACAGATTACCCTAAAATGTAATTAAAACAGTAAATACTTACTATTTCATAGTTTCTGTGAGTCAGGAATTCAGGGGTATTTTAGCTCTGTGGTTCTTATTCAGAGTCTCAGGAAGTTGCATTTAAGGGCTTCATTCTGTACGTTAAAGGCTTGACTGGCTGGAGGGTTCCCACTGAAAGTGACTCCCTCACATGGTTAACAACTTGGTGATGGTTATTGACTGGAGGCCTCAGATCCTCCCCATATGGGCCTCTCCCCAGGATGCCTGAGTGTCCTCATGACATTGTGGCTGGCTTCTCCCAGTGTGAGTGATCCAAGAGAGCAAAAGAGAAACAATGGCTTTTATGTATAAACCAGGCTCAGAAGTCACACTTTTACTTCATTAGTATCTTACTGTTCTTGTGAACTAGCCATAATTCAGTGTGTGAAGGGTATGTACGAAGACTTGAATACCAAGAGATGGGAGTCATTGGGGGCCATCTTGGATGTTGGCTACTACAACCTCATAGAGATGTAGTACAGATTAAAAGAGTTAATTATTGTGAGGCTCTTAGTACACTGCCTGGCATATGGCAGGTACATAGCCTACATTAGCTTTTATTCAGATGTTATATTTCAGGGCTACCCATTAAAACTTTACACCATTATTTTTACTGTATGTAGTTATAACAGTAATAAGGAACAACATAGTTACAGAAGAAAGAAAAATAATACTGTAACATTGAGCAAGCTGTTATATGAAATATGCAATTGCTGACCTAATTAACAATCAGTAGCCTAGAAATCTTATGCAAAGTGCTGTGTAAGAAGATTGACATGGCAGCTCATTATACTATCATAGGAACATGATTTACGAGATATTATTTTGATGTCTCATGCATGACCTAAATTTGTCAAATGAAAATGACTACTTTTTTTAAGAGACAGAGTCTTGCTGTGTTGCTCAGGCTGGAGTACACTGACAAGATTATATCTCACTCCAACCTTGAACTCCTGGGCTCAGTCAGTCCTTTATCTCAGCCTCCTGAGGTAACTGGGACTACAGGCAGGCACCACAGCACCCGTCTAATTAAAAACAATTTTTTTTGAGATGGTGGCTCACTATGTTGACCAGGCTGACCTCGAACTATTGGGATAACGGGGGAAAAGGACTACTTTTAATGGTTGTTGGCCTGAACTAAAATAGTGCCATTGCCACAGAGATGCACAGTAGTGCTCACATTAGGAAATAATTAAATGGTAAGTTTAGCTTTGTGGCTTTGTGGTGGCACTTTTTTTTTGAGATGGGGTCTCGCTCTGTCGCCCAGACTGGAGTGCAGTGGCGCGATCTCGGCTCACTGCAAGCTCCGCCTCCCGGTTTCACGCCATTCTCCTGCTTCAGCCTCCTGAGTAGCTGGGACTACAGGCGCCCACCATGTGGTGGCACTTTTAAATACACTATTATGATTGTCTTCCTTTGCAGGAAGAAGGAAAAACCATGCCCATCATGTTGAATATTATATTGAGTACGTTTTTATTTTAAAATGCACAATTTTATAAGAGATAAATTAAGTAGCTAGAAAAAAATGTTTGATTTCTTGAATGTTAACCATGGCTTTGTCTCTAGTGGAATTGATGATAAACCACCATTATTTATATAGCGGGATATGCGGCACAATGAAAGTTATAGCCCTGGTTATGTACTGGGACTGTGGTGCTCACGTTTATATTCACTCTGTCGAGATGGCTTACTGGAATGGGAGCGTTGGCGTGGGGCTCAGCTCAGTTAAAGGAGTCATAATTGCATCTATTGTGGGCCATATCCTTTCCAAGAGAAACCTGTGCTGAGTTCTACCTCTTCCTTTGAAGCATCCAGAAAGAAGGCAGTCTTTCTTGCTAATCTGTTTTAAAGTACGCCCAATTAGATTGGGTTAGGGATGATTAAAACAAAGTAATTTAGATACAGTTCTTCCACAGATACATTATGGTTTAAATGCCTCTAGGACATCGTGTGAAGGTGTTCAGTAGAGAGTTAAGTGTGTATAAATGAAGGTCAGGGAGAGACAGCTGGGCTAGAAATACAGATGACATCTGCATAGTTATTAAAACTAGGAGTAGACACGATGGATTATCCTGGAAGTCTAAGTAACACTTAAAGGGCTGGCCAGGGAGGAGGATTTCGTGAAGCAGTGAACGGAGAGATAGGAAAACCAAAAGTATGACATCCTGGAAGCCAAAGGATGGTAGTATATAAAGGAGGGACAAGTCAGTACTGTCACACGTGACAAGAGGAAGATAGGAGAGGATTAAGAAGTATCTTAGTATGATGTTGCAGAATTCAGTGATACGGGTAAAGAGCAGTGTTAATGGAATGGCCAGTGGTGGGAGTGGGGAGGCGAGGGGCGGCACTACCAGAGAAAATAAGAAGCAGAATGAGAATAAATTTCATGTTTTTGTTTATCAGCACAATATTGCTCTCTTTTGAGTAGTTGGTTTTGGATTATGAGTAAGTGAAGACAGTGGTGTGTGTTTAAGTTTTTGAAGAATTAGATTAAGAGGGGAGAGAGAGTGAGTCTAGGAGGAGATGAGATTAAGTGTTTGTTTTTAAAATGATAAAGAATTAGGTCTGAGTGTGAATGGAAGTGAACTGAGCGAAGAGAGGCTGAAAAAGCTGGGGGAGATAGGCAATATAATGAATTTAGTAAGATACTGAAAAATACTTGGAGGCGAACCAGAGGACAGGTGGAAAGAATTAGGTTTGAAAGAAAGAGATTCTTCTTTCATTTAATAGGTGAGAAGGAGATGTAGGTGGGTCTTGATGGAGATGTAGATGGGTCTGGATGCGACAAAGTTAGAAAGTTGAAAATAAGTTCCTCTATCTTTTGTTTTTAATAAGGTAGAAAGTGGTCACCTGCAGAGAGTATGAGAGGATGCTGGGAATCAGATTTAGAGTAGAATGCAGATTTAAGATATTCTTTTGGAGGATAGAGAATAGGGCTAACCAGGGGGAACAGAAGATTTAGTGTATCCTTTTCTCCACTAGCATTTAGAAAACTGGGTATAAATGTAGATAGGCAGTCTCTTAGGTAAAAGTTGAGATTTGTTAGCTAAGCAAGGTTAGGACAATGAGACACTACAGAGTGGTTGGAGTAAATTTTAGAGATTGAGTACTGACAGAAACAGATGGTGTTAGTCCAAATACAGAATTCTGTGTGTCAGAAGCAGCCAAAAGACAAGGAAGTGTTTGATATTAGAAAGAACGTGATAAGAGCAGTGACAGTGTTGTCTAAGCAAAATAGAGCTGATAGTGAAGATCAAAATGAAAGTAGAAACTCTAGGGATCAAGTCTTACGGAGGTTCAAGAGCAAGTGTAGTGAACAGTTACTAAGAGCTGGTAGGAACAGGAGATTGGTCACTTATAGTTTTAAACATAGAGTGGTTTGTAGATCATAGAATTCAGCCTGTGTTCTATGAGTATAGATTGGATTGTAAGTAAAGATCACTGTTTTGTTCAAAGTAAGGAACAATGCCAGAATTTCAGACAGGTCAGTGAACCTGGTTCCAAAGTCTTGGGCTGTTATTTTCTTTGAAGTGATACTGTTGGGTCAAATCCCCGTGCCTTCCCCCACTACCTTATAAATGTTGAAGCATCTTGGCATGTTGCCCTCAAAAAATTTGATCATTTGATACTTTAATTCTTATTCTGAGAATGTATTTCTTCACTTTCAATGCCAAGAATTATTCAAACCAGTCTTTCCAGTGTGGTAGTCTATTGGATTAATAACATGAGGCATCATTTATGTGTTTGGTTACTAATGAAGTTGAGCTTTTCTGTGCTGTGACTGTAATTGTGAATTGCCTGCCCTGTCATTTGTCCAATTTTGTTATTAGTGCACGAATAGTTTTGTGCCTTGTTTCTCTCTTTTTTTTTTTTCTTTCTTGAGACAGTCTTGTTCTGTTACCCGGGCTGGAGTGCAGCGGCGTGATCTTTACTCACTGCAGCCTCAGCCTCCTGAGTAGCTGGGATTACAGGCATGCGCCACCATGCCCAGTTAATTTTTGTATTTTTAGTGGAGACAGGGTTTCGCTATGTTGGCCAGGCTGGTCTTGCGCTCCTGGCCTCAAATGATCCACCCACTTCAGCCTTCCAGAGTGTTGGGATTACAGGCGTGAGCCATTGCACCCAGCTGCCTTTTCTCTTTTTTAATTGCTTTTTTTTTTTTTTGAGATGGAGTCTTGCCCTGTCGCCAGGCTGGAGTGCAGTGGCACAATTTCGTCTCACAGCAACCTCCGGCTCCCTGGTTCAATTGATACCCCTTTCTCAGCCTCCCGAGTGGCTGGGACTACAAGTGCGCGCCACCACGCCTGGCTGATTTTTGTATTTTAGTACAGACGGGGTTTCGCCGTGTTGGCCAGGATGATTTCGATCTCTTAACCTTGTGATCTGCCCATCTCGGCCTCCCAAAGTTCTGGGATTACAGGCATGAGCCACTGCGCCAGGCCTCTTAATTTCTTTTATTATTATTTATTTTTATTTGTCCTTTTTTCTGTTTGAGTTGCATGTTTAGCCTGTTAATTTTTCTTCTTTGTTGAATAAACATTTTTAGTGTTTAGTCTACAATTACTTCTTTAGCCAAATCATATAGGTGTTTTGTATGGAGCCCCCATTGCTATGTTCTTAATATTCTGTGTTTGTTTTGTTTTGTATTTGAGACTGAGTCTTGCTCCTGTCGTCCAGGCTGGAGTGCAGTGGTATGAGCTTGGCTCACTGCATCCTCTGCCTCCTGGGATTCAAGCAATTCTCCTGCCTCAGACTCCCAAGTAGCTGGGATTACAGGTGGCAGCCACCATGCCTGGCTAATTTTTGTGTTTTTAGTAGACATGGGGTTTCACAGTGTTGGCCAGGCTGGTCTCGAATCCAACCTTAGGTGATCCGTCTGCCTTGGCGTCCCAAAGTATGGGATTACAGGCATGAGCCACTGTGCGCAACCTTAATATTTTTTAATCAATTTTGATTTCTTTGAAGCAAAAGTTATTTAGTAGTAAATTACTAAAGGGCCTTTCTGTTTTGGTCCAGCTTTTCTTAATTTATGGTGCTGTTTTTTTTTTTTTTTCCTTTTGTCCTCTCCTCCCTCATTTTTGATATATAAAGCTAGAGAGTCCTGTTATTTAGGCTTTTTGAAATATGAAATATTTAAGTCTTACTTCATTGAAACCTGTCAAGAATGAGATATTCCTGCATGTTTATTTTCTTTTATTTGTTCCTTCATATGTGTCTTTTTTTCTTTACATATGTCTATGCTCTGTTCATTTATTCATCGAGCACAGGATAATGGAGCACCCACTCCATGCCAAGCCACTATGTGTTGTTCTGAGAACTGGGTTCATGCATAGAGCTACACTTGATCTGTAATTTATTGTAGTTTTCCTAAATAATCACACTTGCAAATATTGTATCTTGTCTTTATAAACAAAATTTGAAAAGAAATTTACCATTCACCACTGAGTGCTCCACCCATGCTCTGCCATCAGTTAGCTGACTTGGGAAGTCTTTTAGCATGTAGGATAGCAGTCCTCAAATGACTTGGTTTCAAAAGTTGTTTACATTTAAATAAGTTATTGAGGGCTGGGATTACAGGCATGTACCACTATGCTCGGCTAATTTTTATTTTTTATTTTTTATTTTTTGCATTTTAGTAGAGACAGGGTTTCATCATGTTTTGGCCAGGCTGATCTCAAACTCCTGGCCTCAGGTGATCCTCCCACCTCAGCCTCCCAAAGTGCTGGGATTACAGGCATGAGCCACTGTGCCTGACCCAATGTACTTACATTTATTAATGTTTACCATATTAGAAATTAAAACAAATTTTATTAATGTTCATTTAAAAACAGATATAATAAATTTTTTTGCAAAAAAATAACTGTGCCAAAATAACAGTAACAACAAAGCACTGAGAAGACTGACACTGTTTTGCTTTTTTTGCAAATCTGATGTTTGGCTTTAAAAAAATTTTACTTGTGTTTCACCTTTGAAATGAGGAACAGTGGAAAATAGTGAATTGGGGTTTTTGTGATGGATTTCTACTTTGGGGAACATCAGAATAGCAATAATGCTACTGATCCATTTCAGGAAGATCAGTACAGCAAGAATGGTTTATATGGTATTTGCAAAATACTTTTTGGAGTCATAAGGGATGGTAACCTCTTTATTTCTGTCTCCTCGTCTATAAAATTGAGTGGGTGACATTTCCTTTTGTCCCAGAGTTTTGAGGATTGTGTGAAATTGTATGTTAACATTTGAAGCTAAATAAGCTTTTTTTATCTTTGAAGTACACACCGTCACTTTTTAATTGTAGAAGAGAAACTTGTATTTGTATCCCTTTCTGTCTAAAACTCAGAGAACTGTCAACTTAGATAATTTTCAAGAAGTATTCTGGGAAATTGAAGGAATTTGAATTTTTCTCCTTGGTTCTTGTGTCTTTAAAGTAATGAAAGTAGTTCTATAAAGGCAAATGAGAAAGCCATCTCTGTCTTTTTTTACTCCTTTGCCTCCCTACTTAACAGGTTAAGAAGTCCATTGACTCATTTTTCTAAATACTGTATAATGAGCCTAATTGTCACACAATTTTAGGAAATGAAGAGACTCTAAAGGTCATGGATTCCAGCTCCTCTTATAGATGAAACTGATTCTGAGAGAAGCTAAGCTGCTTGTTTAAGAGCATTGAAGTTGTCTGGTGGTTTTCAGCCTGGGCTGAACTTTGGAACTACCTGTAAAGCTTTTTAAAAATACTGATGTCAAGGTCCCACCCTCAGAGATTATGTTTTAATTGGTGTTTGTAAAGCACCCATGGTGATTGTAATGAAGCATAAAACTTAAGATGAATTATTTGCCTTTTAGCATTCACAATTTAACCTTTAACATTGAAGTATTCTTCTTGTTGATGAGACTATTTTATTTCTGAGACTTTTTAGGTGATCGAGCTTTACTTTCTTGCTCTGTGGGAAATAAATCCATAAACATTATATAAATCAAAACTTTGATGTTGAAAACTTTATTTTAAATTATCAAGTCAACTAGTAAATTTTTAAAAATCTGTGTGTATCAGATGGTGTTAAAGTTTATGCCTATCATAACTAATAATATGAGTTAATATTGAATCTTTTTTGATACAAATTGGAAAAACAATCTTTGAGGTTTTGGAAGCATTAATAATTATGTATATAATTTTTGTCTTCCATTATTTATTCAGATTCTGGATTGTCATTTTTTGTTTAGACTTTTTCCAAAACAGATCTTTATTTTTCCTATAGGTGAAAGCACTGAAAGAGAAGATTGAATCTGAAAAGGGGAAAGATGCCTTTCCGGTAGCAGGTCAAAAATTAATTTATGCAGGTATGAATTAAATATTAAAATTAACATGCCATGTCTTGATATTCTTTTAGTTTTAGAAATGTTATCTTACATATTGTAGTATATTCAAATTGTCAGAAAAATGATTGTACAAATAAAAGCAGTGAAAGAGCAGTCGTTTGAATCTAATGTTGATATTCAATCTTCTCTTTATTCACATTTGCCCTATGTATTTTTCCATCAAACGGTATTTTGTTTCATCTTTTGTAAGCATCACGTAACTGGCTTTTGTGTTTTTAATGAAACTGAGCTTTTTAAAAAAATTTAATTGAAACCATTTATACTGATTGTGTTATTATTACTCTGTTTGGAATCATTCCTGTAAAATTAAGTTTTAACCAAAACCGACTGAAGAATACCAAAAAAACACATCACACAGAAAGACATCGACAGGAAGAAAAGGGGATTATGTAAAGAATTCTTAGAAATCAATAAGGAAAGGATGACCAATAAAGCAACAAAGGATAAGAGTAGGAATTATAGATTTAACTAGCCTCACTAATAACCAGGAAAATGTATATTAAAAATACACTTGATATCCAAATTTAGTAGAGAAAATGCTTTCGTTGTAGATGTTAGTAAGGTGGGTGTTTGATCGCCCATGGATTCTTCTATTTTTCTGAATAGTGTTTCCTAAAGTGAGACAGCCTGGCGGAAATGCTAACACGGTGATTCAGTCCTATTATTTTTATAGATCTGAGTTCAGAAGCCTAAAGAAGCAGACATAAAATTCCAATTTCCAGTTTCTTGTTTTGGCCTGTTTTCTCATTCCTATCCATATTCCTTTCTGTCTTAATGTTAGCAGCTTTTGATTCAATAGCTTTTTAAAGGTGGAAAACTAAATTCATGGAGCAGGAAACATCAGGGAGTCCTACTTACCTAATATGGGACCTTCAGCATGATCACAGTCTTTTGTACTTCTTTGTGCATTTCTGAGTTCTGTAGCATCTTGCCCTTTCTTGTGTATCATGTCGTTTTTGAAGTACTTTTAGTATCTTGCTTTGATAGTGTTAGAACATTTCTGATTTATCAGATAATCGGTATTTTGGGGAGCAAGAAATTTGTTTCTCTCCCCTTCTTCGTATCAGAAAAGAATATAGGTTATTTTCCAGAGGACCCCTGTGCAATCAGAGTATTGGATTTTCTTTATCTTCATGGTCTCCTCCTTTTCAGGGTCTCTTTCGTATTTTCTTGCCCAGTAAGTCCTTTATATAATGAAGTAATACATTTGTAAAAATTGATTGTCATTCTATATACACTATATAAGTTTGACATCTTTCAGTTAAATGCATATGCCTTTTAATTTTGTTTATTTTGAGAGAGAGTCTTGCTCTGTCACCCAGGCTGGAGTGCAGTGGTGTGATTATAGCTTGCTGTATCCTTGAACTCCTGGGCTCAAGTGATCCTCCTGCCTCAGCCTCCCAAGTAGCTAGGACCATAGGCATGTGCCACAGTGCCTGGCTAATTTTGAATTATTTTTTTTTATAAACAGGATTTTGTTATGTTGCCCAGGCTGGTCTCAAACTCCTGGCCTCAAGCTGTATTCCCTCCTCAGCCTTCCAAAGGGTTGGGATTACAGGCGTGAGCCACCATACCCTGCCACTTAGGAATTGTTTTATTTTTATCTCGATTGATTGGTTTTTTCTTTGGGAAAAGTACTGACTGATAGAATTTATGTTGGTGATTCATATTTTAATATTTCTGAAATAATCATATTTCAAGTAGAAAGTTGCTTTAACTTATGTGTAAGAGAAAGATTATGCCTTAAATGATTTTTTTTTTCTCTTAATGTATTAGGCAAAATCCTCAATGATGATACTGCTCTCAAAGAATACAAAATTGATGAGAAAAACTTTGTGGTGGTTATGGTGACCAAAGTAAGTTTCAACTTCATTCTGTATATGTTTATGCATGTAAGTCTTTTTAAAAATGATGACCCCAAGTCCACACAACAGACACAGTTTATACACATCCATAGTGGTGTGCACTTTACTAGGAAGCTTTTTAAGAATTTACCTTAAGTGAAACATAAAGTTATTAATGGTTTACATTATTATACATTAAACTATAATTTAATATAGTTTTAATAAAATTTTATGTAAATTGAAACAATTGAAACACCGATAGGAAGAAAAAATTAATATTCAGATTATGTAAAGAATTCTTAGAAATCAGTAAGGAAAGGATGACCAATAAAGCAAAAAGGATAAGAGTAGGAATTATAGATTTAACTAGCCTCACTAACCAGGAAAATGTATACTAAAAATACACTTGATATCCAAATTTAAAATGTTAAAATTATTTTTGCTAGAGTAGTGAAATCATTTATTATATAATTCTTTTTAAATGTCTTTATAAATGGAATAAATGTTTATTCTGTAGTTTTCATAAGTTTGTCTTAAATAGACTTGCTAAATTATGTACTAGTCCTAACAAATTCCTCAAGGCAGAAAAGGCATGAAAGCTTATTATTACAGTGATATTTCTTAGTGAAAGAATATGTTTTTAGAAACTAAAAAAGGGAAAAGGCAACTAAAGAAATGATGGAATGATTTTTGTGAGGAAGTTTTAAACATACTTTCTTGTGATTTAGTAGGCTGGAATGTGTTTGGAACAATTTATGAAAGTAAATTTAAAGCAGAGAATGAACATGGATTTTTTTTAAGAGACTATATACTTGTTTATTTAAAGATAATAATGCAGTGTAGAATTAAGAGACAAATGGAGAAGTGGTACTCATGACATTCATTTTTAGGATTGGATTGTCATAATCTGAGAAAGAACAGTGTTACTTGTAGCAATGAAAATAAGTTTAAATCACTAATTGAAACCACTTCATCAAAGGCCAAAAGTGGAATAAATGTGGGTTTTTTCTCAAAGTCACAAAATAATTAATAGTAATAGAAAATAGAGTTGAAATAAATTTTAATTACCACATCCTTTTATACCAGGAAACAAGCAGCTAAATAATTTACATGTGTTGAACTTGAACATTTTTTAATTTGTTAAGAACCATATTGATTTTGCTATACTTAAGAACTTAACTCACTATATGTTAAGCTTTAAAAGCAGAGAAGCAGAATCGTAAGGAAACCTTGTATCATCTAGGTTTTTTATTCAACTATGGTAAAATATAATAACAAACTTCCAGTTTAATCATTTTAAGTGTACAGTTCAATAACATTATAGTTACATTGTTTTGCTGCTATCACCATCATATGAGTGGAATCCTATGGTATTTGTCTTTTTGTGACTGGCTTATTTCACTTAGCATAATGTTATCAAGGTTCATCTATCTGTGTTATAGCATGTGCCATAATTTGCTGAATACTATTGTATTTTCCCATCTAGTTTTAGCATACATAGTACATAATGGGAAATGTGATAGCCACACATTTTTAAATATGTTTTCTTACTGGTCTTAGTTTCTTTTAATATTACAGTAATCCTGACTATTTAGAACACAAGAATTAAGCAGAAAAAGTCTCAAAGGGTGCGTGTATTTGAGGAATAGATACTTGAAGACTGTTACTATATTACATACAATTCTTTTGTTTTTCCTTCAAGTCCTTTATTCCTAATATTACATAGGATTCTAATGATATTTATGACTGTTTTATTTTGAAGTTAATAGTAGAGGACAACTATAAGAAGGAAGGGAATGCTGCTACAGTAAGGCATTTATGGAAGCACTGAGAAATGACCTTATTAATACAAAGAAGGGAAAGGAAAAAGCTATTAAGATCAAAAGCAAGAATAAAAACTAAAAAGCAGAGAGGGACTTGGTACTGTTTAGAATAAAGAATAAATAGCTGTTCTTGGCAGTAGGAACCTTGAAGATAAGTCATTTTGCAATATTATTTTGATAACATAATTGAGAATATTAAATGAGTTTACCACATTTAAAAGTACATTTTTATCTAGATTGGTTATTACAAAGTTTTGGTGCTTAAAACTCTGAATTTTCACGTTTGTGAAGCGCCAGTCTATCCAGAATAACTGACAATCCAGAATGACCTGAGGATTTCAGCTCATTGAAGTTTTAGAACGTTAATAATCTGCAGAATATTATATTGGCTGTTAAGAAAATTAAGCTAAATAGGAAAAGGGAGTAATGCTAGTATTTTTTAAAAGCCTATCACCTTTCACTAACCTTTTTTTTCCTAATATCTTCTTTATTAAATCAAAAAGACACAAGGCAGCTCAGCTTATTGGTTTTAGAGTTTGTTTATGCTTGTGGCAGATTTTGTTGAATTTAAGTCCTGTCTTCCACCAAAATATCTACCTTTGGTCCTTGGGAAAGTTATGAACTAAACAGGTAGCATTGACAGGCCTTAGGAGAAAGCTAAAACTCATGTAGTATGGTTTTTACGCATGTACAGTTGACCCTTGAACACCACTGAGCTTAGAAGTGCCAGCCTCTCCCCTACAGTTAGAAATCTGCATATACCTTTTGACTCGCCCAAAACTTACCTACTAATAGCCTACTCTTGACCAGAAGCCTTACTGATAAACAGTGGATTAATACATGTTTTGTATGTTACATGTATAATATACTGTATTAAAGTAAGCTAGAGAAACTATTACTAAGAAAATCATGGCCAGGTATGGCGGCTGATGCCATACCTGATGCCATACCTGAAGCACCTTGGGAGACCGAGGTGAGCGAATTGCTTGAGCTCAGGAGTTGGAGATCAGTCTGGGTAACATGGTGAAACCTTGTTTCTAAAAAAAAAAAAAAATACAAACATTTAGCGGGGAGTGGTAGTGTGAGCTTGTAGTCCCAGCTACATGGTGGTGGGGGCGGGGGCAGTGACTGAGGCTGGAGCCTTGAGAGGTTGAGGCTGCAAGGAGCTGTTATCACACCACTGCACTCCAGTCTGGGCTCCAGATAGAGTGAGACCCTCTCTCAAAACAAAGAAAATCACAAGAGAATATTTTTGGTGTTCATTGAGTGTAAGTGGATCATCATGAAGGTCTTCATCCTTGTCTTCACACTAACTAGGCTGAGAAAGAGGAAGGGTTGGTCTTGCTGTCTCAAGGTGGTAGAGATGGAGGAGGTAGAAGGAGAGACAGGCACACTCAGTGTAACTTATATTGAAAAAAATCATCATATAAGTGGACCCAGTGCAGTTCAAACCCTTGTTATTCAAGGGTCAACTAATTGTTTTTTTGCTCTGTGGAACACTTTATGGCTCTACTTCCAGTTCAGAAAGTGCTGAGCATGTGGAGGTAACTTAATTTGGCCTTCATTTTTCTGCTTATCTACATATGCATCTCAAAGTATTGTGAACCTTTTTGTACTTGGACCTGTTGATTTGTAGTCAGTTTTGAGATTTTCCTCCCTCTTCTAAAATACTGTACGACAGAATATTTGATATGTTTATAAATAAACATTTATACTGCCATTTCAAGAACATTATTTTGGGCTGGGTGTAGTAGTTTATGCCTGTAATCCTAGTGCTTTGGGAGGCCGTGGTGGGAGGATTGCTTGAGGCCAGGAGTTCAAGACCAGCCTGGGCAATGTAGCAAGACCCTGTCTTTAAAGAAAATTATTTTGGTAATGCTTTTAAGTGGTAATTTAAAGTTACAACTCAGGTACATGGTTTTTTTGGGAAAATGATACGGTTTTCTTTTTTGTTATATATATATATATACACACACACACTCTATATTTCAAATTTTTGACTTTTTATATTAACTTGATATGAAGACTGAAATTGTTGGGTAAAATTAATTGTGGTTGATAATTAAGATTAACATATGCTCTCATGAGCTTTGAAAGAGTAACCATGAGTCAGACTGCTAATATTGATCATTTATTGAGTCATTTTACAAAATTATTTTCAAGTTACAGGTTGTTATTAGTGCTATGTTTGTGGCATCCTGTAACGGTATAGTGTAATTAGAGATCAGTCAATATGTAGTATTTTATCGTAATTTATTTTGCCTTCAATGTGTTTAGCCCAAAGCAGTGTCCACACCAGCACCAGCTACAACTCAGCAGTCAGCTCCTGCGAGCACTACAGCCGTTACTTCCTCTACCGCAACAACTGTGGCTCAGGCTCCAACCCCTGTCCCTGCTTTGGCTCCCACTTCCACACCTGCATCCATCACTCCAGCATCAGCGACAGCATCTTCTGAACCTGCACCTGCTAGTGCAACTAAACAAGAGAAACCTGCAGAAAAGCCAGCAGAGACACCAGTGGCTACTAGCCCAACAGCAACTGACAGGTAGGAACTGGATTCTAGGAAATTCTATCTCAAAATCCGTGTTTAACAGGAGCTTCATGCATTTATTTTGATTATTGTTTTGATTAAACTGACTGTATCTACTATGTTAAGCCATTTTTAAACGTTTGACTAAAACATATGCTATGTCTATTTTGATAGTTTGCTAAGGAGAATATAAGTACAAATTTTCATAATCAGATTTCTGTACTCTGTTGATTTGGGCAGGGTGGGGTGCAGTGGGAAGGAGAGAGCAGGTGAAAATCATTTTTTAGTAGAAACGTTAGGAAATACAAATAACCAAAATGAGTCAAGGATTATAACATGACATTGCCACCCTAATCATCATTTGTACTTGATCTGTATTCTTTGTGGTCATTGTCATATATATCATAAGCATCCTTGTTAGTAAATCTTTCCAGTAGTTTATACATTGTGTTTGGTTCTGACATTTGTTAGCTCTTGTAACCTGAACCTATGGATTATTTCAATTTTTCACTGTTGTAGCTGTATCTTTGTGAACTTGTGTGGAAATTCAAGCTTCTGCCTGTGTAGATCTTTAGGGGAAAAGGGGAAAAGAGTGTTGGGATATTTGAGGAGCAAGAAATAATTTCTTGTGGGAAGTTGACAGCAGAGACACCTCAACTAAGTGGCTACTTGGCAGTTAGGATTATTGAGCAGTTTAAGACAAGATTTTTTTTTTTTTCCTCCCCAGATGATCAGGTAAATTGACCAAATGCTTAAGTCAGAGAGGTCTCTTGGTTGGAAATCATTCAGCACAATTCCTTGATCTAAGAGCATGAGTTATATTATGACCAGCCTTCACTGGCACTACAGCTGTTTGTGCTTTGTGACTTAGAGCAACTCAGGACCTCAGAGGTAGTAGTTATATGATCCTTGCAGTCAGAATCAGACACAGTGGAAAACTGCAGTGACTGGAAGGGTTAACAGACATGGAAAGGGGTTAAGATATATATGACAATAATCAGAAAGATATAGTTGTGATCCTTCATTTTAGTGTTCTGCCTTTGAGTGTGGTTTCTGTGTCTGACTTAGTCAACCGTGTTTGGAGGAGTCTGAGCCACCGGATTCATTGCTTACTCAGGAGTCTCTTTCTAAAGAATTGATTCCCTAAGAAGATAACATGGGTTTAGGCAATAAAATATTTGCGCTGTTACTTGCCTAGAACACTGCTTTAAGTATTCTGTGACACCATTGCCTAACTTGATCTATCTTTCCCATGTACAACTAGAAATGCATTCAACCATCTTATCCTAGTGGATACCACGTACAGTCAGGTTAAGCTGTTACATCACAGAGCTGTTGATCAGGTCTGTGTGTGAGAGGGAACTTAGAAATTTTAAAAATTGGTTCACCAAAGCACTTAAATATTGCAAACTTAATACGTCTTTAAGTCAGTCGGCACAGTACATCTTATTCTCTTAATTGCTTTAAGCTCCTTTAAAAAAAACAGTGTGAGAATTTTAAAGTTGATCAATACATTTTAATGTACTAATGCCATAGATTTAAATTTGTTTCTTCATTAACTCTTTTTTTTTTGAGACAGAGTCTCGCTCTGTCACCCAGGCTAGAGTGCAGTGGCATGATCGTGGCTCACTGCAGTCTCCACCTCCCGGGTTCAAGCGATTCTCCTGTCTCAGCCTCCTGAGTAGCTGGGATTACAGGTGTGAGCCACCACGCCCAGCCCATTAACTCTACTTTTATTTTCTTCCCGGAGTTGCAGTTTTACTTAACGTTATTCTAAAAAGAGCCAGGATTATCTTTTCAGACCTACAAAAGTTGCATAAGTAACTTGATGGTCAGTGATCCCGGAAAGCAGACACTAGAGTTTCTTAGTTGGACTTTGTATACCAACTGCTTATTCTTATTTCTGAAAATTTTACCTCAGAGAAATATAGAAAGAGAGGAATGAGAGAAACAGAAAACAAGCTGCTTAAATGTGTCTTAGTTCCTTTATCTTTGCTGGAAAATATCTACTGTCCTGTGAAACACAAAACCTAGTGAATAATTATCAGGAGATAAGCTGATAAGAGTTTGGAGTGTCGGGAAGTCTGTTTGTTATTAGGGGTTTGTTTCTTTAGGTCAATTTTGTTCTTTTAAAAATTGTCTATTACAGTGCAAATTCCACTTGATATCTACCTGAGAGGAACTGCACTTGTGCCCATGACCGTATTGTTTGTAATTAAAGGACAAATTGGAATCCTAAATTGACCTGTGGTTTATTCATAGTAGAGAACAGGACTACTTAAAGTGTAGTTGTCAATAGGCCGCATCAGCATCACTGGGAGTGTGTTTGACGTGAATTCTTGGGCCACCCTGGACCTGTAAATCAGAATTATCTGGGAGTGGATCCCAGAAATCAGCAAGCCCTCCTGGTGAATACTTGGGATTCTTGAAATTTGTAAAATTTGAGAAACTCTGCTAACTGATACTGCAAGACAGTTAAAGTATGTACTATATAAGCATGTTAAATAAGTGTGGTTTTGAGGCTTTGTTATTGAGTGAAGAAAGCAGGTTGCAAAAGAGTATAGGTGATAACCATAAACCAGACAAAACCCATAAACAACATCGTACATTTTCTGTGGGTATGCATGTTAATGTGTAGAAGAGAAGTAGGCAAGCGTTGACATATAACTGATGAGTGGTTTCCTCTGTGGTTGGAGAGGGGAGAAGTAGTGAGACAGAATCAAGATTAAAGAATAGTGGTTAAAGTATAAGTACACCCAGTCTTATCTGTGGTGTTTAAAGAGAACTTTTTAAAGACAATGTGTGATAATAGTGTAAATCATTCTAAGGGAGACGAGTCTTCCCGGATTTTAAAATGTGTTATACAGTAGTGATTAAAACAGTTTGGAATGGCTCATAGTACAAAGATTGGTCAGGGAAATCAACAGTAGCTTAGAAATAGACGCAAATAGATAGAGGAACTTAATAGAAAATAAAGATACAATTTCAGAACAATGTGGGGAAAATGCTGTTGAGATCTCATCATCTGGAATGAAAAAAGAATGACCCCTCATACTATACACCTGCAAAAATAAATTACAGATAGATACGGATTTAATGCAAAAGAAAAGCCGTAAACTAATGGAGAACAAGGGAACGAAAGAATAATCTTCACTTTGCGAAGTCATTCCTAAGCAAGACAACAACAACAACAAAAAAAATTGTAACAGGAAAGATTGATAAATTTGACTACAGAAAGAATTTAAATGCAGGAAACCAAAGTACGCATTCCTTAATAAGAGCTTAATTTGATCTTTTAAATGGAATACTGTGCATCTGTGGGAAGAAATTGAAGTAGATTTGATTGTGGCGACATAGAATGATTGTTAAGTTAAAAAACACAAAAGCTTAAAAAACAAAACAACAAAGTAAGACGCAAATTGTTATTCTTTTAAATAGAAATTGGTGTCATAGTGGTGGTCTCTGGGTTGGGGTAGGAAAAATTTAGTTTTTATATATTGTGCTTTTTGAAATTTTATTTTCTCTGCATTAGTTTTACAGTATATTTAATGAAGAACTTAAAAATTATACCAAAGGATTATATTAATCATAATATTCATATTGGGTGTTATGATGCCAGGCACTTTGCTAAGCAGTCTACTAGTGTAGCCCTACCCACAACACTCTGTAGTATATGATACTATCATTGACCATTGTACTGATGAAGAAACAGGCTTAGAAAGGTTCAGTAATTTACGAATCCAAACTTGGGTTTTCTGCTCTTACCATATACTACCAAGGGCTTTCTCAGAAATGAAATATAATGGGTGTTTTTTTTAATTGAGACTCAGGTCTAAGTGTTTATGCGTGTC
The DNA here is from genome assembly GCF_003255815.1 of Theropithecus gelada. Taxonomy (NCBI): domain Eukaryota; kingdom Metazoa; phylum Chordata; class Mammalia; order Primates; family Cercopithecidae; genus Theropithecus; species Theropithecus gelada. Next base: position 33,705,116 of record NC_037683.1, on the reverse strand, counting down.
TGCTTTAATTTAAACTTGCAACTACTACCTTTACCACTGTTGTAAACTTAAGTTTATTTTTCTTTGGCCTGCTCTTCATGGTCTTTCATAATTTTCTTTTATTGCAGACTTCTCTGTAGTTTCCCAACAGAAACTTAATCTTTTTACACTGATTTTCATTATATTCAAACTTGGATTTAACCCGTATCTACCTTTTTTGCATATGCTATATTTCTTTATTTGAATGTCTTCTTTCAGTGTCCTCGTTCAGAACTTATCTGTAAGATCTCATTATGTGAAGACTATAGCCTAATTTGGTTTCTTCATGTGCTATTTTACTATATACTGCTTTTGATATTTCTTCTGGTGTGACTTGATTTATAAATTATTTAACGTCTCATGTAAATTACTTCAGGTAAATAATTGTGCATTATCTTTTTTGTATTCAATAGACATGCTGTCTGTTAGGATATTATTTTATATATTTTGACATTTAAAATGATGGATTCTCAGAATAGGAGGAGTACCAAGATTGAAAATTTTTCCCAAACCACAAATGTTGTAGATAAAGCTTTTGGATTTAATCTAGAAGAGACAGTTTAAATACTTTAGTCAGACTTTTATATTTAATTAAAATCAAAGAATCTGTTTACAAATTGGATAGTTACTAAACTAATGTAAATTAAATTGTATATACTTTTTAAAATGTGATTGTTCTAAAATCCTTTTACAGTACATCGGGAGATTCTTCTCGATCAAACCTTTTTGAAGATGCAACGAGTGCACTTGGTAAGTATCTACTTTTCCTTGTAAACAACCTGTAAAGAGATAGGTAAGAGGCTTCACTTTTCTAGATCGTGATAAAAGTGTTAATAATTTGCATGGTTATTTATAATCAAGCTGTAAAATGATTGAATTAAATAATTCAATTAAGTGTTACTAAAGACTTTTAAATTAATATTTATGTATTGAGTTATTTAAAACTTGCTCTGAGTTGAGCATACTTGGTTAAAGCAAATAAATTTCCATTTTCCAGATGGAAATTTTAAATGTGATCCTAACATGGTTGATCTGTGTATGTATGGGTTTATTACAAAGGGTCTTTGAAATGGGTATGACATTTTTCTAGATCTGTCTCACACATCATGTGTATTCGCCTTCAGACTTAATTCCAACTTGATGGCACTGTACATTCCCATCTATATCATGTTGCTTGCATTGGCTTGCAGCAAAAATGCTTTTTTATCCCAACTTTGACCTGCTGAATAATGCCTTTCCATTTCCCGTCACTCCAGTCTATCAAAATGAAGCACCTTTTTTTTTCTCCCATTGTAGCATCTCTGATATAGTTCCTGCTAATTACTGGTTTATTGGCTGGCAACTCCATTCCTACTGTTTGGTACTCTTAAATGGCAGGGAGGGAGAAAGCGAGGAATAGGTAGAAACAGCAGCTTTGGTGCAGTACAGGCTCTGGATTCCTGCTTAGCTTCTACAGCAGCAGAGTTCCAGCAGCAGTACCACCTCCTAGCATCTGAGTTGGTTCTCTGACCTAGTTGAGCTGGAACTCCGTGATGCGCTCGTTGCCATGGAAAATGGCATGTACATGTAGTAGCAAAACAGTAGTTTAAATTATCTAAGATTGCCTGGGTGTGCCAACCCCAGATTTTCATCTTTGAGGAACAGTGTCCTAAAACACTCTGCTGTCAAATACAGTATGAGTTAGTCTCCAGCCAGGAAAACAGAAACCACTCTATTTCAAACAGGGAAAGGCTTAATCTTAGGAAATTGTTAGGAATTGGAAGGGCTGGAGAATAGGATTACCCAGAGATCAGTAAACTGTCTGTGGCCTCGGGGCTGGAGCCAGCTGGCACTTGTATGGCTAATGGTGCTGAAGGCTCTGGCTGTGGTCACTGCTGCTGCAGCTGTAATGCATTGATGCTCCTGAGTGGGAGCCTGGGAGGCCATGCTGTAGCTGCTGCTGCTACACTCAAGCCTCTGTGACTATGTCTTACTTCCCATTCTCAACTTTATGGTGTCGGGATCCCTCTACATTTTCTTCTTTAGTTTACCCAAGTCTCTATGTTGATTCCTGCTTTTTTATTTTATTCTGATTTATCTTGTTGCTGCACAAATTAACCTTGCTTCTTTAAACTTTCCTTCTTTGGTTTCTGTGACACCACTCTTCCTGATCCATACCTCTGGGTCTTCCCTCTCAAGCTTTTCTTTTCTTTTCTTCTTTTCTTTTCTTTTTTTTTTTTTTTTGAGATGTAGTCTCGCTCTCTCGCCCAGATTGGAGTGCAGTGGCGTGATCTTGGCTCACTGCAACCTCCACCTCCCAGGTTCAAGCAATTCTCCTGCCTCAGCCTCCTGTGTAGCTGGGATTACAGGCACGTGCCACCACGCCTGGCTAATTTTGTGTATTTTTAGTAGTGACGGGGTGTCACTGTGTTAGTCAGGATGGTCTCAATCTCCTGGCCTTGTAATCTGCCCGCCTCGGCCTCCCGAAGTACTGGGATTACAGGCGTGAGCCACAACGACCGGCCAGTTAATTCATTTTAGTTTACCTGACTATTAAATGTATGAGTTTTCTATGGTTCCATTCTAGGTCATAGTTCAGACTATGGGAATGACCAATACCATCCATATACTATGTAGATTCCCCAAATTATAGCTGCAGTACAGATCTCCCTCTGAACTCCCAAACTCGTATCTTGACATTGTCAACTAGAAAACTTAGAACCTCCATGACTTTAGGTTTCAAACTGACTCATTTTTTATTCCCCAGTCTGAGTCTTTCCTTTTGTTCCCTTCTTACTTGTACCATCAGTCATTCATCCACCCTCTGCCTCTTTTGGCCCAGTAAGTCTGTTTCTTTTCCTTTCTCTCCTCTCCCCTCTGACCTCTCTTCTTCCTTCCTCCTTCCCCCTTCCACTTCCTCCCATCATTCCACAGTTACTAATGACTCCCTCTCTTAACGTCTCTGGAATATTTGTTTTCCCTGTCATTTAGTTGCCTTAGTTCGGGTCCTTATTTCACTTATACTCTTGCATTATCCTTATCCACCTGGTCTGCCTCTTCCTTACCAGAGTGTATTTTCTAAAAAGCAGCTCTGATGGGGTCTTTGTTAATTCCTTTAATAGTTCCTCATGACCTAGAAAGTAAGTCCAGAGCTTATTCTTTTTAATTTTTAAAATTTGTATATATTTAGAGAGTACAAGTGCAGATTTCTTACATGCATATATTACGTGGTGGTGAAGTTTGGGCTTTTAGTGTAGCCATCACCTGAATAATGAACATTTATTGTACCAAAAAGGAAATTTTTGAACCCACACTCCACTCCCTACCTTTTGTCGTTTCCAGTGTGTATTATTCCATTCTATATGATGTGTGCCTATGGTTCAGCTCCAACTTGTGAGGACATGTGGTATTTGACTGTTTCTGAGTTATTTCATTTAGGATAGTGGCCTCCATAGTTCTATCCATGTTGCTGTAAAAAAGACATGATTTTATTATTTTTGATGGGTGAGTACTTTTACACACACACACCCCATTTTCTTTATCTCATCCTCCATTTAATGATTCCATATCTTTACTATTGTGAATAATGCCATGATTAACATACAAGTGCAGGTATCTTTTTGATATAATGATTTATTTCCCTTTGGGTATATACATAGTAGTGGAATTTCTGGATTAAATGATAGTTCTGTTTTTAAGTTCTTTGAGAAATTTCCGTGCTGTTTTCCATCAAGGATATACTAATTGACATTCCTGCCGGCAGTATGTAAGCCTTCTATTTGCTTCGCATCCTTGCCTGACATCTGATGTGACATGGGACATCTCATTGTGGTTTTAATTTGCATTTCTCTGATGATTAGTGATGTTGAGCATTTTTTCATGTTTGTTGGCCACTTGTATGTCTTCTTTTGAAAAATGTCCAGTCATGGTTTTTGCCCACTTTTTAATGGGGTTATTTGGTTTTTTTCTTCATGTTGAAGTTCTAGATAATAACACTTTGTTAGATTTCCTATGCCAGTGTCCAGAAGAGTTTTTCTAGGTTTTCTTCTCGGTTTTTTGTAGTTTCAGGTCTTAATATTTAGGCTTTAATCTGTTTTGAGTTAACTTTTGTGTTTGATGAGAAGTCTGGGTCTAGTTTCATTCTTCTAAATGTGGCTATCCAATTTCCCAGCACTGTTTGTTGAATGGGGTGTCCTTTCCCCCGTGCATGTTTTTGTTGACTTTGTTGAAGATCAATTTGGTTGTAGGGTATGCAGCTTTATTTCTGAGTTCTCTATTCTGTTCCATTGATCGATGAGTCTGTTTTTATACCAGTACCATGCTGTTTTGATTACAGTAGCCTGGTAATAGTATTTGAAGTCAGGTAATATGATCAAAGCTTATTCTGAATGGCATATATAAAGTTCTTCATCACCACCTCTTTGGCCTCATTACTCTGTTTCTTGTCCAGTCTCTCTCGTTTTGTTTGTTTGTTTGTTTGTTTTTTTGACTCACTCTCTGTCTTTGTCACCCAGGCTGGAGTGCAGTGGCGCAGGCTCCACTGCAATCTCCGCCTCCTGGGTTCAAGAAATTCTCCTGCCTCAGCCTTCCAAATAGCTGGGATTACAGGCACCTGCCACCATGCCCAGCTAATTTTTGTGTTTTTAGTACATACGGGGTTTCACCACGTTGGCCACGATGGTCTTGAACACCTGACCTTAGGTGATTCGCCCACCTCGGCCTCCCAAAGTGCTGGGATTACAGGTGTGAGCCACCATGCCAGCCTCTCTAGTTCTTTTTACAAGTCGTTTGCCTTTGGACTTTTAAGATCTAAAAAGTATCACACTGCTGATAGGTATTTTTTGAGATTCTATAATTTAACTAGGAAACATGATTTTAGGAGTCATAGTATAATGATTAGATGTGGAGACTTCACTATCAGGCTGTGTGTGTTTGTATCTGCACCATGACTTAATACTTTGAGCTTTTTTTTTTTTTGGAGACAGAGTCTTGCTCTTTCACCAGGCTGGAGTGCAGTGGCATGATCTTGGCTCACTGCAGTCTCTGCCTCCGGGGTTCAGGCAGTTCTCCTGCCTCAGCCTCCTGAGTAGGTGGGACTACAGGCACGTGCCACCGTGCCCAGATAATTTGTTTGTATTTTTAGTAAAGATGGGATTTCACCATGTTGACCAGGATGGTCTTGATCTCCTGATCTCGTGATCGCCCGCCTCAGCCTCCCAAGTCTTGGGGTTACAGGTGTGAGCCACCACGCCTGGCCTTTACCAAATTATTAATCTCTCCAAGCTGTAACCTCCTCATCTTTTAAAGGAGTTGAAATTAAACCTTTCTTATGAAGTAGAGAGGACTAAAAGAAAAACACCATGTTAAAATAGTGCAGTTCTGGTTTTCTGTAGCTCTTAATTTCAGTTGTATTGATACTGATTTCTATATCTGGGAATTGGGTTACTGAAAGTGTATTGCTACTTGAGTTGCTTTGTGCTCGAATTATATCAGTAGATAAGAAAATGAATAATTAAAAATTATTGTTTTATGGGATGGGAAAAGGAAAGTCATTATTTTAAACAAGATATCAAATGATTAATCTCTTTGTGATATTTAGGGGTTTTTTAGCTATTAAACACCTTTATTTGGAAAGTTCTGCAGAAAAAAATTATTTATTCAACGGATACTCGGTGTCAGCTGTGTATCAGGGAAATATGCAAAATGGCATGGTTTTCTGCACAAACTTGCATTCAGTTGGGGCAAGAAAAAAATAATGAAACTTTAAAAGAAAAAAAGATAAATGATATTAAGAACACAAAGGGCGTCCCTAAAGAAAAAACAGAAGGCTACCTGGGATGGCTAGGCAATACCTTTTAAATATAGAACTGAAGCATGTTGAAGGAACTGGCCATCTAAAGATAACTGGTGTTGTGTAAAGGCCCTGAGGCAGGAAAAGGTGTGGCCTGCTGAAATAACACCGGGAAGATGAGTGTGGTGGGTGGAGCATTGTTGAGGGCTGGGAGCCAGAAATTAGATGAGGGGTTTTGTGTGTGTGTATGTGTGTGTGTGTGTTGACTTTTGCAACTGGCTGAAGAATAGATTGTAGATATGGAGACAAGAGTTGGAAATGTTGTAATCCCATGTACAGACTGTTGTGGGCTTGTCTTCAGTGTTGACAGTAGAGAATGAAGAGATGGGTTTAGGGTGTAATTTAGAGATAGAACTTAAGAGGTATGCTGGTAAATGAGGTGTGGAAGGAAGAGGAAAAGGAACTGAAATCCCCAGGGTTTCTGTTCAAGCACTTAGGAGGTGAATAGAGGTGTCATTTATTTAAAGAGAGCAAACAGATAATGGTGGGACACATTTGAGAGGGAAATCTGAATTGCAATTAGTTGAGGAATGAGTGGAATGTGAGAAAATGGACATGTGTTCAATAGCTGTGGCTGTGATGGGAAGAGAGCAGATGGTTCCTCAAAGAGGAATTAAGATGAAGTCAAAGGAGGGAGGTGTGTTTTTGTTTTAGGGTGAAATATAGGACATAGTTAACTACTGACCCAGGATAATTACACAGAGGGGGAAAGATGTTGGTGGAGAAGAGAGGATAACCAAATCCAGTTTGGTAATGGTCCCCAGAACACAAGCGGAAGAGACGATAGTTTTAAGTAAGGTAAGTTTATGAGGAAAATAACTTTCATTTATTCAGAGTGTTGTCTGTGCTGAGAGGAGGGAGCATAGGAGTCTGCAAGAAGTGACTTGTTGGAATATTAGCGCTTAGGGCATTTTACCAACTTTGTATAGTGTACAAGATTTTAACTTTCTAGCTCCTAACCTCTTTCCCCACTGTTTTAGTTATATAAGGTATCAAAGGGAAACTGAACTTGTTGCATCAGAGTTGATGGTTTGAAATGCCATCCCTTCCCCAGCATATTTTCAGAATTCAGTGTCTCTTCTTACCAGTTGCCTTCTTTGACCTCCTGATTCTCCCTTACCTTTGTACCTCATTTTTCTGTTATACTTTGAAACGTATTATATGAGTTTCCTGTTGCTACTGTAGTAAGTTAACACAAACTTAATGGTGTAGAACAACACAGATTAACTATCTTCTAGTACTGTAGGTTAGAAGTGAGACACAGGGCTCACTGTACTAAAATTAGGGAGCTGGAGTTCCTTTTTGGAGACTCCAGGGAAGAATTTTTGTCCTGATCCTGTCCAGTTTCTAGAAACTGTTCACATACCTTGGCTGGTAGCCCCTTTCTCCATCTTCAAAGGCAACAGCATAACATCTCTCATCCTGGTTTTGTCTCCTCCTCCTCACACCTGTTTCTCTGACCTATTCACCTGCCTCCTCCTACTGTTCTTAAGGATTCATGTCATTATGCTGGACACACTTAGATAATCCGGAATGAGGTCTCTATCTTAAAGTCAGCTGATTAGCAACCTTAATTTTATCTATAACCTTAATTTCCCTTTGCCATGTAGCCTATTTTTAGGTTCTAGGAATCAAACCGGAGGGCATCTTTGGGGGACCATTACCTACTACATGTATGTTGAAATTTATACTGTTACTCATCTTTGTATTCCTAGCACAGTTGTGCCTGAAATGTTGTATACATGAATCAAGAAATGTATAGAGAATGCTTATTTATTAAATGTTCCTTTTCTTTCCCCTCCACCCTCCCTTTTTAGTGACAGGTCAGTCTTACGAGAATATGGTAACTGAGATCATGTCAATGGGCTATGAACGAGAGCAAGTAATTGCAGCCCTGAGAGCCAGTTTCAACAACCCTGACAGAGCAGTGGAATATCTTTTAATGGTGAGAAACATGTTTTACTTTACTTCATTCTAGTTGTTTAAGATCAAAATCTCAAAGAAACAGATTTTAAAGGACCACTTCACCTGTATGATATATGCTAGATGATACACAGTGCTTTTTTTTCTAGTATGTTTGTATTTTGTGTTAATAAAATGTAACCTTTTTTAATATGGTGGTCCAGCATTGCAGTAGCTTTTTAGGTACCACTGTGCATGAATTATTAAGAACAAAAATTTTAAGCTTGAGAATTCGGGCCAAATTCTTTTGCTTATACTATGCATATATCTGTAATAAGTTGCCAGCTTTTTAAAATCTGGGAAATTTCACATATAAGTACAGATTTCTGGTTTATCTGGACAACTTTGGATCCCAGATTTTTGCAAGGGATTAAGGAAAATATTTTAGATCATAGAATCTAATTCATTATCCTCTGATTCACTCTGTTACCAATGTAACATCACGCATTTAACGAATGATGTTACTTACCTGGTTCCATTAGCATTTGAATTTGTTTTTATAGTCAGTAGGAGTTGAGGGACTTTTTGAATAAGGTTTTCTTTTTTTTTACCGGTAATGGGAGTTTTTGAGAAATAGATTGTTGTGGACATTGACTGAAACACTTGGTATTAAGATGAAAGTCTGCTAGTTTTACAGATGTGACACAGGCTAAAGTAATTGAATTAACTTTTAAAAAATCTTCTATTCTATAATTGTCTGCTGTTTTGGAGTATTATCAAAGTCTGAATTGCCCTAAATACCATCTTAGAGTTGCTCTTTTTGTATCTTAGAGTTAACTCTTTTGGCAATTAATCCACAGTTTAACCCATTCCTTTATGTCTAGGTTGTCCTTTGTGTCTAAGTTGTACTTCTGTTAAAAATTCCTTTCAGGTAGCTGGCTAGTTTCAGAAGAGTCAGTTATAAGCCTCATAACTGTACTCTGCCTCCACCATTTATTTACCCATGCATTTGGATGTGAAGTTCACAAAACCTTTTCTTAGCATATTATTTTATCTTTTTAAATTCACTTTTTCATTGTCTTCTTGAGTAGTGTCTTTAAATGCTGGCAGTTTATCCAGTTTGTTTGGAATTCTGGAATTAATTGTTGTGAATTTGTTTGGTGAGGGGTGCATACCCTAAACAGATTGTATAAAAGTATTAGCTTTTATGGAGTGGCTTTCATTTACACCTGATTTAGAATTCTGCATAAGTTCAACAGTATCAGTTATTGTGATCTAATGGATGTGGAGTTTTGAGGTATAAAAAAAAAGAATCACTGTTACCAAAGTTGCCAAATGCTAAAACTGCTGTATAGCATCAAATGCAAATAAATAGATGAGTCATGAGTTCATCAAACATTTTATAACTAAAATGTTTTTTATATGTTTGCTGTTTGTTTCATAGACTGGAGGGGAAAAGTTGCCTTTAACTGTTACTAGTTAACAGATAAGGTGAATGGGTGGAAAGAAGAAATGTTGAGCACTTATCTAATAAGAGGCTATGTAACGTGTGAGAATAGAGGTTGATCTGTAGCAATGAAGATTAACTTTTTAGTTTAATAAAACAGAATTTGATGGACCCTCTGGATCCTAAATTTGTATGTAGTTTGTTAGCACTTGAATAACTGACCATCTAAGTTAAGGGTTTGAAATGATGAACTCATTCAAAAACATTGGTTTTAATGCCTGGAGTGACATCTAATGCATGCAGCCATTTTCCTGCTGTGTTGCCCTTCATCCTTTATATGTTGTTGCTTTTGGCTTCTAGCTTATTAGGAAATGGAAGCATTTATCATCTTATTCAATTGTAATACTTGGTTCTTTATTCTCTTCTTTTCAAAATCTGTAAGAACTTGATAAAGACTTTTTTAAATTTTTAAATGACAAGTCTTATCAATCATGTGCATCAAAATAGATGTCCCAAAATATTTTAGTGCATGCAGTTTTAAGCTCTTAATAACTTTAAAAGATAAGTACTATAAACTTACAAAAGGCATCACCTGAAAACTAAATGGTTTCAGTTTATTTTAGATCAGTTTTGTGCATTTTGAAAAATTAAATTTTTGGAAATACTTGAGTAGCTCATATTTATGAGATACTTTGACACTTTCTCAAAGAAACGCTTTATTCAAAAGTATGTCAAATTTATGAGATACTTTCTGAGTGACACTTACTCAGTACCATGGATCAGTAGAGGAGATCCTCCTGCCTGACCGCTGTGTACCTGGTCTGTATCCATTAGATATTTTTTCCCCAGGAGTCATTTCAGAACTGTCAAATGTGCATCAAAAACTCTTTTTTTGGATTATCTTAAGCCCGGGTTGCAAATTCAATCCTTTTTGTTACTGAGTAACAGCTGATGAAGATTTCTAAGAAGTTAAAAAGTCAACTGAAGTAATAGCTGGCACAAAAACCTTTGGTTATGTTCAGTTTTAAGAAGGTACATGTATCAGTATTTTTCAAATTTGACGCCAATTACGTGTGCCTGGTAGGCATCTTATTGGACAACACAGGGAAAATTTCCATCATCATGGAAAGTTCTGCTGGACAGTGCTGCTTTGCATTATTACAGCAATGTGGGTTTTTCTATAATGCACCCAGGTCATTTCTAATCTAATTTTAATCCATGCAGCTTAATAATCCTTTACTTTTAATTGAAGCAGACGTCTGTTTGATGCTTTTGAAAATCAGACAAGATGTTAAATAGACTATAAATCTTTTACTCTGTATAATATTTAATTTTGCCTGAAGGGATATCTTAAAGCTTGGAAATTCTGTTATAGGGAATCCCTGGAGATAGAGAAAGTCAGGCTGTGGTTGACCCCCCTCAAGCAGCTAGTACTGGGGCTCCTCAGTCTTCAGCAGTGGCTGCAGCTGCAGCAACTACGACAGCAACGACAACAACAACAAGTTCTGGAGGTAAAGTGGAATCTTTTGGATGGAGAAGGAATGGCCCTGAATTTTTACTGTAAAATGATTTAATCTGAAATACTTCAGAAATGAGGTTCATTCCCAGAGCAGCTGAATGATTCATTAAGTTCTCTCTTCACTAATGTTTGAGAAAGGCCCAAAAGAAAGTCTCCCAAGTGGGTGTAAAAGGTATCCTTGCTGATATTAAACATCAGTTGCAGTTTTGTCAGAGGGCATATTCTGTTTTATTTGTTTTAAGGAAAAGATGCTTTCCAGTTTGTATTTAGTGTTACTTTCTGATGCTGTTCAGAATGGTTTGCTCACTTTGTCTCTTAACTCTCTCCATAAATTTTACAAAGTGTATGTAATTTCAAAGCCAGCAGGATTTCACTAGTTAATACAACCAAGGAAATGAGACCTTGAGAGGTTTCAAACCTTGTATCTAGAGGAGAAAGCAGAGCTTGAATTGAAGTCTCCTTACTGGGGTACTGACCATACCCACACGTTGCTATAGGTCTGACTACGGAGCAGAACCTGGAACCTGTGGTCGGCTTAGGATTTACGCAGTGTTCTCCTTCGTTCGTTCTTCTGTATATTCATAAAGTAATATAAACTGTTGATCTTGAAAAGGCCATTCTTTTATGCATTTCCTAGCTCTGATTATGATAGTCACCTCTGGTTGACAGAGGTCACTCAGTGCTTTGTGTACAGTCTCCAGAGGACAGGCCTTTTGTTTGTTGTGATTCAGCATGGGAGTAGAAAGAGATGGCCACAGCTCTGCTTTGGATTTGGGGTTCTGTTCCTTTCAGCACTTATTAGGTAACATAGTCTCTTAAGTCTCATTGCCTTCACCTATAAAGCTAGTATTATGTATGGAAGAATAAAAAACCCATGTGCTATGGTCATTTCAGTTTGAATGATTGTCTTCCTGAATAGGAAATTACAACATACATCTAAAAATTCTCTTTTCTTCATTAGTAATCTCAAAAACATAATTCCTTTATGTACGTTTTTTGGTTTCCTGTAGCATACCAGAGAAGTACCAGCACCCTGAAAAAGCCACAAGTATCTGTATTTTATATTTTATTTGGCATTACTAACATTTATTACTGTGAATGGATTTTAGACTGAAGAGTTTAGGTATATTAGTACTAGATTGCCATACAGCTTATAAAGTAGTGAGTTTTTGTTTTTGTTAGTTGTGGTGTATATTTTTCTTAGGAACTTTTAAGCAACAGGAACAACTTTTAGTACTTTTTATTTTGATAGAACACGCGTAGCGGACAAGTTTCTAGGATTATTTTATAACATCGAGTGCCAAGGGCAATTATAGGCAGGTTTGGTTCATGTTACAGTCAGCGTTCTGCACTCCCTGCATTTGCTAATAGGAGTAATTTTTGCCGTATAAAACTTGCAAGTTGATAATGGTCGGAAGATTTCATCATTATTTACTTCATTTATTACCTCTGAGAAATCATTTTTTACTTGATAGTGTTTGCTGTGTAAATGTATTATTTAACCACTCTTTGTATATGTATTTACTGCTTTTGTTTAAAAACGTTTATGTGTATTTTAGGACATCCCCTTGAATTTTTACGGAATCAACCTCAGTTTCAACAGATGAGACAAATTATTCAACAGAATCCTTCCCTGCTTCCAGCATTACTACAGCAGATAGGTCGAGAGAATCCTCAGTTACTTCAGGTGACTAATCAGTGTCAGTTTCACAAGTAGGTTAGAGTGTATCACATTTTGAAAAAGTCCATGAATGGTCCTTCCCCGCCTCAAATACAACTCTGTATTTGAGAATAGTGAATGTATTCTTCCAAGCTACACTTAGTAAAATATTGTAATCTGGATAGGTGTACTCAAATAACAGTTGGGATATAGAGGTTGGGTTAAATTAAGTTGACCAAATAATAATAAGTTTGAGAAACATTTTATATTTCCTTCTTGGAGATTCCCAGTAGACATTAATATGTTAAAGAATTTGGGAAGCTGTTTAACAAAGAAACTGCCTAACTTTAAATCACTTTTCACAAGCTTATTTCTTAGTTCCTTTTTCTTAGGAACTTCTAAGCAATAGGAACAACTTACTCTTAGAAAAAATAGGTGTGGGGCTTCTTTAATGCTCAGATCACCAAGTATTTTGAATTTTATACAGCATTTTAGTGCCCACTAGTGTGGAAGGTAAAAATATATGCAAGTATAAAGAATAAGTTCTGTTCTTACAGTGTCACAGTAGTTTGCTTGTTTGTTTTTTAGCACAGGAGGCTCAGAGCCTTAAGAATTTGAATTTCTTCACTGTTTACTTTGCCCAAAAGTACTGCATTTCTTTACTAATGTACAAGAAATCACATCCTTCCAAAGACTGAATAATCCAGAATCCCTAAAATACTACGTTTGCAAAAGTGTAGCCTTTTCTCTTAGTAATATTTAGAATTCCTCTGTTCCTGTAGATGCTTAATATCAATGTATTATTTTTCTCTGTCATTCACATCACCACAGCAAATTAGCCAACACCAGGAGCATTTTATTCAGATGTTAAATGAACCAGTTCAAGAAGCTGGTGGTCAAGGAGGAGGAGGTGGAGGTGGCAGTGGAGGAATTGCAGAAGCTGGAAGTGGTCATATGAACTACATTCAAGTAACGCCTCAGGAAAAAGAAGCTATAGAAAGGGTGAGTTTAAAACTTTAAAAAAGTTAGTTCTTGGCTGGGCTCACGCCTGTAATCCCAGCACTTCGGGAGGCCAAGGTGGGCGGATCACCTGAGGTCAGGAGTTCAAGACCAGCCTGGCCAACATGGTGAAACCCCATCTCTACTAAAAATACAAAAATTAGCTGGGAGTGGTGGCACACACCTGTAATCTCAGCTACTTGGGAGACTGAGGCAGGAGAATTGCTTGAACCTGGGAGGCAGAGGTTGCAGTGAGCCAAGATTGCGACACTGCACTCCACCCTGGGCAACAGAGTGAGACTCGGTCTCAAAAAAAAGAAAAAAAATTCCTTAGTCACACTAGCCCCATTTCAAGTGCTCAGAAGTCACATGGGGTTAGTGGCTACTATTGGATAGAACCAATGTAGAACATTTTCATTTACTGGAGATAGTTCTGATGGACAGAGCCAAATAGAGCATTGCCCTATGGATTGCGGTAGAGATAGTCTCCTCTTAACCCTGTTCCGCCATCTTGTCTTCTGTGAAGCCAAAGGACAAGCAGTAAAGGTATAATTTTATTGCTGTGTTAAAATTCAAGAAGAAAAAGTCTTAGAAGTAAATACCCAATTCTAGATTTTTTTCAGGTTTTTATTTGTATTTATTTTTTATTTATATTAAACATCAGAACTCTGCTATCCTGATTCCAGTAACCTAGTTTTTATATCATGATTAGTCATTCTTTTTCTCCCTCATTTTTACTATAAACAGGGAATTGTAGTAATCATAATACTTGCCCTGTGTTTATCTTACAAAGTGTTTTGACGTGGAAATCAGATAAAGTGCATATTAGTATGGCTTTCTAAGTAAGTTTTGAAATTGGGAAGTGTTAATTGTTCCCATTTTATTATTGTTTCCCAAGATTGTTTTGGCTGTTCTGGATCTTTTACATTCTTGCACAAATTTTAGCATCAGCTTGTCTGATTCCTGCAAAAAAAAAAAATTCTGGTTGGGATCTTGATAGGGATTGTTTTATTCTATAGATGAAATTTGTGGAGTATTGCCATATTAATAATAAGATTTTTCTATAATTTCTTTCAGTAGTGTTCTGTAGTTTTCAGTGTAGAAGTTGTGCGCTACTTTTTAAAAAATTATTCCTAGGTATTTTTATTCTTCTTGATGCTATTATAAATGGATTTTTCTCTTAATTTCATTTTCAGATTGTTCATTGTTAACTATATAAAAATACAATTTAATTGTGTTTATTGATCTTTTATCTTAAAACCTTCTTGAACTCTTATTTATTCATTAAGTAGTTTGTGCATGTGTTCATTAGGATTTTCCATATACAAGGTCATGTCATCTGCAGATAGAGACAGTTTTACTTCTTTTCCAATATGGATACCTTTTATTTCTTTGTCTTGTCTAATTGCCCTATCTGGAGCCTCCAGTATATTATTAGACTAGCAAGAACCAACAACATCCTTGTCTGGTTCTTGATCTTAGGGGAAAGCATTCAGTCTTTCATCACTAAGTATGATGTTATCTGTGGGTTTTTTGTGGATGCCCTTTATGAGATTGAAGAAATTCCCTTCTATTCCTAGTTTGTTCATCAGAAAAAGGTGTTGGATTTTGTCAAATGTTTTTTTCTTTTTTTATTAAGATAATCATGTGATTTTTGTCCTTTAGTATGCTTTTATTACATTGATTGGTTTTTGTATGTTGAACCAACCTTGCATTTCTGGGATAAATTTTACTGGTCACAACGTATGATCCTTTTTATACGTTGCTGGATTTAGCCTGCTTGTATTTTGTTGAGGATTTTTGCATCTGTTCATAAGTCATATTGGTCTGTAGTTTTTTTTGTGATGTCTTTGAATTTGGTGTCTGGGTAATACTGGCCTCTTAGAGTAAGTTGGGATTTACTCTCTCCTCTTCTGTTTTCTGGAAGTATTTATTAAGAATTGGTGTTAATTCTTTGAACAGTTGATAGAATTCATCAGTAGTCTGGGCCCAGGCTTTTCTTTTTGGGAAGTTTTGTGATTACTGATTCAGTCTCTTGTTACTTGTCTATTCTACTTTTCTGTTTCTTTTAGAGTCAGTTTTGGTGGTTTTTAACTTGGAATTTGTATATTTTATCTGAGTTGTCTAATTTGTTGGCATGCAGTTGTACATATTTCCTTATAATCATTTTATTTCTTCTTTTGTTAAAGTAGTAATATTCCTGCATTTATTCCTGATCTTAGTAATTTGAGTCCTAAGATTTTTGGTTTTTCCCTTCAGTTTAGCTAAAGGTTTTAATTTTGTTGATTTTTTTTTTTTAATGACAAAAATAACTTTGGGTTTTGTTGATTCTCCCTATTGTTTTTCTAGTCTTTTTTTTTTTTTTTTTTTTTTTTTTTAAAGTCTCTCTAATGTTTATTTCCTTCTTGCTTGCTTTTAGTTTGTTCTTCCATTTTTAGATTAGGTTTAGTTTAGATCTTCTTTGTTTAGTTTTAGTTTCAGATTAGATTATTATCTATCTTTGTTAGGATAGATGTTTATAGCTATAATATTCCTTCTGTGTTTATGCTATAGCAGCATTCCATAGGTTTTAGTATGTTGTGTTTTGCTTTCTTTAATCTCAAAATGTTTTTCAGTTTCCCTTTTGGTTTCTAATTAATTCATTTGTTATTTAGGATTGTGTTAATTTCTACAAGTTTATGAATTTCCCACATCTTCTCCTTTTCTAAATTCATTCCATTATAATCAGAGAATATACTTTCAATACTTTTCAACTTCTTGAGGTTCGTTTTGTGGCCTAACATGGTATTTCTGAAGAATGTTCTATGTATACTGAAGAAGAATATAATGTAGTTCTTATTGTGGTCTATAAATACCTGACAGATCTAGTTTGTAGTCAAGTCTTCTTCCTTAGCTGTTTTATCTATTATTGAAGGTGGGGCTATAGATTTCTCTAACTATTATTGTTAATTACCATTTCTACCTTTAATTCTCAGTTTTTATTTTATGTATTTTGTGGCTCTGTTATATATGTTTATAATTGTTGTGTCTTCCTGATCCTTTTTTATCATAAAATGCCTTTTGTTTATAGTAACAATTTTTATCTTAAATCTGTTTCATCTGATATAGTCATTCTAGCTCTTTTTTGGTTACCATTTGCATGGTATATACCTTTTTCGATCATTGTGTCTTTGAATCTTTAAATTATGTGTTTTGTAAAAGCAGGCAGTTGGATTATACCCTTTACTTCACCTATCCTAGCTTTAATCTGGATAAAACCCAGATAACAAACGGATTTTTAAATTTCTTCTCCTTTCATAGATCAGTAGTTATTCGTGATGAATTCGGATTTTTGCCCAAATTTTAAGGGTCATTTCCGAATATAATCTAACAGCAGTCCTCAACCTTTTGGCACCAGGGACCAGTTTTGTAGAAGACCTTTTTTTCTACCAACAGAGGTGGAGTGGGCGCGGTGGTTTTGGGATGAAACTGTTCCACCTCCGATTATCAGGTATTAGTTAGGTTAGGAAGTGGGGCGGGGTGGTGGTTTTGGGCTGAAACTGTTCACCTCACATCATCAGGCATTTGTTAGGCTATCATACGGAGCACAGAAGCCAGATCCCTCACATGCGCAGTTCACAGTAAGGTTCATGCTCCTATGAGAATCTAATGCTGCTGCTGATACGAAAGGAGACGGAGCTCAGGTGGTAATTCGAGTGACGGGGAGCAGCTGTAAATACAGATGAAACTTCACTTGCTCACCCACTGCTCACCACCTCCTGGGCGGCCCAGTTCCTAACAGGCCAATGGGTGGTGCCAGTTTGCGGTCTGGGGGTTTGGGACACATGATCTAACTCAAGGTGATTGAGACAATTGAGGAGGGTGACATTTGGCTGAGTTTTTAAAGGCTTTTAAAAGCAGTGAGTATTGTCACAAGTGGTTTTTAATAGACTAGGAAAATGAAATTAAGTAGCTAGTATTGCCATTTAAAATGCTGTGACTGTTAAGCAGATAAAAATAGAACACTGTCTTTACTTCAAAATGTACCGTGTGTTATTACTACTAATTGGTCACCTGGTTTTCTAGTATGGAGTGTTGAATAAAGCAAGGAGATTGAGAGTGATGTTTGATCCAAATGAAAGACATTAGTTGGCATTAATAAATAAAACATTTGCTTTTAATTTACAAATAATTAGATGAGGTGGTTAAACTATACTCCAGGTACTCTCATCCTTATCTTCACTCTTAATATACTAAAAACCAGTTGATTTACACATTTCTGTAGTCATTTATTTTTAAACCATAGCAATTAGCAACTAATGTTTAATTAGGCCAAAGAGTATTTGCATAGTATCTCTTAAGCTTTAACTAGAAAACAAAGACTTTTCTTAGGCGATTAGTAAAGGAAAGGGTCTAGATTCCATCAAATCCCTTGGGTTGGGCAGTAAATCCATATTCAGATAGAGATGAATTCATGTAAAATTCTCAAGAGCTTTTTTGGGTTGCAGTATGTTTTTGAGTAATGATCTGTCTTTAGTGCTATGCTGGAATCTGTAATATGTAAGTAAATTAAATGTGCCATAATTGGTGTGTTGGATTTATATTTTTTTCCTTTTCTTCCAGTTAAAGGCATTAGGATTTCCTGAAGGACTTGTGATACAAGCATATTTTGCTTGTGAGAAGAATGAGAATTTGGCTGCCAATTTTCTTCTACAGCAGAACTTTGATGAAGATTGAAAGGGACTTTTTTATATCTCACACTTCACACCAGTGCATTACACTAACTTGTTCACTGGATTGTCTGGGATGACTTGGGCTCATATCCACAATACTTGGTATAAGGTAGTAGATTGTTGGGGGTGGGGAGGGAGGGATCTAGGATATAGGGCAGGGATAAATACAGTGCATGTCTGCTTCAATTAGCAGATGCCGCAACTCCACACAGTGTGTAAAATATATACAACCAAAAAATCAGCTTTTGCAGGCCTTTATTTCTTCTGTAAAACAGTAGGTAACTTTTCTTAGGTTTCACTCTTTTTAGTGTACTAGATCCAGAAACTTAGTGTAATGCCCTGCTTTATATTTCTTTGACTTAACATTGGTTTCAGAAAGAATCTTAGCTACCTAGAATTTACAGTCTC
The DNA here is from genome assembly GCF_003255815.1 of Theropithecus gelada. Lineage (NCBI taxonomy): Eukaryota > Metazoa > Chordata > Mammalia > Primates > Cercopithecidae > Theropithecus > Theropithecus gelada. Next base: position 33,686,621 of record NC_037683.1, on the reverse strand, counting down.
TGTTTCATAGCAACACTGGATAATGGCTTTGTGAAATTAAAAGAATTTTTGTAGCGACTGTAAACAGAAATGCCAAATTATCAAAGGTTAATTGTTGCTGCTTCAAAAATAAGTATAAAATTAATGTGTAAGGAAGCCCATTCTTTCATGTTAAATACTTGGGGTGGGGGGGAGAAAGGGAACCTTTTCTTAAAATGAAAATAATTACTGCTATTTTAAAATTTCTTGATCATTGAATGTGAGACCCTTCTAACATGATTTGAGAAGCTGTACAAGTATAGGCAGAGTTATTTTCCTGTTTACATTTTTTTTTGTTTGTTTTGGGGAAAAATTGGTAGGTGTCTAATTACTGTTTACTTCATTGTTATATTGCAGTAAAAGTTTTAAAACAACCATTGCATGTTTGCTTTTGATGTATCCCTTTGTGAAATTAGCACTTTTGGGGCCAATGGAGAAATGCAGCATTCACTCTCCCTGTCTTTTCCCCTTCCCTCAGCAGAAATGTGTTTATCAGCAAGTCGTGAGTCAAACTGCTGCCTTTTTAAAAACCCACAAAATGCTGATTCAGTTCAAAATTAATGCAAATGTTTCAAAACTGGGTTTCTGATATTTGTAAATGTGTTTCTTTATTAGATAAGAGTGTATTACCATTAAAGTCATTAGTATAATATCGCTTTCAAAAAGAGATGGTAGAGAAAACTATAATCCAGCATCTTTTATTGCATTGGAAAGACTGGCAAAATCTTTTGGAAGGGTTGGGAGATGTGGCTGGAAAGTACTTTGGAAAATATACAATCAAGATATCTCATGGCATATTAAAAGAAAAATCTTAATAGCAGTGTTGGCTTTTATTTGGATTTTTTCATCTCAGTTTTTCCTTTGGAATCTCCTTCATTGGCATTGTTATTTGATCATAAACGGGGCAGATGTGTACTTGTTCAGTTTTTCAAATCTGTTTTCCTGAGTATAAATAAGAGTATTTAAAGAAATAATTTGGGTTGTTTTTGTTTTTTATTTCCTTTTTTTTTTGTTAACCATCTGATACTAAGATGATGAATTTGCACAGATTTCTCTCTGCATAATTTCTCAATATTTTTAGCACAGCATGGTGATGACTTTAAGGATTTACATCACGTACTCATAACCTATTTCTTATGAAAATAAATGAAACTGGCTGGGTATGGTGGCTAACACGTGTAATCCCAGCACTTTGGGAGGCCAAGGCGGGCAGATCACTTGAGGCCAGGAGTTCGAGACCAGCCTGACCATCATGGCAAAACCCCATCTATACTAAAAATACAAAAATTAGCCAGGCATGGTGGCGCACGCCTGTGGTCCCAGCTACTTGGGAGGCTGAGGCATGAGAATTGCTTGAACCCGGGAAATGAAGGTTGCAGTGAGCCGAGATCACACCACTGCCATAAACATGACAGGCTTTTGGACTTTGTATTACCTGTATGTTTTATAATGGATCATGCATAATTTCTCAGGAGAATAAAATGAGAATTCGTATATACGTTCATCATTCAAGTCAGAGCAATGAGTTGGGAAAAGAGGTGGCATTTCTGGTCGGATAATGGAATACTCTCATTTATTTTATGACATTCTCTGTCTACTCAGAGCATAGTGAAAACTGGAAACAAAAAAAAACAGCAGCCTCTTCCTTGGAAAATGACAGCAGAAGGTGGCATGGAGCTTTTGTCCTTGGACAGCAAATCTGGATATACTAGGATTAATAATTATCGGAAGACAGCTCAGGCCAAGTTTTGATCATTCCTTACAGTACCTTGTTTATCTGCTTCTTAAAGAATCAGCCAAGACACCATAAAAGAAATAGGCTTTTTGTGCCTTTTGCTGTTATTGTTTAATTTACAAACTGTTTTGGTAAATCTCTTAATGTAAGTAGCTGTTTGACTTTGGAATTTCGCATTTGAGGTATACTGTCATTTCTTGAAATCTTTTTCTTGTTTAGTTGCTCTGTGGGAAATGTGAGGAAGCCTAAGTTTGTATATGTAAATTTCTTATGCCATCCTCTAGTCAAATATTTTTTTTTCATTGTTTAAAAATACTGAAGTGTTCCAATATAATTTTTTCCTGTACTGGATGGCTAGGATTCTAGAGAATTGATTATAAAATATTTTCAATACATCCAACATTGCACTTCTCATTTTTTAAATGATTCTGTCACATAGAATCAGATTGAAAGTTGACAATGCTTCTGTCACTGATACTTCTTTTTACTTCAGTAATTGGTGAGTGTATCACATAGGAGGCCCAGGCACTAGATTGACTTTACTGGGTCTCCTGGTGCTTTTCTCAGTCAACACAGAGATGGGATATTTGCTGGGATGTTAAGGTTAGTGAGGTCTTTTAGGGAATGCATAAAATTTCCATTGTTCCATACTTCTTGTCTGAAGCAGCCAGCCAAAGGCTGCTACAAAATGTTCTACTGAAAGTAAGCAGTTGCAGGCAATGAGTGTTCCTGACCCAGTCAGTTCTGGTGGATTCTCCAGCCATAAAGTTCAGTTGGCCTCCCCTGTCCATTTTCCCCATTTTTCCTCCTAAGCCAAGGGCTGGCAAACTACAGCTTCATGAGCCAAATCTGTCTTATACCTGTTGTGTGGTCCATGAACTAAGAGTGATCTTTACATTTTTAAATGGTTTCAATTGTATATGTTTTTTATCACCTCAGCGTTTCAGTTTACATTTCAGTGTCCTTAAAAGTTTTATTGAAACACAGGCATGCTCATTTGTTTACATATTGTGTATAGCTACTTCTGCGCTACAGAGGTTTGCTGTTGGATAGCTGCAGCAGACTCTGTGGCCTGCAAAGCCTAAATAATCACTGTCTGGCCCTTTACAGCAAAAGTTTGGTGTCCCTGTTCAAAACCGACTAGTCTACATAGACCTAAGTTATGTGATGCTTTTTATTCCTCTCCTGACATTCCTGGACTCTTGACTTCAGGTCTCAGCTGTAGTTCGGCTTCCATGTGACCGTCACAGATCTTTACAGAGGAATGGTATAACCCCCATTGTCCACTCACAAAGGAGCGTTGTGAGCCTGATATACTGGCCTGGTGGTATCTAAGTTACTCTTGGATGTTGCTACACTGTTTCTTATTTTTACAGTAGGATAATGAAGTCCATCACCACATTGTCAAAAGCACCTGGCATAGTGTGACAAGTCAACCAGAAAAGAAAAGCCAGATGAAAGCATCTGGAAATTCTTATGGCCTGGATTGGAGTTGGGGCAACAGCAGGAAGCGTCTTAACTGCAGCTGGAAGAAGAGAGTGGTGGAACCCTGGAGGGAGAAGTTACAGTAATTGAACCTGTTGTGGTGGGTGGGTGGGTAGCTTCCAGAACTGTGTACTTTGTGGATGGGAGGATGGAAAGGGGAGTGATGAGGCTGAGTGAAGGCTTGGATTTGCTAGGAAAAAGATACTGTACTGTCCGTAACATTTGGGGAACTGCAAGAACGGTTGCAAGTTGGTTGTAAAGAGCCTTCACTGTGGTGAAGTTAGATTTAGAAAGCGGTGGTCCCTCATGTAGGGTTTTCACTGTGGAGAGGAGGCTGGGAGGACCAAAGAAACGGATGACAAGTTTGCTTCCTGTGTGGTATGGTGCTGCAGATACCAACATGGTCTCTGCCATTGAGCTTGATGTACTGTAACAGTGGCCATTTTAATAGTAATGTATCCTTTACAGATCTAACCTAACTTGTCTTCCACGAGTACAAATTAGAAAAGTCATCCCAGACTTCTGCCTCATGTCTTAGTCATACTTTTTTCCATTCTTGTTGCCTTTGATGTATGCACTCCTCATCTTCCTATTCCAGAGCTTCCTAACTCGGCTTGCAGTAGGTATAGATGTTTAGAGATGGTGATTTTCCTCAGCCCATGAGGTCATCTTCAAGGCAGCTGGGGAACCTGGGCTCTAACCCCAGGCAACCTCATCTGTTTTCCCAGTGTGTTATACAAGTATCGTGTTTGCCATGTTGAAAATATCAGAAAGCTCTGTCCTACACGTCTAACTAACTTTCTAAATGAGCTTTGCATAAGTCAGGGTTCTCCAAAAAAAAAAAACAGGAAAGGAGATTTATTATGGAAATAGACTCATCTGATTATGGAGACCTAGCAGTCCTACAGTATGCTGTCTGCAAGCTGGAGAACCAGGAAAGGAACTGGTGTAGTTCAGTCCAAGATCAAAGGCCTGAGAAGGCCGAGGGAGGTGTTGGGTGCACTGGTGTAAGGCCCATGGTACCCAGGAGAAAGGGGATGTTCAACTCAAGCAAATCGACCCTTCCTCTGCGTTTTTTTTTGGGCCTTCAACAGAATGGATGACACCCACCTGCACTGGTGAAGGTGGGCATCATCCAGTAGATGTACTCTGGTCTGTTGATAGAAATGCTAAACTCCTCTGGAAACACCCTCACCTACACACCAGAAATACCGTTTTACCAGCTATCTGGGCATCCCTTCACCGAGTCAGGTGGACACAAAACCGTCACAGGCTTCTCAGCTGTAAATGGCCCTAGTGTGCTGACCAGGACTGGAACTGCCAGTTGAGTTGCCACCTGAGGCTCCTGGGATGTTTGATACGGATAACTGGATTTGGATGTTGACAGCTTCCCCCTCTGTAAGTTTCAAAACTTTCAGAATTGTTTCAACACTGCTTTTGTTTGGCTGCACAATCATACAAGCCATATCGGTTTTGTTTGCACACAATAGCAGATTTGAGCACAATATATTGCTTCAAAATTCATTGAAAATTTGTCGAGAATATTTGGTGGTGGGACTATGTCTTAGAACAGCTTGGGGGTTCGGTTTTTTGTTTACTGAATGATTTTATGGACCCTGGAGTGATTTTTGCAGCTTAACATTTTAGTTCATTGTAGGCGTCTTTTGTTATTTTTTGCATAGGGAGCTGTCAGTTAGGCCTGCTTCTGCTTAACAGCATTTTGACTATAATTTTTATATTGTCTTCGGTTCTAAGGAAATTGCAAAGTTAAACTGTTTTTTAACCAATTCGTTACTACTTAATTGTAAAATATTTTCAGTCATATCTTTAACTGTTGTAATTCAAGATGGTTTTATAATTTTTATACCATATTTGCATTTTTGCAAAGAGCATTCCATTGGCAGTTTTTTCATACACAATTTCACACTTGCAGAAAAGTTGCAGGAACAGCACAAGAGCTCCCACATACCCCACCACCACCTTAGAGAACCTTATAAAATTTTATACTTGCACCAACATTGTCCTCCAAGCAAAAGGGCCCGATCCAGGTTAACACACTGCGTTTGACTGCATTTAATGACTCTCCAGTTCACTTTCTCAGTCCCTCTCCCTCAATCTTTATGACCTTAACCTTTTTTGAAGACTATAAGACAGTTGTCTTATAAAATGTCCCTCAATGTATGTTTGGTGTTTCCTCATTACTACCCTTGGTATGCGTGTTTGGAGGAAACAGAAGTGCTGTTGTGCCCCTCTCGCTGCACCCCATAAGGTGACACAGGGTGTCAATTTGTCCCATCATTGGTGGTGGTCACTTGGACCCTGAGGCAGATGGCGTCTGCCCGTCTTCCCTGGAAAGTTACTCTTTGTCCCTTTGTATTGGATAAATATTTTATAGGGAGATGTTTTGAGCCTTTGTAAATATCCTATTTCTCATCAAAATTTGGCGCATTGGTTTTAGTATTATTGTTTCTTGCCTGAATTATTACTGTAATGGTTTCCAAGTGGTGATTTTCAAATTCCTTCTACATCTATTAGTTAACATTGTCCTGTATTCTTACTCTTTTTCCCCTCATTTATTTGTACCTGTATGGACTTTGATTCCTATTTTATTCGATGGTATATAATCCCTTACTGTCGTTACTTTGATGTTGGAATTGTCCCGGGTTCTGTGATTGTGATTGTGTGTTTTCTTTTTTTTTTTTTTTTTTTTTTTTTTAAGCAGAGACAGGGTTTCACCATATTGGCCAGGCTGGTCTTGAACTCCTGAGCTCAAATGATCCGCCTGCCTCAGCCTCACAAAGTGCTGGGATTACAGGCATGAGCCACCGCGCCTGGCTGATTGTGTGTTTTCTTAAAGCTGGCTTCTGTGTTTCGACTTGCCATTACCCTCTGAGTACTTCCCTACTGTCTGGCACCGTAATGTGTTCCAGGCTCTTGTACTTCGTGTGCCCTAGTGCTGGAATCAGCCATTTATGAAAGAGCTCTAGCTCCCCTTAATATAGATTGTATTTAGAAAACAAACCCTTGTTCTAGGCACGCTCACTGCTATTAAAGAGTCTCACTGCTCCCAAGCTGTCTAAGTGGACACACAGTAAATACATACTTATATTTACATTTGATACATAGATACTGAAAAGGGAGTTCACTCTGGTACCATTAATTCTGATCCAATGCCATAAGGTTCAGGCTGGGCATGGTGGCTGATGCCTGTAATCCCAACGCTTTGGGAAACCAAGGTGGGCAGATCGCTGGAGTCCAGGAGTTCAAGGCCAGCCTGGGCAACATGGTGAAACCCTGTCTCCACGAAAAATACAAAAATTAGCCAGACATGGTGGCGCGTGCCTGTGGTCCCAACTACTTGGGGGGCTGAGGTGGTAGGATCGCTTGAGCCTAGGAGGTTGAGGCTCCAGTGAGCTGAGATCATGGCACTGCACTCCAGCCTGGGTGACAGAGGGAGACCCTGTTTCAAATAATATAATAATAATGCCCTAAAGTTCATTCTATCTTCTCCCTTCCCATATTTCTAATTCCTTCCAGGGCAGTGAGAAACTTGGCTCCCATTATCCTCAAAATAATTTCACCTTCCCTGAAGGTAACCAGCGCCCTGCAGCACTCTGCTCCCTTTCTTGTGCTTAGCTGCCACTAGGTCACTTCCCTGCACAGCCGGGGCATTTGTATTTGAAGTGGACTTGGAAATGGAAGTGAAATGTGTTTAGATTTCCTAGTGTGGCGCTCCTATGATGGAGCTTCTAGGAAAGCACAGCTGCATGGGAAAGGAAGGGCCTTATTTGTTGTGCTCCAGTTGCTGTTCCACCAGAAGGTTACCTCCTACTTGGAGTTTAGGACCAGTGTGTTTTAGGTGCTTCTTGTGAGAGACAGAGTTGGGGGTTAGGGGAAAATGCAGCCTCACAGGCTAGGCTGGTAGTGCACCCGCCCCCCACCCTGGCATTGTGCCCTCCTCTCTGTCCTGGCACATGTTGCTGCTCTGATTCATGCATCCCATGAACAAGGAGCAGTTGTCATGTGGTTTGGAATTTTTCCCACCTCCTTTATGTTGCTAATTTTTTTACATACAAAATATGACCCCTTTTACAGGAAGCCTTCCCATGACCCCCTTTTCCCCTCTAATTTGGGCCAGGAACTCCTCTGGGTTCCCTCAGCTGTTTTTGAGTGTCTACCATCAAAACCCTGAACCGAGATTGTCTGCATTTGGTGTATCACTGAAAGCACTGAACGAGAGAAAACTGGTGAGCTCTTTCAAATTCTGGACTGTGCCTTTCATCTCTGTCCCCAGAACCTGGTGAAGGGCTGGACCAGAGGAGACGCTGAGGCATCATTGGATGGATAAACAGACAATGAACAATAGTTGAAATACCTTTTGTCATCTTTCTTGCAGCCCTTAGCGCCCTCTTTACCTTTTCCAGAACCCTTTGGTTCTGAAAGTGGCCTGAGAAGATAGTCAGCGAACAGTGCCTGAAAGGCAGCTCTGTTTTTCCTTCCTCAGCTCCAAGGACCTTTCCACCAGGTTCTGAAAGGCTTGACACATAATGCAGTTAGCTGGCTGGTGGTGGAGACTGCAGGGTTCTACTGACCAGTTCCAGATGGGCGTGCATCTGAGACTTAGTTGGAGAGCACACTGACAGCTGCACTCCCAGAAAGCCTGTGCTGAGGCCAGGTCTGAGGGCCTGGGTTTGAACTTGGAGTCCATCGGGCCCCGATTGTTATCTTCACAGCCACATCAGCTGGGTGACCTCGGCCAAGTCAGTCTACCTCTGCTCTTGTTTTCTCATCTGCAAAATAGAGCTGCGGATGCCTGCCCCAGGTCGCTGGTGGAGATCAAGTGAGAGAGTGGATTGAGAACATCTTTACAAAGGCCAGGATTTTTTGATGTGGGTGCCAACTGCCTACCCTGTAGTCAAAGACCGTCTGGGAAGAGAAGTTCTCTTTGCCTTTCTCCCATGACGAGCGTGTTGCCGAGTTATTTCCAGGAGCGTGGGGTGAGCCTCTTTGATCTCAGGGTGCTATTGCCTTCCCTGCTTCACTGTGATCGGCTCAGCGTTCCCAAGCGGCCAGTGGGCTTCCCACTCAGCTGGGCAGCACCGCCCAAGCATTTGGCGTTTGGGGAACAGAAAGTTTTTATTTTTATGAGCTGTTTCTGAGCAATGCCTTGTTTTCTTCTGTCTGTTTCTAGGCCACAGGTTTGGCAGCTACATCCACCCTCCAGGTCAAATTTGGCAGAGAACCAAGCAAACTTGCCAGACAGAATGCCCACTGCTCCTTCCCATCTCGAGGAACTGTCTCTTCTCAGTGTTTTCTTTTGATTTCCTCTGACAGTCTTGCTGCTCTTCCAGAGGCACAGGAACTCAAAATTGGGAAGGGCTTGAGGGTGACCCCCATGATCAAGTGCAGTGCCCCCACACATGTGACTTCAGCCTCCACATGCACACTTCCGACAACTGCACGCACTCCCTCCAGCTCAGACCTTTTAGATTTCACACAACAGTGGTGGAAGGGTCGCTGTGTTAGGATCCTTGATCTTCCTCTCTAACCAGGCTATCCTCAGGTTCTAGTTCACTTCTAGGGGTCACCCTGAGCCAATTTAACCCCTCTTTCCTATGTCAATCCTTGAGATCTTTGAGAAGAGTGGTTGTGTTCTCTCTGACCACATCCCACCCTCTGGCCAAGTCTTCAACTGAAAAAAGTCCCTCAGTTGGAATGAGTGTATTCAGTCCTCCTCCATTCAGATGAACCCAGTACTTCAGGAGGGGCTGAGCAATAGGCACTACAGGGGAGCCTTCACCTACCTTGTTCTGTGCATAATACCTCTGTTAATGCAGCCTAAATTTGGTCTTGCTGGTTTGGCAGCCACATCACACTGTGCCCTTAGACTAAGTGACTGTGCTAATACACCAGACCTTTCAAGGTGTCTATGCATTTGGGGGTCATAAATAGCCTACTAAACAAATACTGCTGTTTTCATAAAGTTCTATTCTGGACCAAGAAAATGGAGCTATCATTTACAAGTCCAGTGTCTCACCCTGTGCTAAGTGCTTGTATGAGACACTTTTGCCGTTTTACAAATGGGATAACTGAGGTCAGTCAGGGTAGAGCTACACAGCTACCAAGTGGCAGAGCCAAGGGGCAAACCTAAGTTGATTGGTTCCAAAGTCACCCTAAGTGACACTGTCTCCCTGTAGCTCCTGCCCCTTCACATTCCCTGAGCCAGTCTCTATCCCGCCTGTGATTTCTTTTTTTCTCTCTGCCGTTTTGACAGTTATTTGTTCCTCTGGTGATTTGCCTGGTTATTGCTAGACCAGCGGTTCTTAACATGCAGTATGAGGACTATTTTCAGGGGGTGGTTCTATGAAATCAAAACTTTTTTTTTTTTTTTTTTTGAGTCTTGCTCTGTCACCGAGGCTAGAGTGTAGTGACGTGATCTTGTCTCATGGCAACCTCTGCCTCCTGGGTTCAAGTGATTTTCCTGCCTCAGTAGCCCAAGTAGCTGCAATTACAGATGCTTGCCACCACACCTGGCTAATTTTTTTATTTTTTTATTTTTTTATTTTTTTTTAAGTAGAGATGGTGCTTCATCATGTTGATCAGGCTGGTCTTGAACTCCTGACCTCAAGTGATCTCCCTGCCTTGGCCTCCCAAAACTGCTGGGATTACAAGCGTCAAAATTATTTTCATAAAAACACTAGGCCAGGCACGGTGGCTCACGCCTGTAATCCCAGCACTTTAGGAGGCCGAGGCCGGCAGATCACCTGAGGTCGGGAGTTCAAGACCAGCCTGACCAACATGGAGAAACCCCATCTCTACTAAAAATACAAAATTAGCCGGGCATGGTGGTGCATGCCTATAATCCCAGCTACTTGGGAGGCTGAGGCAAGAGAATCGCTTGAACCTGGGAGGCAGAGGTTCCAGTTAACCGAGATCGTGCCACTGCACTTCACCCTGGGCAAAAGGGTGAGACTCCATCTCAAAAAAACAAACTCTTCCGAGTTTCTCAATTTTTAAGAGGGAAAAGGACATAAGACCAAAAAACCTGAGAACTGCTATGTTAGGTGATGGTTCCCTGTTAGGTATGTCAGATGACTCAGAAAAGAGTACCTGGGAAGGCCCCTGGGGCACTGGTGAAGTGTCCCCTCTTGTCTCCTGGAGACACGGTTGGAAACTCAGATACCTGGTGCTGTGTGATGCTTCTCCGCCATTCTGCTCTCCATTCCTGCTTTCAGGAAAACAAACTCAACTCCCTGCTTGGCTTTCAGCGTTCCTTATAAACTTGCTCCAATTTACACCTTCAGCGTGGTCTCCCTCCCTCCCCACCACATTCAACAGGGCTTCCTTAGACTGGCCTTTTCCGCCCCTCTAGTGTGCTCTGCCTAGAAACTCTCCCCTATTCCTCTCTCCTCAGTAGGCCAACGTTTAAAACCCACTTCAACGTGGCGAGGCGCAGTGGCTCATGCCTGTAATTCCAGCACTTTGGGAGGCCGAGGCGGGCGGATCACGAGGTCAGGAGTTCAAGACCAGCCTGGCCAACACGGTGAAACCCTGTCTCTACTATTAGCCGGGCCTGGTGGTGGCGCCTGTAGTCCCAGCTACTCGGGAGGCTGGGGCAGGAGAATCGCTTGAAACCGAACGACGGTTACAGGCTCTGTGAAGGCTTTCCTGCCCCAGAGCCAGCAGAGGATTATTCCCTTGTTCCACTCCCTGAACATGTGGTACACAAACTGCGTATCTGACCATAGCTATTGATTTGCACATTTGTTTTATGGACATTGGCCTCAAAACCAAAAGCAAAACTGGCCTTATCGGCAGTAGTGGGAGTTCAGCACCTATAACTGACAAGGGAACTGGAAGGAAGTTTGCTTGAAGTCTTTGAAGGATAAAGGGTGGGAGAGGAAGGAGAGTCTGGCTCACATTGTAGGGAGGAAGTAAAACAAAGTCCAAGTAAATGATGGAAAAAGCCAGGACCTGACATGCCACAGGCCGAACACCTGGAGGGCAAATGCTGAATGCTGTGTGCCGGCACGCCCCCTTGTGGTGAGGGAGAGCCGTGTAGTTTCAGGGGAGGGGCACAAAGTGGGGAAGACCCAGCATCCCCTGGGTCGCTGAACAGCTGTGGGAAATCAGGTCGCTGCAGGAAGAGAAGACTCTGGTCTAGAGACCCAGCTCATACTTGCCTCTATTGCCCAAACTACAGGGGAAGGAGGAAGAGAACAAAACCTCTGTAACTTCAGGTGCCGAGGGCTCTATCTGCATTGACTCATGCAGTTCTAAGAAGTGTCGGGCAGGGCGCGGTGGCTCACGCCTATAATCCCAGCATTTTGAGAGGCCGAGGCGGATGGATCACCCGAGGTCAGGAGTTTGACACCAGTCTGACCAGCATGGAGGAAACCCGCCTCTACTAAAATTACAAAATTAGCCGGGTGTGGTGGCGCATGCCTATAATCCCAGCTACTCGGGAGGCTGAGGCGGGGGAATCACTTGAACTCGGGAGGAGGAGGTTGCGGTGAGCCAAGATCGCGCCGTTGCACTCCAACCTGGGCAACAAGAGCGAAACTCAGCCTCAGTCTCTTTCTCTCTCTCTCTCAACTCAGTCTCACTCACTCTCACACACACACACACACACTGTCATGTAGAGGAGGAAACTGAGATTCAGAGAGGGTTAGCTGTGTGCCCAAATTCTCATAAGTAGAACATAGCCGAGGGAGGCTGGGGACTTACCTGGCTCCAGGCCTCCTCTGAGCCCATTTAGACCAATTTTGTGTGTGTGTGTATCTATACAAATATTAGGGTTGGGGGGGACAGTGAGCTTTTCTTCAGTTATCTGAGATAGCTTGAACTTTTGCCCTCCTAAGCCATGGCTGGAGGAAGAGGCACAGGGAAAACTGATAGGATCTGGAGTCAGATGAGTGGGTTTTTTCAAGTTTATTTTGCCGTAAATGCAGCAGAATAGGGATAGAGAAGTCTGTCCCTTTAGAATAATCAATCCTTTCACCTTCAAAAGCCAACCAAATAAAGACAACTCGTACAAGCAGAAAGCCCTCTGGGAGGCATCCATAGGTCATGGCAGGATCCCCTATCTGGCCTGTGACACCACCTGAAGCGCCCCCCCACCCCACCCCCCCATCTCCTCTGTCTAGCCCCGAGCCAGTCCAGGTGATGCTATCTTCCAGCTGGAGCAATGGCCATTCCTAAGCCAGAGGTCCCTGCTGCCCCTGGGCAGGGGAGATGTCTGGGGAAAAAGTGAACCAAGAATCTTTCCAAAACGCCATTCTTTCTTGTGGCCTGGAATGCCTTTCAGCCTCCTGTATCCCTTTCTATAGGACTTTACAAAGCTCCTAATCTCAAGCTACACAATGCAACTTTGAGCAATGATGGATTTGCAATAACCCCAGAAAAGCTGGCTTAGGCCTCATAGATTTCTGCATTAGCTTGGAACTCACACACATAACCATGGCTATTAGCCTGTTTCGGGGCCCAGGCAAAGAGGGCTAGCCTCCAGACCTTTGCATATATCCCTCCAGGGTCTCTCTGGATACTTCTTCCCCTAGTTTTCCCATTCAGCCTTCTAGACTCAGCCCTTATTCCTCATCCCAGATATTCCTTCTTCCCCAGGCTTTGCCACTGGGTGCCACTGGACCAGGACCCACCCATGACCCTCTCGCTGGACCAAGGGATTTTCATGAACACTTTCACCACCTGACACTGGATTGGGAGTCTCTTGTGACATCCCTCACAACCCCACTGGACCAGGAGTCTCCCATGGACTCTCCTGTCAATACTTCCCCTTGACACAAAGCATTGCCTCTGTCTGATTTTTTTTTCCGTCACGAGAGTGCAAACTCCTGGAGGGCAGGCCTGTATGTTTTTCTTCTGGATATCTTACTACCTGGCACCTAGTAGGCGCTCAATACATTTTGGTTGAATACATGAATCAGTGACAAGGAGTTTCAAGCCTCAGATTAATAATCACCTCCATAAAGCCTTCCCTGATGCTTCTCTACCATAATGAAAAAAAAAAATTATAAGTGAACGGCTTTTATTTTCAAAATGTTTGTTTTTCTTTTCTTTTTTTTTTTTTTTTTTTTTTTGTTGGGGTTTTACTTTTTTTTCCCAGGCTGGAGTGTAGTGGCGCAATCTCGGCTCACTGCAACCTCCGCCTCCCGGGTTCAAGCAATTCTCCTGCCTCTGCCTTTGTGAGTAGTTGGGATTACAGACATGCGCCACCATGCCCTGCTAATTTTGCATTTTTAGTAGAGGTGGGGTTTCTCCATGTTGGTCAGGCTGGTCGCGAACTCTTGACCTCAGGTGATCCTCCCGCCTTGGCATCCCAAAGTGCTGGGATTACAGGCGTGGGCCACCGTGCCCGGCCTTATTTTTTCTTAACCAATGAATTCATGTCATATATATTCAGAGTTTCTGCAGCAGAGTGATAGGGGTTCTGGCCATCGCTCTGATGTTGTCATTATATGTCTGTAAGCCCAGTTTTCTCATCTAGAAAATGGAGATGTTTATAGTCATCCTTCAATAATCTGATAAGCAAGACTTTACCAGGTATGACAGCAACTGGTATCTGGCACACTAGTCATTGCTTAATGCAAGTACGTCCATGTATTTAGCCCACCATGTTGTCATTGCTCATTTACCATGTTTTCCCTTACAGTGGAGCTCCTCGTGGCTTCTGTTCCCACCCTGGGCTTGGCTATAGTTTGTTTGTGGAATTTAATGACTTTTCTGTCTTACCAAAGATCTTCCGAGTATTTAGTATTCACTGAACCCTTAAGGCAAAGACCAACACTTGATACCCCCTTGGACCAGCAGAGAGAATAATGAATAAGGCAGGACCCCAGTCCTCCAAAAGAATCACCATCTGGGAAGGGGTCCACAGAGCAGCCAACTATCAGATTCCCGAGGAAATTCAGAGGTTAGAATGTGGGAGGGGACCACAGAGGTGAGAGAGACCTCCAGGGCCTGAGTCTGAGACTGAGGAGTGAGGAAGGTATAGATATTGTTGGAAAAGAAGAGTCCTGAGGCAGCCCCTTTTGCAAGAACTAGCTCTTGATTGGCTGCTACTTCTCAGTCAGCTGGAGATGGTAGAAACCCAGCCCCATAGATTCCTGGCCCTCCCATACTTTGGTGCAGGAGTTTGACACCAGTCAAACTTTGGGCATGACAGACATTTCCAGGTTTCTGCCATTGCTGCTCCATCCAGGAGCTCCGTCCTGGGCTGACTACTCAACAGACCTCCACTGAGTTGACTATTGTCTCCATATTCATTTGTTGAATTTGTGCTATTGATTCACTTATTCATTCATTCATGTAATATTTGTTGAGCGCTAACTGCCAGACCAAGTACTAGACTGAGAACATGGACTAAGAGCTCCAAACCCTGTCCCAAGCAGTTCTGTGACAGATAAAGCTTTCCAATGCCATGATAAGTACTATAGCAGATTCATGATCATCATAAAGATAGGACCTACAAGGTAATTGACAAGAAATCAAGGAAAGCTTCATGGAGCAGGGGATATGTGAGCTGGGCTGCAAAGGTTCTGTAAGAGTTCACACAACAAGAGAAGTCAGAGGAAAGGCACCCCAGGCTGAGGAAACAGCTTTTGCAAAGGCACAGATGCAAAAAAGAACCGAGCAAAGTGGGGAATGAGGAGATTGTTGGTGTGGCTCAGACAATGGTCTAGAGGGTGGGAGATTAAGTTAGGACAGAGCCAAATTTACAAGGGGCTTAAATGCCATATTGGAGGCTCAGCCTTGAACTCAGGGTCAGTTGATAATCAACTGGGTTCTAAGGCCTCCAAAGCCTTCTTCATTAAGCCAAGAAATACTTCACCTAACACCCACTGCATGCCAGGCACAAGGAGGAGGCTCAACCGGAGGGGTTCCAGGACACTTGTCTCTAAAGCTACATTTTAATGTTTTACATTTGGGACTTCTGCATGTGAATCTATTCTAGATAACAGAAGTGTATTAGCTAAAAAGAAACCAAAACAAGCAAAAGTCTGCAGCCAATTGCTTCCTTGGAGAGCCATTGCAGGTTTTGTGTTTTCTTGGAGTGGGGTAGTGTTATATGCTTGTTTTTAGCAGAGGACAAATGTGTTTAGATCTATTTTCAAAGGATAAAGATAATTATGAGGCTTCCCAGCCCTTCCCTGCAACCATAGTACAGGAAGCAGGAAGCTCACTGAAGCGGGGGCTGTTTCTCTGGGTTCTGAGCTCAGGACTGGTTCTCTCTACCCTGCAGGGTGCTCCCTAGGGAAGCCGACAATGCGGCTTCATGGGTTCCAAAAGGAAATACCAGTTTCTTCTGGGAAGGAACTTGACCTCTTTTGAGGCTGGGAGCATGAAGCCAGGGCAATCAAAACACTATCCCATTCTTTTTTCCTTCAAGGGAAAGAAAGACAGCTCTGAAGGTAGCCTGGTGGTGGGGAAAGAGCTGAGTCTTTGAAATAACTCAAATCTGATTTCAAATCCTCCTTCGGCCACTTAGCTATGTGATCTCAGACAACTTCCTCAGGTTTTCCCAGCCTGAGTATGTTCATCTGTGATGATAATTATTACTTACACCTACATTCTTACCAGTTATTAAAACATATTACAAAGCCAGAGCCAAAAAAGCAGCACGTGACAAAGCAAACAAATGGCACAAATAGAAAATCCTAAAACAGATCTATGATTATCCTAGAACTTGATAGGTGATAGACATGCTATCAAGAATCAGTGGACAAGCTGGGCACAGTGGCTCACGCCTGTAATCCCAGCACTTTGGGAGGCCGAGGTGGGTGGACCACTTGAGGTCAGGGGTTTGAGACCAGCCTGGCCAACATGGTGAAACCCAGTCTCTACTAAAAATACAAAAATTAGCTGGGCATGGTGGCACGCGCCTGTAATCCCAGCTACTCAGGAGACTGAGGCAGGAGAATCACTTGAACCCAGGAAGTGAGGAGGTTGCAGTGAGCCAAGATCACGTCCCTGTACTCCAGCCTAGGCCACAGAGTGAGACTGAATCACACACACACACACAAAAAAAATCATCATCATCATCAGTGGGCAGAGGGTGGAATACTCGTTTAATAAATGGAATTGGGAAACTGGCTCCTATCTGGAAAAAAAAAAAATCTTGTGTGTGTGTGTGTATGTTTAGTTAGCTTTAGTTGACTAAAGACCTGAATGTAAAAGGTAAAACTATAAAAATTCATAAATAGACTATGAAAATTATAGGCTGGTGCGGTGGCTCAAGCCTATAATCCCAGCACTTTGGGAGGCTGAGGCGGATGGATCACTTGGGGTCAGGAGTTCGAGACCAGCCTGGCCAACATGGTGAAACCCCGTCTCTACTAAAAATGCAAAAATTAGGCACAGTGGTGAGTGCCTGTAATCCCAGCTACTAGGAGGCTGAGGCAGGATAATTGCTTGAACCTGGGAGGCGGAGGGGTTGCAGTGAGCCAAGATCGTGCTACTGCACTCCAGCCTGGGCGACAGAGTAAGACCCTGTCTCAAGCAAGCAAGTAAGCAAGCAGGCAAGCAAGGAAGGAAGAGGGAGGGAGGGAGGGAGGGAGGGAGGGAAGGAAGGAACGAACGAACGAACGAACTAGAGTTGGGGCCCAGAGGTTTGGGCTTCAGTCTTGTCTAGCAGTCAGAGGTCCAGACTCAGGAGTTAGAGGNGGGGGGGGGGGGGGGGGGGGGGGGGGGGGGGGGGGGGGGGGGAGGGAAAGACTCTCCCTGGAAAGAAAGAAAAGAAGGAAAGGGAAGGAAGGAAGGAAGGCAGGAAGGCAGGGAGGGAGGGAGGAAGGAAGGCAGGAAGGGAGGGAGGGAGGAAGGAAGGCAGGGAGGGAGGGAGGAAGGAAGGCAGGGAGGGAGGGAGGGAGGAAGGAAGGAAGGAAGGGAGGGAGGGAGGAAGGAAGGAAGGAAGGAAAGAAAGAAAAGAAAAAAGCAAAGAAAGATTATTGAACCTCAGAGTAGGTAAGAATTTCTTAAAGGAAATCTCAAAGTGGGGAGATGAGACAGAGGTGGGCCCTGGGGGAACACATGTTGCCATACAGAGAGGAGCCTCTATATGAAGCTTGCTTACCTGTCTTTGTTGTTAACCCCTCTATTAAGTCTTCGGCTTCTCCTAGTTAGGCTCTTTCCCCACTTCCTTCTGTAGAAGATGAAAGTTTCTTCGCATGCGATTACAGAAGCCCTCTGGCTTCCATTTCTGCCTTTCCATTACTTGTTACTAGCCTTTTGCTATTCACTATCTTTCTGTAGGGACATCAATGGTGTTTAGCAATGGCCATCCAGTGCTGTTACCTTCATAGCCACTATCCCAACTCCCAACCCCCAAGTTCAAGTGCCTGATACATTCATTGACTGCCAGCACACTCCAGCCACAGGTACACTAGCCAGTTCACCATGGCGGGAAGCCACTGTATGCACAGGCTTTCCTGGATTCCACCTTCCATGGGGCTGGGGTCCTCCTTGCCAGCTGAGAGGCGAGTAACACAGCTCCCAAGCTCCATCTAGTCACCAGCTTTCTTGAACCATTCCCAGCACCAGCTGCTGCAGATAAGGTTCCTGTAAAGAAAGCACTCAGATGGGATGTTTATTACGGATCAACACCTGTGAAACGACTGGGTGGAGGAAGAAGCCAATAGCCGTGAGGACTTGATAAAGTCTCCACCAGGCCATAGGGAGACCTGGAGCAAGCATTGCCTGGCAGAGCTGTCCTACACCTAGCAGAAGTGGCTGGGCCTTCATACCCGACGCGCCAGCCCCCATCACTTGGTCAGCGGGTATGGCTTCCCCCAGGAAGCACAAGAGCTCAGGCAAGACTTCTCTCTGCAACTGGGCCACAAGTCCTTCCATGAAGAAGGGACTGAATGGTGGTCTCCATGTCTACCACCAGCTCTGACAACAGTTTGAAGACTGTGTGAATAATAACAATGGCCAACATCTATTGAGCATTTGCTCTGCTGGACAAGGCTCAATGCTGTTCAAACTCCGAGGCAGGGACCATTACTACCGCCACATACTACCGCCATATTTGTGGCTCCAGATGAACGGGCTAAGTAATGCACATGAAGAGAGTGTAAATGACTCACATAGTGCGTGATGAATTTCCATTTCAGAGAATTTTTAAATTATTGGAATAAAACTTTCTTGGAATAATTTTTGATTTTCAGAAAAAGTTACAAAGATAACATAGAGTTCCTGTGTACCCCTCATCCAGTTTCCCCTCATGTTAACAGTACACAACCACGGCCCATTCATCACACTAGTACATTACTGTTAGCTAGACTGCAGACTTTAATAGGGTTTCCACTCATGCCCTTTTACTGTTCCAAAATCAAATCCAAGATGTTACCTTTTATTTAGTGTCCCAGAGACGCGGACTCTCAGGTGTAAACTTTTGACCTGTCTGCATTACCGCCTGCTGTTCCCACAAAGGCTTTGCAGCCATAAACCATTCAGGTGCCTGCTCGCTGCCTCAGGTGTACGTGGGCAGCCCCAGAATGCGCCATGCTGGCTGACTAGGTCACTGTTTAATCAGTGAATGTTTCCTTTATGCTGGCTTGTGGGAAAAAACTCCCACCAGGACCAACTCAGCAACGTGCTGGTGTTTACTTGGCCCAGCAGGCATTTCCTGGGCCTCTGCTGTGTGCATGGAGGTGGGTGCTGTATGAAGGTACCTATGGCTGCCTCAGGTGGACCCTCGTCTCCAGGAGCTGCTAGCCAGCCTGCAGCTTCTCTCACCTCCCCATCGCCTGTGCTCGCTGGCGTGCAGGTTTGGCTTGAGTCAAAGAGGAGTTAAGAAGGTGAATCCCTGCTCTCACTCCCACATCACCAAGCTACCTTGCAGAACTCAAACATGCCCGTTGTGCCTACTCTGGGTCCTAAGCCCCTGGGGCTCTCTGTGCCTCAGTTTCCTCATCTGCAGCATCTACTGTATAGCATTCTGGTGAAGATGAACATAATTAATAGGTGCAAAAACATTTAGAACAGTACAATATGTAGCATGGATAAGCTCTCAATAATCAATAGTTATTATTACCCAATTCAGGTGGATGTTTAGAGAGAATCAAATGAGATTATTATTGTAAAGGTACATTGTAAATGGCAAGGCTTGCTAAAAAATGTTAGCACGAAATTTTTTAAAACCACAGTCATGTTAGGCTTAACAATGGGAATGCATTCTGTGAAATGCATCATTAGGCAATGTTGAACACATAGAAGGTACTTACACAAACCTAGATGCTATAGCTTACTACACACCTATACTATATGGTATAGCCTGTGGTTCCCGGGCTGCAGACCTGTAGAGCATGTTACTGTACTGTAGGCAACTGTAAAACAATGGCATTTGTATATCTAAACATAGTTAAACAAAGAAAAGGTCATGCATTGCACTACAATAATATGACAGCTACAACATCACCAGGTGATAAGAATTTCTCAACTCCGTTATAATCTTATGGGACCATTGTATACATGGTCTGTCATTAATCATGGCACATGACTGTACTTTATAGTGTTAGGAGACACAAGTAGTCCATAGGAAATTATTGTCTGTCTAGGTTTGATTACCATGGCCAAGTACAACTGAAAAATTGATGAGCTCATAAAGTCTACACTCCTTTATGCAACCTTTATTGAATGCTGCCCATAATTTTAGGCATGTGTAATCATATTTTCTCATTTACTAATCACAAGCAAACTGTGGGGTGGCTATTTTTTAACCACACTTAATGACTGTCTAAACTGAGGTTCAAATATATTCCATTCCTCAAGAAGCAGGAATCACCTTCAATCAGTCAATATTTCTTGAAAGACTCCCACGTGCAGACATTTCTAGGTGCTGAGGAGTAAACACAATAGACCCTGACCTAAACGAACCTGAATTCTGGTGGGAGACACACTGAACATAGGAATGAGTGTGCCAGTCATTTGCCCGTCTGTTCTCAGATGTTTCCCTAGCCTTCCCTTGTTCCAGTTGGTATCACAGAGGTGGCCTCCCTTGCACACTAGGCTCCCTTGCCAACTGGCTGTAAGTTTGTCCAATGGATGTACTAGAAGGAGTAAAAGGAAAGGAGAAGTCAGAGTATTCCCCCTCTCTCCCCACCTCCCCCCGCCTGCCCAGCATCTTTCTTTGCTTTAGGTGATGATGTCTGAGGCAGGGGCCGCATCTCCTCCCTTGCTCTAGCTTCTGCTGGATGGCTCCACCTCATGGTCCAGCTTCCTTCATCAGGCCCAGTGATTCCAGCTTTCCTGGATGGTGTCATTTCCTTGCCTCCTCTTTCGTTCCTCCAATCCTCAGGGTAGGATGCTTTCCTTCAGTTGGGGTGCACCTTTTCAGTTTGCTCTTCTAGCACCTTGCTACTAATTGCCTATATTAAGCCCTTCCTGTTGAATTACCTGAAGTGGGCTTTATTTTCCTGCTAGACCCTGAGACCACAAATAAATAAGATAATCTCAGACAATGAATGACAAGAGCTTTGAAGATCACAAAAGGGGGTGGGTGGGGGGCATCTTTAGCTAGGATGACAAGGAAAGTTGTCTTCTCTGAAAAGTGACTTTTGAGTTAAAATCTGGAGGATGAGAAGGTGGCAGCCCTGTGACAATCTGTAGAGAGAGTGTTGGAAACAGGAAGAGCAGTGAACACAGGGGCACTGAGCTAGGGATCAACTTGGTGTGTTCAAGAGACAGAAATGAAAAGGAGGTGAGATTATTCCTAAGTAACTCTAATATCAGAGTGACTTCATACTATATAGCAGGAGTATCTAACACCATAGAAGGTTCAGGGGAACACTGCCAAGGAAGAATGGGTGACAGAGTTCAGACCGAGGGGCTGTTCTTCTTTTTTTTTTTTTTTTTTTTTGAAATAGAGTCTCCCTCTGTCACTCAGCATGGAGTATAGCAGCACGATCTCGGCCCACTGCAAACTCCACCTCCTGGGCCCAAGTGATTCTCCTGCCTCAGTCTCCCAAGTAGCCGGGACTACAGGCATGCGCCACCATGCCCGGTTAATTTTTGTATTTTTAGTAGAGACAGGGTTTTCTCATGATGGCCAGGCTGGTCTAGAACTCGTGAACCTCAAATGATCCACCTGCCTCGGCCTCCCAAAGTTCTGTGATTATAGGTGTGAGCCACCGCGCCCAGTGCGCCTGGCCAGAGGGACTGTTACTTCTAACAAGGGGTGGTGGGGAGAGGCTTGGGCTCCAGCGCAGCAGGAACAGGTAGGAAACTTCATGAAATGCTGATGAGCCTTGAAGAAGAGTTTCAGTGAAATAAGTACACCTGAGAGTGAAGACAGAAGCCCCACAGTTAGCAGAGAAGCGGAGGCAAGACTGTGGGGTGTGTGCTCGCAGAGGGAGGATGGACTTGTCTGAAGAGGAAGGTGTGAGTTGGCAGGATGGAGGCAGGCCTTCCCTGATTCAGGGGAGCCAGAAGCGCTGGCCTGACTTACTGGGCAAGTTTCTCTTGATGACAGTGCCTCAGCTTTTCCCTTCACTAATCAGGAAGAAAAACACCCACTGTTGGCTCTCCAGCATACTGTCTCCTTTTGTTGACAGCACCACAAAAATCAGCTGAGCAGCTGCAGCTGGGCTAGAGGTGCTGGTGCCCATCCGGGTCTTCCCAGGACATGACCACCAATGTCAAGGCAGGGATATCAACATGGAGGGCACTCTCAAATAACTGAGCCGTCATCTGTGCAGCTGGTGTCTTGAGCTTTCAAGGGCCAGCAGAAATTGTAGGAAAGTAACTCCTTCTGTTTTGGACTTTTTCACTGCATGTGCTTCTTCCAGGACCTAGACATATTTGTTTCCTAGGGTTGCCATAACAGAGGACCACAAAGTGGGTGATTTAAACAACAGGGCATTTTTTTAAACTCGTGTTTTAAGTTCAGGGGTATATGTGCAGGTTAACTATATAGGTAAAATCATGTCACGAGGATTCGTTGTACAGATTATTTCATCACCCAGGTAGTAAGCCTAGTACCCAATAGTTATTTTATCTGTTCCTCTCCCTCCTTCCACCCTCCACCCTCAAGTAGACCCCAGTGTCTGTTGTTCCCTTCTTTGCGTTAATGAGTTCTCATCATTTAGCTCTCACTTATATGCGAGAACATGCAGTATTTGGTTTTCTGTTCCTGCGTTAGTTTTCTTAGGATAATGGCCTCTAGCTCCACCCATGTTCCCATAAAAGATGTGATCTCTTTCTTTTTTATGGCTGCATAATATTCCATGGTATATATGTATCACATTTTCTTTATCCAGCCTATCATTGATGGGCATTTAGGTTGACTGCATGTCTTTGCTACTGTGAATAGTGCTGCCATAAACATACATGTGCATGTGTCTCTATGGTAGAACAATTTATATTCCTTTGGGTATATGCCCAGTAGTGGGGTTGCTGGATCAGATCAAATGGTAGTTCTATTTTTAGTTCTTTGAGGAATTGCCACACTGCTTCCCACAATGGTTGAACTAATTTACACTCTCACCAACAGTGTATAAGTGTTCCTTTTTCTCTGCAACCTTCCCAGCATCTGTTATTTTTTGACTTTTTAATAGTAGCCATTCTGACTGGTATGATATGGTATCTTATCGTGGTTTTGATTTGCATTTATCTAATATCAGTGATGGTGAGCTGTTTTCATATGCTTGTTTACTGCATGTATGTCTTCTTTTGAGAAGTGTCTGTTCATGTCCTTTGCCCACTTTTTAATGGGGTTGTTTTGTAAATTTGTTTAAGCTCCTTATAGATGCTGGATATTAGACCTTTGTCAGATGCATAGTTTACAAAAATTTTCTCCCATTCTGTAGGTGGTCTGTTTACTCTGTTAATAGTTTCTTTTGCTATGAAGAAGTTCTTAAGTTTGATTAGATCCCATTTGTCAATTTTTGCTTTTGTTGGGATTGCTTTTGGTGTCTTCATTATGAAATCTTTGCTTGTTTTTATGTCCAGGATGGTCTTGCCTAGGTTGTCTTCCAGGGATTTTAGTTTTCAGCTTTGCATTTAAGTCTTTCATCCATCTTGAGCTGTTTTTTGTATATGGTGTAAGGAAGGGGTCCAGTTTAAATTTTAGCTAGTTATCCCACCACCATTGATGGAATAGGAAATCCTTTCCCCATTGCTTGTCTTTTTCAGGTTTGTCGAAGTTCAGATAGTTGTAATGTGCAGTCTCATTTCTGGGTTCTGTATTCTGTTCCATTTTTATATGTGTCTGGTTTGTGCCAGTGCCATGTTGTTTTGGTTATTGTAGCCCTGTAGTATAGTTTGAAGTTAGGTAATGAGATGCCTCCAGCTTTGTTCCTTTTGCTTAGTATAACCTTGGCTATTCAGGCTCTTTTTTGGTTCCATATGAATTTTAAAATATGTGAAGAATGTCATTGATAATCTGGCAGGAACAGCATTGAATCTGTAAATGGCTTTGGGCAGCAAGGCCATTTTTAATGATATTGATTTCTTCCTATCTATGAGCATGGAATGGTTTTCCATTTGTTTGTGTCATAGAGATTTCTTTGAGAGGTATTTTGTAATTCTCATTGTAGAGATCTTTCACCTTCCCAGGAGGATCCTGAGCCTCTCAGGTAAATAGATCCTAGAAGGAACAAATTAGAGACATTTCCCTTTCCCTCCAAGTCTGAATCCTAGATTAAGCATTGTTCAGCCCCACGCTGGAGTCCCACCATCCAAGTTTTCCAGGAGAGGTGGTACACTTCTTTCTCTACTCCAAAGCATTTTCTTAACTTCTGTCTGTGGTCAGCAGGTAGACAGTTTGCCACCAACAAGGCTGGAAAACAGAATCTTAGGGCTGCAAGACCCTTAGACGTCATTTAGTCCAACTTTGCCTTTCAGAAATGGGAAACAGAGGTCCCAAACTGGAGAGTGACTTCCTGTCTTAAGATGGCATTGGGAAAATGCAGCCTCACTGGTGGGGTAGTGGTGCTGCCCTTGGGTTGAAATAATTGTGTCAGGTAAACTCAGATGCTGCCTACCAATAACTCACCCAAACTCCAAGAAAAGGGAATGTGTTTTCCTAACTGTATCCTGTGAGACACTAAGCAAGGAGTCAGTACATTTGGTGAATGATCCTTTGGTCAGAGTGGCACCATGCATGGAGTAGGCACCCAACAAATGTGTTAAATGAATGAGCAGCTCCTTTTCCTTCCCAGAGAAACCAGTGGAATGAGCCACTTGTCAAAGTCAAAGACAGCCCAAAGTTGGTGAAGAAAGGCTGGATGAGACTGCCTTCTTGGATGCAGAGACCCAAGCTCCCCAGTGGGGACCTGCTTGGACAAAAGAGGAGCTTATTGACTTATGTGTTCAATGGGGAGAGCAGGAGACTCAGGATCGCCAGGTTGGGAACCCGAGTGCCTCCAGATGTCCTTCCTCTTCTCACTGTTGTTTCCATTGCCTCAGCCTGGATTTCTCCTCAAAGGAAGCTCCTGGCTACTGGCAACTCCCCATCTAACATTATCCCAGCTTCCTGTTGAGAACAAGGGTTCTCCCTGTAGCTTCTCACTTTGTTGCCCACGAGAAACTGCCTGTAACCCGGCCTACCAGGCAATGTTCTAAAATCTAGATTATTAATATATTCACTCATTTAACCCCCAGGAGAAGCGTTTAAGGCATGTATTTTCATTACCATCATGATAGTTAATCCTATGTGTCAATTTGACTGGGCCATGGTGCCCAGATATTTGGTCAAACACTATTCTGGATGTTTCTATGAAGGTGCTTTTTGGATGAGAATAACATTTTAAAAGACGTACTTTGAGTAAAGCAGGACAAGTTGCAGGCTCATGCCTGCAATCACAACACTTTGGGAGAGGCGGAGGTGGGAGGATTCTTTGAGCCCAGGACCTCGAGACCAGCCTGGACAATACAGTGAGTCCTTGTCTCTACAAAAAATTTTTTAAAAATTTGCTGGGGGTGGTGATGCTGGCCTGTAGCCCCAGTTACTCGGGAGGCTGAGGCAGGAGGATCACTTGAGCCCAGGAGTTTCAAGTCTACAGTGAGCTGTACTCGTGCCACTGCACTCCAGTCTGGATGACTGAGACTCTAGCTCAAAAAATAAAATTAAAGAGTGAAAAATAAATAAAATATTGAGTAAAGCAGATGATTCTCCATAATATGGGTGGGCCTCATCCAACCAGTTGAAGGCCTGAACAGAACAAAGACTGACCTTCCCTGAGCAAGAAGGAATTCTGTGGCAGACAGCTTTTGGACTGACACTGCAACTCTTCCCTGGGTCTCCAGCCTCCACCTCCATTTTACATAGGATGAAACTGAGGCACAGTTGTTCAAGTTCATGTAATAGCTAACGAACATCAAACTGTCATTTGAATCTGGGTGGTGTGACTCCAGAATCTTTCCTTAAGTGCCAAGTTATTGATATTGGACTGAATGTGTGCGTCCTCCCCAGATTTGTATGCTGAAACCCTAAGCCCCAGTGTGATGGTATTGGGAGGTGGACATTTGGGAGGTAATTAGGTTTAGATAAAGTCATGAGGGTGAAGCCTCCATGATGGGATTAGTATCTGTGTAAGAAGAGGAAGAGGCCGGGCTCAGTGTTTCATGCCTGTAATCCCAGCACTTTTGGAGGCTGAGGCAGGTGGATCACCTGAGGTTAGGAGTTCGAGACTAGCCTGACCAACATGGTGAAACCCCATCTCTACTAAAAATACAAAAATAGCTGGGCATGGTGGCACATGCTTGTAATCCCAGCTACTCAGGAGGCTGAGGCAGGAAAATCCCTTGAGCCCAGGAGACAGAAATTGCAGTGAGCCAAGATTGCGCCATTGCACTCCAGCCTGGGCAACAAGAGTGAAACTCTGTCACAAAAAAAAAAGAAGAAGAAGAAAAAAGAGGAAGAGCGCTCACTCTTGCTTTCTCTTTCTTTCTCTCTCTCTCTCTCTCTCCCCCCCTCCCCCCCGCCGCAATGTGGGGACTCAGAAAGAAGGTGACCAGCCATCTGCAAGCCAGAGAAAGCCCTCACCAGGAACCCAGTCAGCCAGCACTTTGATCTTGAACTTGGTGCCTGAAGAACTTTGAGAAGTAAACGTCTGTTAAGAATTCCTGTCTATGGTATTTTGTTACAGCAGCCCAAGGTAATTAGGACAGTTATTAACATCTTTCTGAGACTGGTCCTTTTGCACATTAGTATCTAGGCCAGTGCCTGGAACAGAGAAACTATCGTTATATATTTGTTAAATAAATAAGAAATGGAACCAGAAGGAATATCAATTTCTAAATCAGATATTTGGGCTGTGCTCTGCATGTTCCTTGATATGGATGGATATTCAAGAATTGCTCTTGGAAGAGCATGGAATAGGAAGGAAGTGTGTTTAGGGAAAGATTTTCTGGGATTCTCAGCCCTAGCACGGCTGCCCAGGGACCTCCTGCCATCATTGGAGGGAGGCTCTTCCTTCTGTTTCAGGACAGAGCCTGGCCCCTCAGGGGCATCTGGAAAACTGTGCAAGGCAGTGCTGTTGGCCAAGGTATCAATATTCTTGGGAGGGGCGCATTAGCCTCAGCAGAGCAAAGGATCCTTTGGAAGGCTCCCTACCCCTGGGGAGAGGTGGTGTGTGGTGAGTGTCATGCAGTGACTGTGACTGAAGTTGTAAGTTGCATGTGAGAGGAACTCCTTTGGAGATTTCCAGAAATCCTTGGCATGGAGGTGATGGCAGACAGAGGTAGCCAGTGGAACTCTGAGTCATCATTGTTTCAAACGCACAGGATGGTGGCCAGCAGCAGTAGCCAGGAGGAATCTGGGGAAGATGGAGATTGCCCTAAGGGTTGGCTCTGCTCATTCCAAGCAGCCTCAAGTCACTGAGAGGAGAATCCAACCTCAGAGGAAGGGGCAGGAATTGGACCTTGGAGGCCTATTAAAAGGTCCTGGCTAGAACCAGGATCTCTACTAAGGAGCTGAAAAGTTCAGCAGAGAAAACAAGGTATGGGTCCAGCTCAACATGAGGGCAGGGAAAGGAGAGGAAAGGCCGTCCTGGAATCCTAGAATTCCAACACCTCAGGGACTGGGTATACTTAGGAACTGCAGAATTCTGTCTAAACCCCCAATTGGGAGCAGTTATATAAATTACATTATTTATTTATTTTTGAAATAATTTGTAGAGACTAAGTCTTGCTATGTTTTCAGGCTGGTCTTGATCTCCTGAGCTCAAGGGATCCTCTTGCCTCAGCCTCCCAAAGTGCTGGGATTATAGGCATGAGCTGCTGCACCTGGTCATAAATTACATTTATAAAGGACCCAGTAGGCTGGGTGCGGTGGCTCACGCCTGTAATCTCAGCACTTTGGGAGGCTGAGGTGGGCAGATCACCTGAGGTCAGGAGTTTGAGACCAGCCTGGCCAACATGGTGAAACCCCATCTCTACTAGAAATACAAATATTAGCTGGGCGTGGTGGTGGAGCTGTAGTTCCAGCTACCCAAGAGGCTGAGGCAGGAGAATGCTTGAACCCAGGAAGTGGAGGTTGCAGTGAACCAAGATCAAGCCACTGCACTCCAGCGTTGGCAACAGAGTGAGATTCTGTCTCAAAAAAAAAAAGAAAGAAAGAAAAGGGGGACACCCAGTGCAAAAGGAAAGTACAAGGCCATTTGTTCCAAAATTATGAATTTCAGGACAGCGACAGTAGAGTCCATCCAGCACAGGACCCTGTGCAACTGTCCCTGCTCCACCAACTGGAGGAACCAAGATTGCCTTCCTTCCTGTGTTTTTTTGTGGGGAGTCGTTAAGCCTAAGAGGACAGATAGGGGTAGTCACAGAGATCTGGGTTTGAGTATCAGCTCCAGCACTTTGTGTCTGGGTGAACTCAGAGCCTCTTGCTCCAGGTCTGTTTTCTCATCAGAATAATGGAGTTAATAAAAGTCTCTACCTGTAAGGCACATTTATTTGCTTCCATTTCATCTGAGAGCAATTCCTGACTTGTATTTGAGGATCCACTCACTCTTCCCCTTCTCTTGGTGTTTAATGTAGGAATAGGAGGGAGGCACATGACCATCGGCTAAGCCTACCATTGTGGACCTGGGCATGTTTCCATGACTCAAGCCCATTCAATCCAGGTGAATCTCAGGACTCTGGTGAATAGCCTCAGACTTCGTGCCCTCTAGAACAGCCTGAGTATAAGGCTGGAGTTGCTGCAGTCAGGAGTATATGCTCAGAACTTGGGAAGTCAGCAGTTTGCAGAAAAATTGAGTTTTGATGGTGTCATTCACATCCTGAATCTAGCTGTGCCTGAAGGTAATGCTCTGCCTGGGCTATTTTGTCTAAAACAGTTACATTAAATAACAGTTGTACCTGATTCACCTCCTGCCAGACTGCTGTGAGGATGAGGTGAGAAATTCCCATGTAGAATACTTAGCCCTGTGCCTGTGCACAAGCACCCAACAAAAGGCAGCTATTATTCACTAATGACAAGTAACCATGATTGTTGCTGTTGCCATTGTTGTTGCTGTTGCCATTGTTGTTGTTGTGGCTGTGCCTGGGTATAGCCTGGCTTGCAGTTGTGGCCCAGGCCGACTTCCAGCTGCAGAGATCTGGGGCGGCCCAAGGAGGGGCTCCCCAGGGCTGGGTTTGTTTGGAAGCTGCGTCTTGGTGTGGGCTCCCAGTGGCAACCCTGCGTGGATAATGCTGTAATTGCAGCCTTCCCAGCTGTCGGCCATGGAGACAGCCCAGAAAATGAGGTTGGCTCAGTAAATATTGAACCAAATTATGCAAATGAGCTCAAACAAGAGCCTCAGCTGCAGAGACACGGTCTGATTGGTGGGCGCTGGCCCAGCTTGCAGGAGACCCCTCCCCTTCCCCCTGACTGCTCTGTCAGCCTAAAGCAGCCACCTGGGCCTACCAGAGAGGCTGGGTCAGCCCCGGGGCTGGGACAGGTGGCTCTGGGGTCACCCTTGCCTGCTACTGATCTCCATCAGGGATGAGAGGTTGAACAGCTTTGGGGAGCGGGGATGCTATTCAGTTCCTGCTACATCCTCGTCTCACTCCAAAGGGGCCTGCCTTGGCAAACAAGTCTTTGAGGGCACCAACCTGGCCATGGCGATGACTTCTCTCTGATCACCATGCTGCTGCTGCTGCTGCTGCTGAAGGGTTGGTACTGTGCAGGGACAGACATTGGGATGATGGGATGATTTCTTTTCCCTGGGAGAACAGCATTTCAGTGGCTCTTCCCTATGGGCAAGTCAAGGCCCTAAAAACCCCTGCAGTGATCGGGTCTACTTCAGGGGAACTCAAGGTTCCAGAAGCAACTTAGGAAGCAGGCAGGGTGTGGGAAAGTAAAACTCTGAAGCTCTTTTGTGCTAATGGAAGAATGTCCCTGTGACCTTCTTGGGGACAAAATGTACCTGGGCATATCTGGTGAATGAGTGGGTGTGTCCGTGGACCTCATTTACCGGATATTTGGCTGAAGGAGCAAGGCAAGTTGCAGGTAGAGCCTGGAAGAAGCGGGGAAAGGGAGGGTGGCTGGGGTGGGGGCTGCGACACAGATCCCAGTCCTTCCCCAGGGACTGCACCCTGCAGGCAGGAGCTGAAGATCCTGTATAGGGACACAGGCAGCAGCACTCCTTTGAGGCCCAGATGCCTGTGAGTGACAGAAAGTGGGGAACCTTCCCCACCCCTGCATGGACAATGGTGAGTTCAAAGAGATGAAGATGGCAGGGAGAGAGTGCTGCTTTGGAAACTCAAGCATCAGATGTGTCCTGTGTGTCCTGCAAGATGGTCCCGTGGGATGCACGTGGGTGCTCTCAGGGGATACCGACAGCAGTGGCAAAGCATGACCAGTGGCCACATGGGTACCAGACACTACCCAAGGAACTTAAGTGGGAGAACGTGGGAGAGGGATCTGTGAGTCCTCATGAGTCAGCCCTGTGGGCGTCTGTGCAGAATCAACAGTGAGACTTGGAGATGGGTGGAAAGGCCCCAGCTCCCAGGGCAGCAAGGCATTATATTCCTTTCTCATTTCTGCTGCAACAAATGACCACCAGCTCTGTGACCTAAACCCATGCAAATATGTTATCTTATAGTTCCGGAGGTCAGAAGTCCCACATGGTTCTCCCTGGGCTAAAATCAAGGTCCCAGCAGGGCTGTGTTTCCTTCTGGAGACATTAGGGGAGAATTTGTTTCCTTGCCTTCTCCAGCTTCTAGAGACCACCCACGTTCCTTGGCTTGTGGCTGCAGCACTCAGGTCTCTGTTTCCATCATCACATCTCCTTCTTCAACTCTGACACTCCTGTCTCTCTCTTACAAGGACCCTTGTGATGGATTACATCGGGCCTACCTAGATAATCCACAACAATCTCATTTTAAGGTCTGCTGATTAGCAACCTTAATTCAATCTACCACCTTAATTTCCATTTGCCATGGATTCTAACAGATTCACAGGTTCCAGGGGCTAAGACATGAACATCTTTGGGAGGCCATGATTCTGCCTATCACAGGCATAGACTGAGAAATTAAGTTAATACTGTTCAATGTAATCCCAAGACTAACCACAGGCTGGCAAGGCTTGGAGAAACTAGGTTATGCTTAGAAATATTTTTATTTCCAAGAAAATAAGATAATAAAGATGGTATATTGAGCAAAGCAAGTGCTGTTGACTGTTATATGTGTAAAATTAGAAATTATGGGTACCATGTTATTTTCTATGTACCATGTCTTGTTCCATGTAAACTTTAGAAATGTTTTCTCCCTGACAGTTTCAGTAAGAAACTTAAAAATTTGTTTTGCTATGCTGCAGACAAGCTAAGAGGAAGCTTTTTGTTTGTTTTCTTGTTTTTTTTGTTATTTTAGTCCAATCCTTTATCCCAACAATCAAACCTTTTCAGGTTTTACAACTGAGTGTTCCTAAGCATTTCTGCTTTCTTTTTTTCTTTTTTTTTGTGACAGAGTCTCACTTCTTCACCCAGGCTGGAGTGCACTGGTGAGATCTTGGTTCACTGCAACCTCCACCTCCCAGGTTCAGGTGATTCTCCTGCCTCAGCCTCCGGAGTAGCTGGGACTACAAGCACGCACCACCACACCTGGCTGATTTTTGTATTTTTAGTAGGGACGGGGTTTCACCATGTTGGCCAGGCTGGTCTTGAACAGCTGGCCTCAAGTGATCCGCCCGCCTTGGTCTCCCAAAGTGCTGGGACTGCAAGCGTGAGCCCCTGTGACTGGCCAAGCATTTCTACTTTCAAATCCATAAGAGATCATCTTTTCTAAAATTACCCCAGCAGTGGGAAGGGTAGACTGTCAATCTAGGGGAGCCAGAATTAACCGTAAGAAACACTTGCAACTGGGAAGAGAAACAAATGAGTTCATCCAACAACAAAAATGCTATTCTTGCTGCTAATCAGTTGTAAGGAAGCTGGTGGCACTGAGGAGATCCTGTATTCTTTCCATTTGACCTAAAATAGCCTCAGCCTAGTTTGATCCCCATCAGGAAGCCCTCTCCTTCCCTCGCCTTCCCCTGCTCCAAGCCACAAGCCAACCTTGTTATCAATTTAACTCTTGGTAAGGGTCTAGTCCTACCTCTTTAGCTCTCTAGGCTTATCCCTCCCCACACCCCCTCAGGCCACCTGGTAGGTCTAACCACAAGGGACCAGTCATCCTTTGGAAAACCCCAGGTACTCTCACACCTGCAGTTCTTTACTCCTGCTGCTGCTCTTGGCCGCCTCCACTTTATTTGTCTCACTTATCATCCTTCAAGCTCAGCTAATATGTCAACCATTCTGTGCAAAGCAGTGCCCCAGACTCAAAGATCTGAAATTGTAGGCCTCCTACTGCCAGAGGCAAGGGAAGAGAACTGGACCTAATAAGTCTTTTAAATATATGGTAAAATAACTTTTTTTTTTTTTTTTTTGGAGATGTAGTCTAGCTCTGTGGCCAGGGCTGGAGTGCAGTGGCACCATCTCAGCTCACTGCAACCTCCGCCTCCCGGGTTCAAGTGATTCTCCTGCCTCAGTCTCCTGAGTAACTGTGATACAGGCACCCGCCACCATGCCCAGCTAATTTTTGTATTTTTAGTAGAGATGGGGTTTCACTGTGTTGTCCAGGCTGGTCTCGAACTCCTGACCTCATGATCCACCCGCCTCAGCCTCCCAAAGTGCTGGGATTACAAGCGTGAGCCAGCGCGCCCAGCCAGTACACAGTAAAATACCTTAAAAATCATAATAGGTCGCTCTTACTGCTCACTTTCAACCTAGCCTTTGTTGAGTGCACTGTGCTCATGGTCTCATTTTCTCACTGCATGTTGTGATCTCACAGGGACCTTATGCGTCAAATCTCATCATCAGCTCCACTCTGTAGCTAGCCATACTTCAGAGAGATTGAGAACATGCCCAAAATTAAAAAGCTGGCAAGTACCAAAGCCAGGCCTTGAAGGCAGCCTGCTGATCTTCAAGTCCATGACTTTAACCTCTGTACAATCTTCATCGGATGATGAAGGCTTGAAAGCCCGGGTGATCTTTCTCAATTGAGCACTGGGAGATTCTTAATGAGGGACATCAGGAAATGCTTCCTGGCAGAGGTGGCAAAAGAGATGCAGGTCAGGATGAGCACAATGGCTCACGACTGTAATCCCAACACTTTGAGAGGCCAAGGCAAAAGGATCACTTGACCTCAGGAGACTGAGACCAGCCTGGGGCTAACATACTGAGACCCCATCTCTACAAAATAAAAAAGATAGGCGGAGCACAGTGGCTCACACCTGTAATCCCAGCATTTTGGGAGGCTGAGGCAGGCGGATCACTTGAGGTCAGGAGTTTGAGACCAGCCTGGCCAGCATGCTAAAACGCTGTCTCTACTACAAATATAAAAATTAGCCAGGCATGGTGGTGGGTGCCTGTAATCCCAGCTATTCAGGAGGCTGAGGCATGAGAATCGCTTGAACCCAAGAGGCAAAGGTTACAGTGAGCTGAGATCATGCCACTGCACTCCAGCCTGGGTGATGAAGTGAGACTGTGTCTCAAAATAAATAAATAAATAAAAATAATATAAAATAGCCAGGCATGGATGCATGCCCCTGTTGTCCTTAGCTACTTGAGAGGCTGAGGTGGGAGAATTGCTTGAGCCCAGTAGGTCTGCAGTGAGCCATGATTGCACCACTGCTCTCCAGCCTGAGTGACAGAATGAGATAGTGTCTCAAAATAAGAGAGAGAGAGGGAGAAAGAGATGCAGAAACAGATGGCCTCTGTCTTACAGGCCCTGGAGGCAAGACACTGGGCAGACAGAGGGAAGCCACACAAAGAAGTCCAGCTGCACAGGCTCCAGGAGTGCTCCCAGATGCTGCAAGAATGCAGGCAGGGAGGGGACTGAAAAGTGGGATGGCCCTTGGCTTGGTCACATCCTGCTGCTGAGGGAATCAGGTGTGTTCTGCGGTAAGATTTAAAAAACAAAATGAGCCTGGGGAGAAAAATCCAGGCTTGCTGAACTAATAAATCAGTGGGAGAGATGAACGCTTGCTCTAGTGAGGCATTTATGATTGGCTGCCTTTCATTGAGCCACATGGCGAGCTCATTCGGTGAGCAGAAAGCCTGGCACAGTGGGCCTGCGATCTGGCAGACTGGGGGGTCCAGTCCAGGCCGTGCTTATCTCTTTATCTTTCTGAGTCTCGGCTTCCTTATTTGTAGTACAGGGGTGCTATATATTATACTTACTTTACTGTGGTAGAATAGTCACTGAAATAAAGAAAATAAAAATTGCCTATAATTCACAAAGTTCCTACACAAGAAACCAATAATAGTATTCTTTTACAGGGAGGGGAACGGAGTGGCTGGGAGACAGGAATGAGAGGGAGACTTTACGGTGTGTATCTTTTTAGATGTTTTGCTATTTTGAACCACAAGAATAAATTATTCATTGAAAAAAACTTAGAAAAAAACAATAAAGGCAATAATAAGGTCAGAACTAATAATGCAAACAATCGTCATTATCACCATTATTATGGTCAAAATCATCAACATCATCATTATTTCATTTATTTTTTTCGAGACGGAGTCTCGCTCTGTTGCCCAGCCTGGAGTGCAGTGGTGCGATCTCAGCTTAGTGCAACCTCTGCCACCCAGGTTCAAGTGATTCTCCTGTTTCAACCTCCCAAGTAGCTGGGATAACAGGCATGTGCCACCGTGCCCAGCCCATTATTTAAAAGGTTATTTCTGCATAATCTTCCCAGTTTACTCTCACCAGTTAGTAAGGAAATTAAGAAACTGGTCATTGCCTCCAAAGTTCCTGGTCTAGCACCGTACCATGCTGTCATATTCAGTGCATATTCAGTGGCCTTCTGCCTCTGCAAGGATCAGAGGCCTTGGAGGTAGTGGGGTGGGGAGCTTTCAACCTAGCATAACCTACCATGGAATATTAAGCAGCCATTTAAGAAGAGATGGAGCCCTTCTAGGTGACCCGGAGGAATTTCTGGGAGTTGTTGCTGATGGAAAAAAGCAAGACGCAAGGAAATGGGTGATCTCATTTTATAAAACAAAGACCAGTATAGCATCCAGCTACAGAAAACAAACACTGTGGGTTTGTATGTGTATGGAGAGAAAGAAGGAGATGTTCAGAATGTGAACAAAGATTGTCTGGGGGGTCTGGATGAGATAGGGAGCTGGTGTCAGGGGATAGCGGTGGATAGTGTTGATGATTTAAAAAGTTGGGCACCTTCTCACTTATGATCATTTATATATACTGTGTATGAGTGTGCGTGGCTGTGTGAAGAGGTGCAAAGAAATCTGATAGACGACCATCCTGGCCAACATAGTGAAACCCCATCTCTACTAAAAATACAAAAATTAGCCGGGCATGCTGGTGCACACCTGTAATCCTAGTTACTCAGGAGGCTGAGGCAGGAGAATCACTTGAACCCAGGAGGTGGAGGTTGCAGTGAGCCGAGATCATGCCACTGCACTCCAGCCTGGTGACAGAGCAAGACTCCGTCTCAAAGAAAAAAAAAAAAGAAAGAAAGAAAAAGAAAAAGAAAAAGAAAAGAAAAGGAAAAAAAAGAACTCTGATAGGCAATATTCATAGTAGTTCTCTCAGGGTAGTGAGATTCTAGGTGACTTTTTTTTTTGGTCCAGATATTTATATAAATAGTTCTGATTACCAGAAGTCAACATGTATTATTTATGTAATCAGAAAAATCTACTTCTAAGGTGAATGATAATTAAAACAAACAAAATGACTGATAGGTGTCACTCTATCAGTCATTAGCTGGAGTTACAAATGAGGTAGGACTTCTTTTAAAATTCAAATGGGGCTGGGCGCAGTGGCTCACGCCTATAATCCTAGCACTTTGGGAGGCTGAGGCGGGTGGATCACCTGAGGTCAAGAGTTTGAGACCAGCCTGGGCAACATGGTGAAACCCCATCTCTACTAAAAATACAAAAATTAGCCAGGTGTGGTGGCATGCCTGTAACCCCAGCTACTCCAGAGGCTGAGGCAGGAGAATCACTTGAATGTGAGAGGCAGAGGTTGAGGTGAGCAGAGATCATGCCATTGCACTCCAGCCAGCCTGGGCAACAGAGTGAGACTCCATCTCAGAAAAAGAAAAAAAAAAAAATCAAATGGGATAATTCTAAGACTGCTGACAAAGAGGGGACATCTTTTGCCCCTCCCTGGTTCTTCTTACTCTGCTAAATCCAGTAATCCCAGAGGTGCAGTTTTGACCCCAGCCGTGGCCCTGGGGTATTCTGCAGCCACTTGCTGGGGGGCAGAGCCACCTGGGCCACCGCAGCTGCTTGTTGACTCCAGGGAAGGCTGGCTGCCCGTGGTGGCTGCCACACCACCACCATCTCCGGCCTGCCTGCCATCACTCTCCCTTGCTCAATCCCAGGGCCAACTTGAAGCCCTCAGTAAAACTGGAGCCCAGTGCTACAGCCGATTGTCGCCACTCATGCTCATCCCCTGGGTGGTTCCTCAGCACAGGATGCTGTTCTCTCAATAGTGCCACCCTGGGGGAGTGGGAAAGGGGACCCACTGCAGAAACCAGCTGCCAGTGGTTTCCCTACAGCAGGTACAGTGCTTTAGGGACAGGCTATTTCAACTTGCGAGCACGTGCGCGTGCACACACACACACACACACACACACAGAGCTACTTTCCACCAGGCAACCCCATGGTCTCAGAAGGACTGGGTCCAGAGCACAGTGATCCTACAGCCAGCCCACTCCTACCACCTGGTTGAAGGAGTGCCCAGTGTCAGCCCTAGTATCTTTGTTGCTCAATGGCAAACCTTGAATCACCCTCAGACTTACACCCCTAGAGGCTGGGGATCCCACTGAATCCGGCAAAGCCACAGTTATGTGGGGAGAAGAGGTTGGGAGCACTGTCAGGGAAAATGCCAGTGGTCTCTCTCCTGACACAGAGGGAAGGGGACTCCATTCTACTCCCTGGAAACAATGTCCTTTCTCTCTCCTATTTTTAAAAATTTTAATTAATTTTTTTTTCTTTTGAGAGGGAGTCTCACTCTGTCGTCCAGGCTGGAGTGCAGTGGCATGATCTCAGTTCACTGCAACCTCTGCCTCCCCCGTTCAAGTGATTCTCCTGTGTCAGCCGCCGAGTAGCTGGGATCACTGGCACACGCCACCACAGCTGGCTAATTTTTTTTTTTTTTTTTTTTTTGTATTTTTAGTAGAGATGGGGTTTCAATATGTTGGCCAGGCTGGTCTTGAACTCCTGACCTCAGGTGATCCACCTTGCTCAGCCTCTCAAGGTGCTGGGATGGCAGGAGTGAGCCACTGTGCCCGGCCTCTCTCTCCTCCTCTTTACTTGTCCTCACGGTAGGTTGTCACTCAGGCCAGAATGCAGCTGTTCATCCAGGTGGGCTCACTTTATTCTTCCAGACTGCATCAGGATTTGTATGCTCCTTCTTGGGGCTCCCAGCCAGCCCTGCATGGGAGGCCAGAGTGGGCTAGGATTAGCGTTAGGGTTGCAATTAGGGTCATGATCAGGGTTAGGGTGTACTTTGGTGGGTGGGGGGAAACAGTTAGGCAGGTCCACATTGCATTTTTCAGTCCAGCTCACCTTGAAAACCTGGTGCTTTTTGACCTTGTGTCTATTTGTCAAGTGGCTCAGATTTCAGGGAGCAAAGCCATGTGATTAATTAACCAAAACCCTCCCGTACCACTCATCATCAGTGCTTGACAACTTCCACCATGAGAATTGACCTCCTGGTCTCATCACACTGCACCAGCCAGGTCCCCAGAGGAAGCCTCGGTCTGGTCCATTTCCAAGGGCCCCCTCATTTCTGCTCCAGGATGGTGGGCAGCGGGGGTACCCACTGTTTTGCCACTGTAGCACCATAGAGAGTGAGAAAAATCAAGGACTGTGACAGTCGACATTTCTCAAGGTCTTTGTTGTTTAGTCACATTCTGGTTGAATGAATGAACAAACTGATCTTTAGTCAGCTGGTTGTGCTACCATTTTAGAGACGGAAGTACTTTACTTACGCTGCCTGATGGATCTTCACAGTAGCCCTATGAGTAGGCACCATTCTTCCCCTATTAGAAGGGAGGAAATGAAGTGTCTGAGAGGCGAGATGCCTGGGTGAGTGGCAGAGTCTTGGCCGGAGTCTCTCTGATGCCAGAGTTCCTGCTCCCTGAACTCCTGCAGAATGGCTGAGGAGGGAGGCTGAGCTAGCTGACTTGAGGCTGACATGCTCTGAGAGTCAAGTTTGTAGGTGGGACATCATCAGTCTGTGGATGCCTATGAGGTCACAGTAGGCTGACTCACTGTGACAACAGACATATATAGATATATTTCTATTTATTTAGCCCGGTTTCTGGCACAGAGCTTCTAATATTCTTGTCATTTCCTGAATGATAGTGGTGCTAGGAGCATTGTTTGTTCTAATATTTGGTCTTTGACCCCAGTTCCTGACACAGAGTTCCTAAGTCCCTTGGAATTTCCTGGGTGATAAGAGCATCTTTTGTCCTAATGAGGTGGCTCTTGGTAAGCCCCTGAACAATGTTAGGGTGGGAGCTGGTTGCCAGGAAGACCAAACCATGATTAGAAGCTTGGATCTTTCAGCCCCGCTCCCCATGCTCCAGAGAGAGGAGAGGAGCTGGAGACTGAGTTAGTAATCTGTCAAGCCCACGCGATGAAGTGGCCATAAAAATCCCCAAAAGGTAGAATGGGAGAACTTCTGGGTCGGTGAACATGTGAGGTGCTGGAAAGGTGACACAACCGAAGTGCATAGGGACAGAAGCTCCTGTGCTCGCAATCTCTGGAGCTTGCCCTACATGCAAGATCTTCACCTGGCTGTTCACGTGTTTATTCTATCAAGTCCTTCGTAATAAACTGGTAAATGTGAGTAAGTGTTTCCCTGAGTTCTGTGAGCTGTCATATTGTTGAACCTGAGGAGGGGGTTGTGAGAACCCCAGATTTGTTGCCACGTTGGATGGAAGTATGAGTAACCTGGAGATCCACTCTTAACGGTTGGTAGCTGGAGCGTGGGTGATCTTGTGGGGTTGAACCCTTAACCTGTGGAGTCTGTGCTAACATTAGGTAATTAGTGTCACAAATGAATCGTGAGGTACCCAGTTGGTGACTGGAGAGTTGGGAAATTGGTTGGTGCAGGGAAACCCCCTGACACCCACTGTCACCAGTTTAGATGAGTCTAAGGCCCCAGTCTGCTTTCAGGGATTATGCCAAGTAGTTCCCTCTTCTTCCACCTCTATGTCAGCATCCCGGCTTCTGGCACTTTGTCTCTGGATCCTGCACTATCTCTGGGATTTGACTGCAGCACCCGCAGAATGTAATATTTCAGAGTTATTTTCTGAAATAACAATTTTAAATTATAGACTAAATAATGAATAATTTAGGGGTCATATATGTTTTTATTTTCTGACTCATCTAAATATTGCTGCCCCATCAACAGAACAGCCAGACATGTAATAGTAATTAAACACAGTTGTCTTTTTTACTTTGCTGACTCTACATGAAAAACATAACTTTTACATATTTTTGATCTTGTCAAAAATCAAATCATCGAAGTAGGAGAATAGGAATACTTTATTTAGCAGTTTGTTAGCTTGATTTATAATAATTAAAACATCTACATATATAGTATGTAGACCCGCATTTGGACTTTCATCTCTGGCTTTGATAAGTCAGGCACAGGAGTGAGCTATCCTTAAGTTTCTAGAAGGAGTTCAGTGATTCAATATTATTGACTTCAATGATTAAAAATTAAACCTTTAATATTGATTTTTTTAAAAACATAACACTTTAACTTTAAAAAATTGTGGCCAGTCACAGTGGCTGATGCCTGTAATCCCAGCACTTTGGAAGACCAAGGCGGGTGGATCACCTGAGGTCAGGAGTTTGAGACCAGCCTGGCCAACATGGTGAAACCCCGTTTCTACTAAAATACAAAATTAGCCAGGTGTGATGGCGCATGCCTGTAATCCCAGCTACTTGGGAGGCTGAGGCAGGAGAATTGCTGGAACCCAGGAGGTGGAGGCTGCAGTGAGCCAAGATAGCGCCACTGCACTCCATCCTAGGTGACAGAGCGAGAATCCATCTCAAAAAACAAGCAAAATATTGTATTTTCCTTATCAAATCTTAACTCCTATGTTCTAATTAGCTAGACTCTATGTCTAAGATATAAGTAATCCATATGTTACATTTAATTTACAAAGCGCTTTAGTATAGTCACTAAACATGTGACAAATATTTATTGAGAGCCTACTATATGCCAGACATTTGGTACATATCTAACAAAATAGACAAAAATTCCTCCCTTACATTCTGGAGAGAAAAGACCGTCAATAAACAATATGCAAGACCTCTGCCTCAGGCCAAGATGAAATAACAGAGACTGGTTTTACTCTTTTGCTTGAAACAATGAACAATTTGGATAAATTTTATAAAACAACTGTTTTAAAGACATTGGACATCAGGCCATGAAGGACCTGAAAGATGGTACACAAATGAGGCAAACCCCATGATTACTCCAGCTCGCTGCCTAGGCAGAGTTTCCAGGCTGTGGCACAGGAAGAGGAAATTCGAATGCAACCTAGGGCTCTCCCTAAATTGAGGAGATAGAGCTGGGGTTCCAGGAAGACTGAGGTAGCTAGAGTTGATGAGGTAGTGTGAGAGAGGAGAGAGCTGCTCAGAGATAAAACCCTGGAAATCTGAAACCCTTAAGTCTTCAGATAAGTACTTATCAACACATGCATGTAAAGAAATGACTCAATAGAACCCTCAAAAGAATTAGGGGAAATACTTTCTATAGAGGTGTTTCCTACACGGAGCCAGAAGTGTTCCTGTTTCTATCACTCAGAGTAGAAAACCTCAGTCACTGAAATGAAAATGCACTGGTTGAGACTAATAGCAGATTAGACAGGGTAGAACAAAAGATGAGTGAATGTGAAAAGAGTAGTGAAAAATTAATGAAGACATAGCGATGAAATTATCCAAAATGAAACCCAGAAGGAAAAAAGAAAGATAGAGTTCATCAGTGAGCGGCGGGACCACTTCAAATGGTCTAGTTGGAGTCCTCAAAAGGTGTTGCAGGGGGGAGAAAAAAAATTGAAAAAATAATGACTAAACATTTTCCAAATTTGATGAACATGATATATCATAAATCCCCAAAGTTCAATGTACCTCAAACACAAAAATCATGATAAAAATTACAACAAGACCTGGCATGGTGGCTTACACCTGCAATCTCAGCATTTTGGGAGGCTGAGGTAGGCAGATTACTTGAGCTCAGGAGTTCGAGACCAGCCTGGGCAACATGGCAAAACCCCATCTCTGCAAAAAATTAAAATCTAGCCAAGTTTGGTGGCGTGTGCCTATAGTCCCAGCTACTCAGGAGGCTGAGTGGGGAGGCTTGCTTGGGCCAGGGAGATTGAGGCTGCAGTGAGCCATGACTGAGCCACTGTATTTCAGCCTGGGCAAAAGAGCAAGACCCTGTCTCGGAAAAAAAAAAAAAATTACAACAAGCTGGGTGTGGTGGCTCACACCTATAATCCTAGCACTCTGGGAGGCTGAGGTGGGAGAATTGTTTGAGGCCAGTAGTTCGAGACCAGCCTGGACAGCATGGTGAGACCCTGTCTCTACAAAAATAATTAAAAAAAAAAAAAAAAGAAAATTACAAGAAGGCACATCTAAATCTCCACACCACCCGCCCAGAGACAAGGCCTCACTCTGTCACCCACGCTGGAGTACAGTGGTACAATCACCACTTCTACATGCCTCCAACTCCTGGGCTCACAGGATCTTCCTGTCTTAGCTTCCTGAGTAGCTAGGACTACAGGCTTGTACCACCACACCTGGCTAATTTAAAAAAAAAAAAAAAAAAAAAAATTTGTAGAGATGGAGTCTTGCTATGTTACCTAAGCTGGTCTTGAACTCCTGGGCTCAAGCCATCCTCTGGCCTTAGCTTCCCAAAGTGCTGGGATTACAGGCATTAACCACTATACCTGGCCCCAAATCGCTTAAAAATCAGTGATTTTATATATATAGATATATATATATCTTCTCACCTAAAAAAACCAAAATCTGAATAGTAGCAAGACAGAAAGGACATTACAAAGATGAAGATGACAGCAGATTTCTCACTAAAAACACTGCCCAAGCTAGAAGACAGAGGAGCACTAGCCTAAAAATACAGGCATACCTCATTATATCGTGCTTCACTTACTGCATTTTGTAAATATTGGTTTTTTATTTTTTTAACAAATCGAAGGTCTGTGGCAGCCCTGCATGGAGTAAGTGGCTCCTTGAAATGGAATTCTACTCCAGGTGAGGATGCTGTGAGCATTATGTAAATGACAACAAGGGACTTAGAATACTATATATACTTACTTCATAAAGCGGTAGCAGGGTTTGAGAGGACTTCCAATTTTGAAAGAAGTTCTCCTGTGGGTAAAATGCTATCAAACAGCACTGGATGCTACAAAGAAATATTTCATGGAAGAAAGTGTCAGCCGGGCGCTGTGGCTCACACCTGTAATCCCAGCACTTGGGAGGCTGAGGTGGGTGGATCACTTGAGGTCAGGAGTTCAAGACCAGCCTGTTCAACATGGCAAAACCCCGTCTCTACTAAAAATACAAAAATTAGCCGGGCATTGTGGCGCGCACCTGTAATCCCAGCGACTCAGGAGGCTGAGGCAGGAGAATTGCTTGAACCTGGGAGGTGGAGGTTGCAGTGAGTCGAGATCACACACTCCAGCCTGGGCTACAGAGCGAGACTCGGTCTCAAAAGAAAGAAAGGAAAAGAAGAAGAAAGGGTCCATAGATGAGGCAAACTTCATTGTTGTCTTATGTTAAGAAGCTGTCACAGTCACCCCAACTTTCAGCCACCACCACTCTGATGAATCAGCAGCCACCACCATCAAGAGATTATGATTCCCTGAAAGCTCAGATCGTTATTAGTAGTTTTAGCAATAAAATATTTTTAAATTAAGCTATATTACACTGTTTAGACACAATACAAACTTAATAAACTACAAAATAGTGCAAACATAACTTTTATATGCACTGGGAGATTAAAACACATTTGTTTGACTCACTTTATTGTGATATTCACTTTACTGTGGTGATCTGGAATGAAACCTGCAGTATTTTCAAGGTATGCCTGTATCAAAAACAATACCTTTAAATTTTCAAAAATGAAAATATCTATCAAAAAGAAAGGTAGAGTATTTTAGGCATACAAAAGCTGTAGGTCTAAAAATCCATCACCATCAGACCTGTACAACAAATGTTAAAGGAAGTACTTCAGGGAGAAGGAAAATAATACCAGATGGAAATGTAGATCCACACAAAGGAAAAACTGACACTAGAAATGTTATATACGTGGGCAAATAGAAAAGATTTTTTAAAATCATACTTAAGTCTCTTTAAGAGATAATTGACTTTTAAAAGCAAAAATACTAAAAATGATTATAGGTTTTATAACATATGTAGAAGTAAAATGTATAACAACAATTACACAAAGCTGGGAGGAAAGAAATGGATGTATGTTGGTGTAAAGTTTTTACTCTTATAAGGTAGCATAATATAACCTAAAGGTAGGCTGTGATATGTTAAAGATGTATACTGTAAACTCTAAATCAACCATTACAGTAAGACAACAAAGAGTAATAGCTAATTAACAAAAGAGACAACATGAAATCATAAAACAAAATACACAATTGACCTGGCACAGTGGCTCACGCCTGTAATCCCAGCACTTTGGAAGGCCAAGGCGGTTGGATCACTTGAGGTCAGGAGTTTGAGACCAGCCTGGGCAACATGGTGAAACCCCATGTCTACCAAAAAAAAAAAAAATTAGCCGGGAATGGTGGTGCACCTTTAGTCCCAGCTGCTCAGGAGGCTGAGGCAGGAGAATAGCTTGTACCTGGGAGGTGGAGGTTGCAGTGAGCCGAGATTGTGCCACTGCACTCCAGCCTGGGTGACAGAGCGAGACCTGGTCTCAAAACAAAAACAAAAATGAAACACACAGTTAATCAAAAGAAAAGCAGAAAGAAAAAAAAAGAGGAAAGAAAAAACAGATGGGACATAAAGAAAATAAATTGCAAGATGGTAGGTTTAAATCCAACGATATAAATAAACAATAAAGAATAAATACAATTTTAAAACAAGTAGTATTATATGTTAGAAGGTAATAAGTGAGATAGCAAACTTGAATATGACAAGAGGGTAGAAAGTCATGAGGGGCAGCCTGTAATTTTAAATGAGGTGTACAGGGTGAGACTCATTAAGAAGGTGACAGGAGGTGAGGAGGCCAGCTTTGCAAATAGATGTGAGATTCAAGGCTCTAAGGCAAATGCATGTCTGGCGAATCAGAAATAGAAGGAAGGCCAAGGCAGCTGGAGAAGAATGAGTGAGAGGGGAACAGTAGGAGATGAGGGCAGAGAGATAAGGAGATCTGGGTAAAGACAGATCACGGAGGCCACAGTCTTACTCTGAGTGAAATATGGAGCCATCTCTGGGCTCTGAGGACTGGAGTGACCTTCTCTGACATATGCTTCAAAAGCATTCATCCGAGTCTGTTTTGAAAATACCCTGGGCAGGGGAGGGCAAAGGTAGAATCAGGGGGACTAGGTAAAAGGCAATTTAACAATTCAAGTGAGCAATGATGGATGCCTGGACCACAGAAACGGCAGTAGAGGGAAGGAGTGGTT
The DNA here is from genome assembly GCF_003255815.1 of Theropithecus gelada. Taxonomy (NCBI): domain Eukaryota; kingdom Metazoa; phylum Chordata; class Mammalia; order Primates; family Cercopithecidae; genus Theropithecus; species Theropithecus gelada. The sequence continues at coordinate 33,642,255 of NC_037683.1, read as the reverse complement.
GGATTCTGGATTTATTCTGGGGGTGGAGCCAGCAGCACTTCCTGTGGAATTGAAGATGGAGTTTGACAGGAAGGGAGAGAGACATCAAGGTTGATCTAAGGCATTTTGCTTGAGGATAAGATCCCCATCAATTGAAAAGGGAAAATCTGTGGCTACAGCAGATTGGGAGCAGAGTAGTTCATTCTGGAGATGCTGAATTTGAGATGTCTATTGGACATCCAAGGGCAGATGTCAAAAGGCTGGTGGAGGGATGTGGGCTGAAGATAAATGTCTGAGAATCATCAGCTTAAGATGATATGGAAAGTAAGATCACCAAGGAGCAAGTGTAGGTAGAGAAAAGGAGAAGAAATGTACCAGCCCCTAAAAACACTCCAACAGAGAAAGAGAGGCCAAAAGAGACTAAGTAGGTGGCTGGGTGCAGTGGCTCACTTCTCACTTCTGTAATCCTAGCACTTTGTGATGAGCACCGAGGCAGGCGGATGGCTTGAGCCCAGGAGTTCTAGACCAGCCTGGGCAACATGGAAAAACCCCATCTCTACAAAACAATACAAAAATTAGCCAAGCATGGTGGCATGCCTGTAGTCCCTGCTACTCGGGAGTCTGAGGTGGGAGGATCACTTGAGCCTGGGAGGCTGAGGCTGCAGTGAGCTGTGACCATGCATTTCAGTACAAAAAAAAAAAAAAAGTGAGAGACAGAGAGAGAGAGAGACTAAGAAGGACCTACCAGTAAGAAGGTGGAAAACAAGAAAGCAAGATGACCTGAAAGTCAAGTAAAGAAATGTATCACGAGGAGGGAATAATTAATGATGTCAAACGCTGATAGGTTCAGTAACAGGGGGACTGAGAACTGACCATTGAATTTTGCAATGTGGAGGTCGCTAGTGATAAAGATGGTTTTGATGGGGGAATTGGAGAGAAAGTCTAGTTAGAGTTGGTTTAAGAGAAAATGGAGAGAGAGAAACTGGAGACGGCTTATAGACTTATAGATAAGTCTTTCAAGGAAATTTGCCTATAAAAGGGAGCAAGGAGGAAGAGGGATATGAGGGTTTTGTTTTGTTTCGTTTTGTTTTTCAAAGTTGGGAAGAATAACAACCTATTTGTTTGCTTATTGGAATGATCCAGTAGAGAGCAAAAAACTGATCATGTAGGCGGGAGAGGGAAGAACTGCTAGAGCAATGTTCTTGGAGGCAAGAGGGTGGTGACATAGAGCATGGAGGGAGAGACTACGCATCAATCATTCCCCACCTCTGGTGCTCAGAGTTGTAAGGTTGGAATCGTTTTGATTTATTTAATATTATAGAGCCAGATGGCATCTGAGTGTTGGGGCCGTGTATCTATTTTACTGACATCTCCAGAAAGATGGATTCTGGGTATTTTGGGAGATAGTTTGAAGAGAGACCCTGCAAAATTTTCCCTGGCACTCATACACACAGATTTAGCTTCTTGGACACCTCTGTCTGGGTTTGCCAAACTCTTGGTCATCAATTACAGTGGAATTCTGTGTAACTCCGGTAAGCAAACGCACTGGGATGTCACGTCTCATGTACTCTGCCTCTAAGTATTGGTGTTTGTGTGCTCATCATGATTGAGGATGCAAGTGTAGGAAAAGGTTCATATCTAAGTATAACCACACAAAAGCAAAAGTTTCATGAGAGAACGTGAACCAAAAAGAAAAGGAAAAGGAAAAAACAATAAGTTGCCAAGAATGTAGGAGGGGAATCTTGAGAGAAAGGTGTGGAAACCTAGGGAAGTGAGTTTCATGAAGAACAGGGTGATTGACATGACACTCTCAGAGAGAGGTCAAGTCAAATAAGGGCTGAAAAGCACCACTGGGTTTGGCTAAAGGAGGCTTTGTCAAAACTGTTTCAGTGGGAAGGTCAGGAGGAAGCCAGATTGCTGTGGGCTGAGGATGTGTAGGAGGCGAGGAAGTGGAGACAAAGCGTGAGGGATATCTGTTCAATTCATTTGGCTGCAAAGTGTGGGGAAGAGATGCAATGACAAGTTAAGGGCAAGACGTGGAGAAGGGAGAGCTATTTCAAAATGGAAGACATTTGGAGTGCTTACCTGCAGAGAGGAGAGAAAGAGGATGATGGATTGGAGTAAAAAGACAGAAAAAGGAAAATCAATGGAGCAGAATTTTAAAGGGGATGGAAGAGACTCAGAGCACCAGTAGAGAGGGAGAAAACAAGCGAAAATACAGAGATATTTTGAGGTGGACAGAAGGTGGGCATTCACATTATGCAGTAGGAGGTGAGGTAGGATGAAAGTCTTTGGGAAATGCTTGGGGTGTTTTAGGAGGCAAGGCATCTTTGAAAAACTGGTGCAGGAAAGATGCTAAAGCTGGATAAGAGGATTGTGGAACAACATCATGGGGCCACTGACTCTTCAACATGAGTTTAGGGCCTGCTAATATTACTCCCTGCTCCTCGAAAAAGGAGCAACTGGGTGTGGCAGAAGGAAAAGCATGGTAACATAGGATCCCCAGATCAGGATTCATCAAACCATAAACAATCACTATGGGAAGCAGTACGGAGGTTCCTCAAAACTAAAAATAGAGTTACCATACGACCCAGCAATCCCTCTTCTGGGTATTTACCCAAAAGATTTGAAGTCAGTAATGTCAAAGAGATATCTGCATTCCCATATTCATTGCAACACTATTCACAATAGCCAAGTTATAGAATCAACCTAAGAGCCCATCAAGGGATGAATGGATAAAAAAATGTGGTATATGTACACCATGGAATACTATTCAGTCTTTAAAAAGGAAAAGATGGCCAGGGGTGGTGGCCCACACCTGTAATCCCAGCACTTTGGGAGGCTGACGTGGGAAGATCACAAGGTCAGGAGTTTGAGACCAGACTGACCAACATGGTGAAACCCATCTCTACTAAAAATACAAAAATTAGCCAGGCATGGTGGTGGGCACCTGTAATCCCAGCTACTCAGGAGGCTGAGGCAGGAGAATCGCTTGAACCTGGGAGGTGGAGGTTGCAGTTAGCTGAGATCACGCCACTGCGCTCCAGCCTGGGTGACAGAGCAAGATTCCATCTCAAATAAATAAATAAATAAATAGGAAGAGATTCTATCTTTTGTGAAAACACAGATGGAATTGGAGAACATTGTGTTAAGTGAAATAAGCCAGACACAGAAATACAAATACCACATCTTCTCAATTATATGTGGAATCTCAAACAATTGAACTCAAGAAAGCAGAGAGTCGAAAGGTGGTTACTAGAGGCTGGAGGGCAGGAAGAAAATAGGGAGATGATGGTCAAAGTGTATAAAGCCTCAGAGAGGAGGAATAAGTCTGAACTTTTCCTTCTTTATTCTTTTGCTGAGATCAATTACATAGCATGATAAATATGGTTAATAATGGTGTACTATATGTTTAAATTTAAGAGAGTACATTTCAAATGTTCTTATCAAAAAATGTTAAATATTTGAGGTGATAAATATGTTAATTAGCTTGATTTAACCATTATATTCAGTCATGACACCACTTTGTACCACATAAATATAATTTGTCTATCAATTTATGTTTAACATATAAATTTATAAATTATATTTATAGCAAATTATAATCTATAATTTAAGTATTGATTATTATACCCTGTAATTTATAAAATAATTTGTCAATAAAAATTAAATTAAAAATAAAAATAAAAAAATTTTTAAAATCATAAATAAAGAACCTGTCAAGTATTATGAATCCATTTCTAACCACCCAGACGTCGCCCCTAAGAAGCAGTTTCACCACCCTTGCTCATTGACCTGTTGAAATATGTTGGGACAGAAACTCAAATTTCCCCTTCTGTCAAAGAAAAAATAAGGCAATCTGAGAGGAACTGTTTAGAATAGTTCCAGATGGCTGAGTCAAAAAAAAAAAAAAAAAAAATGAGCTATGTGTGGCTCTTTATAAGTAGGCCAAAAAGTAGGGTTTTTGAGCACAATAATGCCAGGGCTATTGTGTTGCAAGGAAAAGAGTCAATATTTTCTTGGCCAGGCACAGTCCAGCACTTTGGGAGGCCAAGGCGGGTAGATCACCTGAGGTCAGGAGTTCGAGACCAGCCTGGCCAACATGGCGAAACCCCTTCTCTACTAAAAATACAAAAAATTAGCCGGCCATGGTGGCACGCACCTGTAATTTCGGCTACTCGGGAGGCTGAGGTGGCTGTCATCCCAGCTACTCAGGAGGCTGAGGCAGGAGAATAGCTTGAACCCAGGAGGTAGAGGTTACAGTGAGCCAAGATGGAGCCACTGCACTCCAGCCTGGGTGACAGAGACAGGCTCTGTCTCAAAAAAGAAAAGAGTCAATATTTTCTTTTTCTTTTTCTTTTCCTTTTTTTTTTTTTTTTTCAGATGGAGTCTTGCTCTGTCACCAGGCTGGAGTGCAGTGGCGTGATCTCGGCTCACTGCAACCTTTGCCTCCCAGGTTAAGTGATTCCCCTGCCTCAGCTTCCCAAGCATCTGGGACTACAGGCACGCGCCACCACGCCCGGCTAATTTTTTGTATTTTAGTAGAGACGGGGTTTCACCATGTTAGCCAGGATGGTCTTGATGTCCTGACTTCATGATCCGCCTGCCTCGGCCTCCCAAAGTGCTGGGATTACAGGTGTGAGTCACCGCGCCCAGCCAGTATTTTCTTAATCAAAGAAATATATATCCCACCTATGAATCTACACTATTTCCTTTGGAAATAGTTCATGTTTGCAGAGGTGAAGGGTGTTGCCCTCAGGTAATTCAGAAGGAATCAGTGAAAGCTTCTCTATTGGGGAGATCAAAATGCAGTTGGAGTACCCCAGGCCTCCCTGACCCCTCCTCACACCAATTCACAGGACTGATTCCGACAACGGGTGGGGGAGCGTTTCCACTAACAACTGGTAAAGCTTGAGGTACCAGAGTTTGAAAGATGCAAAGACAGAGAGTCAGGACCCTTTCATCACATGAGGGCCATGGGATTTCCCAAGAGGGGAGGTGGGGACACTGGATTGAGGGGTGACTTGAAGAAAGGATGTAGAAGGAATCAGACAATGAGAGATTGAAGAGTCAGAGAAAGATGGGGAATGGATATGTGTTAATGTGTATGGCAGGGCTGGCTTCACAAACTTGAGACCTGGGCAGTCAACCTATGAGACTAGACCTTTGGCAGAAAGTTAATGTTTACAGTGCTGAGGGGTGTTGCCCTTAGGCAATTCAGAAGGAATTACCTTCTAAGCACAGTGAAGGATTTTCTGTGCTTAGGAGTCCCCTACACTTGGTTTAATCCTCTAATTTGCTGTCTTTAAAATGTTTAATAGTTTTTTTTTTTTTCAAGACAAGGTCTCATTCTGTCAACCAGGCTGGAGTGCAGTGGTGCACTCACTGCTCACTGTAGCCTTGACCACTTAGGCTCAAGCAGTCCTCCTACCTCAACCTCCCGAGTAGCTGGGACTACAGGCACACCCCACCACGCCCAGCTAAGTTTTTCAAAAATTTGTTTCGTAGAGATGTGGTCTTATTCTGTTGCCTACGCTGGTCTCAAATCCTGGGCTCAAGGGATCCTCCCACCTCAACCTCCCAAAGTGTGGGATTACAGGCATGAGTCACTGCGCCTGGCCAATAATTATGTTTGAACAAGGGGCTTCACCGTTCTATTTTGCACTGAGACCTGCAAATGATGTAGCTGATTCTGTGGGAGGCTTTCAAGAATCCAAATGAGTTGGCTTAAGTCACCACTCCTGCTTTGGATTGATGTTCTGTTACTAAAGTTAGTAACAAAACAAATTGTAGGCCGGGTGCAGTGGCTCACACCTGTAATCCAAGCACTTTCGGAGGCCAAGGTGGATAGATCACTCGAAGTCAGGAGTTGGAGACCAGCCTGGCCAACATGATGAAACCCTGTTTCTCCTAAAAGTACAAAAATTAGCCAGGCATGGTGACACACACCTGTAAACCCAGCTACTCAGGAGGCTGAGGCAGGAGAATCGCTTGAACCTGGAAGGCGGAGGTTGCAGTGAGCCAGGATCATACCACTGCACTCCAGCCTGGGTGAAAGAGGGAGACTCTGTCTCAAACAAACAAACAAACAAACAAATTGTATTGAGAAAGCCACTTGGTAAAACTGATGCCAGAAAGAGCCCCCACAGCAGCCTGTGAGTCCCAACATGCTTGGGGTTACCCTTGGCTTTCCCATGGGGACCAACCCATCATCTGTCCCCTCCCCGCTTGTACACCACCAGGCGGAAAGCCCCACAAAGCAGCCAACATCCTGTGAAAGATGAGACGCCCTCCTCCTGACTTTCTTGTTACTCCCCTCAGGATCACAGGGGATAATGCTTTTCTCCCACCTGCCAGCCCATCATGACACAGAATGAAATGGCCCAGCTACACGCTTGTAACCAAGGTAATGCCTTCATGTTAATTCCCATAAGATGGCCTTGTGTGGTAGCAATGGCCAGAGGAGATCCGTGTACCTCTTGGTTCTTTTGAAATAATTCCTCCCATTTCTCTCACTGCTCTCTGTCATTCACTCAACAGCCATTTATTGTTACTTACTATGTGTCAGAGTGTTCCATCTCTAATCCTTCCAGCAAAATCTTAGCATGCCCAGTTCTACCCTTCAAAATAAAGGAGTGGACAGAGAAAGACCTGGGACAAGCAGGAGGGAAGGTGGCCCTGCAGAGTTTCATACTCTATTTCCCCCACCCATTTTTCAATTCAAAATCCAAATTCAGGCCAGGCATAATGACTTATACCTGTAATACCAGCACATTGGGAGGCCAAGGTGGGAGGATCACTCGAGGCCAGGAGTTCGAGACCAGCCTAGGCAACATAGTGAAACTCTCGTCTCTACAAAAAAAAAAGGAAAAGAAAAGAAAAAGAAACATTAAAAATGACCTGGGCATGGTGGTGTGTGCCTGTACTCCTAGCTCCTTGAGAGGCCAAGGCAGAAGGATCCCTTGAACCCAGGAACTCAAGGCTGCAATGAGCTGTGATTGTGCCACTTCACTCCAGCCTGGGTGACAGAGGGAGACCCTGTCTCTAAAAGAAAAAAAGAAAAATCCAAATTCAAAATCTTCTCCAAGTGAAGTACAAAGATAATGCGGTTGAGCTAATCCCTTGATATAGTCAAAGACAGAGGAATCCTTGCATGAATATCCATTTCCAATACATTCTCTTGAGTTTCTTTTTTGTTGTTGTTGTTTTGAGATGGAATCTTGCTCTGTCACCCAGGCTGGAGTGCAGTGGTGCAATCCCAGCTCACTGCAACCTCCGCCTCCTGGGTTCAAGCAATTCTCCTGAGTCAGCTTCCCAAATAGCTGGAATTATAGGTGCGCGCCACCATGCCCGGCTAAATTTTGCATTTTTAGTAGAGATGAGATTTCACAATGTTGGCCAGGCTGGTCTTGAACTCCTGACCTCAGGTGATCCACCTGCCTCAGCCTCCCAAAGTGCTGGGATTACAGGCATGAGCCACTGCACCCGGCAACTCTTGATTTTTTTTTTTTTTTTAAGATGGGGTCTCACTGTATTGCCCAGGCTGGTCTCAAACTCCTGAGCTCAAGCAATCCTCCCACCTCATCTTCCCGATTAAGGGCATGCCAATACATTCTCAATGAAACAATCAGAATTATATAGAACAGAAAAAACAAATTCCCCCTTTATATCACATCTTCATTCCTTCCTGTCTCCTCAACCATTGCGTGCATTCTCCCAGTCCTCTTCCTTAACATTTAAATTCAAATGTATGCATTTATATCTCACATATAACTTTTTTAAGAATGTAATGGGATCACAATGCACATAATGTTCCAAATCTTACTTTTTAACTTAATGACTTCTATTTTCATTATAGCTTATGTAGGTCTACACAATTCTTTTTTACTAGTCGTACAGGGTTACATGGTGCAGGTATATCAGAGTTTATTTAACCATTCCGTTATTGATATTTTGATGAGATACAGCAAATACTAGCAACAGCCCTATTCTGAGTATCTTTGTTAATACTCATTATGCCCCTGAGCATATGTTTTGTCAGGAGAGAGGTCAAGAAGATTTTCCAGATCCAAGTTATGCTTATTTGTGCAACTGCAAAGTTCCAAGTCAAAAATCATCACCAGGCCAGGCGCGGTGGCTCACATCTATAATCCCAGCACTTTGGAAGGCCTAGGAGGGTGGATCACCTGAGGTCAGGAGTTCAAGACCAGCCTGGTCAACATGTTGAAACCCTGTCTCTACTAAAAATACAAAAATTAGCCAGGCATGGTGGTGCACGCCTGTAATCCCAGCTACTTGGAAGGCTGAGGCAGGAGAATCCCTTGAACCTGTCAGGCGGAGGTTGCAGTGAGCTGAGATCATGCCACTGCACTCCAGCCTGAGCAACAAAGAGATTCCGTCTCCAAAAAAAAAAAAAAAAAAATCACCAATTTCTTCTCCCACCAACAGTCTGTGAATATGCGTTTGTCTCCAAATCTTTGCCAGCGTTTGTCACTGATCTTTCATTGCTGTTTCAATATTCACTTTGCTGATTACAAGTAAAGCGGAATGTCTTTCAATTCATTTAATGGCTGCTTGCAGTCTATGAATTATCTGTTATATACTTTACACATTTTTTCACTTCATTCTAAAAACAACAACCTTATGAGGTAAATATTATTATTATCCCCTTTTTACAGATAAAGAACTGAAGATACAAAGCCAGAGAATGATAAAGTAACTTCCACCTGACACAGTAAAACATTACAGGGAGAGTCTAGGATCTGGAATGAGAATGCCACTTCCAGGCTTACATAAATTATTAATGTTTCAGTGGCCTCATCTGCAGAATGGAAATACTAATAAAAGTAGCTATCTTATAAGGTTATTGTGGGGGATAGTAGGAGACAATCCATAATAATGTTTGAGCAGTAGCTGGCACCTTGTAGATACTCAACACATGTCAGCTATTATTGTTATAGAAAATATGCAGATCTGGAGTAGCTTGGAAAATGTTTATGATGCAACAAAAAATTCAAAATAAGTCTACTAAATACTGTGTATTTTGTGATTGCAGTTTCGTAAAAACTATGTCTGCTTATGGAAAAAGATTTGGAAAAAACATGCTTATGCAAAAAGAATTTGTTACAGTGATGGGATTATGTGTAGCTTTATTTATTTATTTATTTGTTTATTTATTTGAGACCGGGTCTCACTCTGTTTCCCAGGCTGCAGTACAGTGGTGTGACCCCAGCTCCCTGCAGCCTCAGCCTCCTGGGTTCAAGTGATCCTCCTGCCTCAGCCTCTTGAATAACTGGAACTACAGGCATGTGCCACCATGTTTGGCTAATATTTAAATTTTTTTGTGGAGACAGTCCCCTATGCTGCCCACATTTGTCTTGAACTCCTGGGCTCAAGTGATCCTCCAGTCTCAGCCTCCCAAAGTGCTGGGATTACAGGCATGAGCCACTGTGCCCAGTCATGTATAGTTTTGTAATGCTTTTATATCATTCTATAGTGAACAAGAAAAAGAGAAAAGAAAGAAAAGGAAATAAACTCTGTGGACTTTGCCCTTGAAGGTGAGAAGGAGGTTCACAGGCACTTTCAGACCAGTGCCATACCTTTAAAGGGGCTATCTGGCCATGCTTTCTTCTCTCCGAAGGCACACTGGTAGCTTTGTCTCCTTCATTCATTCATCCATTTGTTTACTAGGTGTGTGTGGAGAGTTTCCTACGTGCTAGACACCATTCTATGCATGAGCTACACAATGACGAACAAGACAGTGAATCCTGATTGCTAATGAGGAAATTAGGCAATAACTCCCCAAAATGTAAACAAGAAATGATCAGATAGTAATAAGAGCTATGCAGAGAATTAAAATATGAGCTATGATCATTGCTGGCTGTATGGCTACTTTAGATTGGTGGTCAAGGAAGGTTTATCTGAGAAGGTAGCATTTTAGTTGATGACAAGAAAGCCCTGACCTAGGAAAACCAGGGGAAGAATATTCTGGAGCATTAACAGCACACTCCAGGACTCTTGGGCAGAAACTTGCTGGGTAGGGATGAGGCACGAAGAAAGGCTAAAGTGTGGCTGGAGAGTGGTGACCAAGGGTGAGAGCAGAATGAGATGAGGTTGGATCATGGGAGGCTTCGTGGAAGAGGGCAAGAAGTTTAGATTTTATTCAAAGTGGAGTGGAAAGTCATTGGAAGAATTTAAGTAAGAAAGTGATTTAATCAGATTCATGTTTTTAGAAAGATCCTTCTAGCTGCCATATGGCAAATGAATTGCAGAGATATTGGAAACAGAAACAGCAGTTATAAGAACACTGCAGTGATCCAGGCAGTGATGACCAGGGATTTGATTAGGGTGTTGGCAGTGAAGAGGAAGATAAGTGGGTGTCAGGATATCTTTTGGAGACAGAAGTTACAATACTTGCTGAAGGACTGGTCATGGGGCCTAGTAAAACAGAGAAATCAAGGATAATTCTAGATTTTCGGCTTGAAGTTGACCAGGTGCTGTTTACTTTGGTGGAGAAAATTGGAGTAGAAGCAAACTTGGGGGGAGGAGAGTGGATTAATAATCTTATTATTTTTTACAAGTAAAAATGTCAAACAAAGAGTTGATTATATGAGCCTGGATTTGCAGAGAGAGAGAGCTCAGAGCAAGAATAGCCAATCTGAAAATCTCCATACATGGATGGTATTTAAACCAGGAGATTGGTGGGCTCACCCAGGTGGATTGTAGGTGCAGAAGAGAAGAGCTCAGGATTGCATCCTAGGTCTTCTAAAGTTGAGAGGTTAAGTAGAAAATAAAGAATAACAAAAAGGAGGCTGAGAAGCAACAGCCAGTGTAGGAGGAGGAACATCAACAAGTGAAATTTCACAAAAGCCAGGAGAAGAAAATGTTTCGAGAAGAGGGGCACACAGGTAGGCTTCATGGAATGTCACTAAAACATCAAGTGTGGTAAGAACTAAGAAATGGTGAACCTGGTGCGGTGGCTCACACCTGTAATCCCAGCACTTTGGGAGGCCGAGGTGGGTGGATGACAAGGTCAGGAGTTCGAGACCAGCCTGGCCAACATAGTAATACCCCATCTCTACTAAAAATACAAAAATTAGCTGGGCATGGTGGTGTGCACCTGTAATCCCAGCTACTTGGGAGGCTGAGGCAGGAGAATCACTTGAACCCGGGAGACGGAGGTTGCAGTGAGCCAAGATCGCACCACTGCACTCCAGCCCGGGTAACAGAGCGAGACTCCATCTCAAAAACAAAACAAAACAAAACAAAAAACGTACTAAGAAAAGGCCATTGGATCTGGCAACAGAGGGATCACTAGGTTTTATTACAGACAGTGTGAATGTTAAAGACGTTCCCATTTGAAGCCCCGTGGGACTGGGTTTGAATTTCAGTTCTACCACCTACTAGCTGTGAGAGCTTGGATGTGCTACTTAAACTGTCTATAGCTTTCGATAATGACATTTACATTATTGAACTGTAAAGTTTAAGGGAGGTAAAGTTTATGAAATTGCAAGCACTTAATAGGCACTCATTGGTTTCCATTTTTTAGGCAGCATTGGCAAGTCAGGGACCTTGCGATAGCCCCAGGGAAGAGGTCCTTGTGTGCTCAGGTTCTGTTTTAGAAGCTGCAGTAGTGTGTGTTGTCAAAGCAAAGCAAAGGGTTATTGACCCAGAGACCTGATAGCTGGAGCAGCTGACTCTGTCCAAGAAGGAGATGAGGGCAGATTTCTACGCTTAGGTCCCACACTGACCTCTTCGTGCTTTTAGGCCTGACCTCAAGCATCCTTGCTAATGAAATCCTAGGTCATGAGGTTTCCTACTAGTCAGTCACTATGCTAGCTGTAGTTTAGCTCTGGGCTGAGCAGGATGAATTGAGGCTAAGGGTGACTGCCTGTGTTCCTACAACCTTGAGCACTGTGTTCTGAGCAAAATTTGTGTTTACAGTAATGCCCCGTGACTTGGATGAGTTTCCAGGACTTGTGAGACATCCCAGACCCTGTGCTAAGAACACCATGGTTCCTACAGCCCTTGCATGGGGAAAGTGGATCAAATACAGCAGGGGGAGCTCATTTCAGGGCCATATTTGTGCTGTCTTCCGCTATCCATGTTGCTGTGACTGTGGAATGGAAGAAGGCAAAAACAAGGGGTCACTATCTACAGGGCAGTGAGCAAGTGTTGGGTTTAGCCCTTGTTCCAAATGGTCAGGTCCACAGTCGTCCAGTTCGCAGTCACAGGAGTTACTGGTAGTGCCAAGGGCTGAGTAGGGAAACTGCTAAGAGATAGAAGTGCAACTGAGTGCCAAGAAAGCAGAGAACACCTAGGACAGGGAGGGCAAATAAGGGCACACTGGCAGCCACTCCACCATCTTGGGACCAGGGGAGAACATGCTAATCTATCACAACTTCTTCCTACTGAACCTCTGACTCTACCCCTAATTCTAACCTGAACACATCCCAACATAGAGCTCCATGTAGCCACTTTCAATAATTTGGCCTTGATTTACAAGACAAACTTAGTATAATATTCTTGACTTAGGACTTTTTTACTTATCTCTCTAGCTGGCACCGAATTAACTTTTTTTTTACAGCCTGAGTACAGGAGTGCCCCATAGTGTCTTTGTTTTGTTCTGTTTTGTTTTGTTTTTTAACACAAAGTCTTGCTCTATCACCCAGGCTGGAGTGCAGTGGCGTGATCTCAGTTCACTACAACCTCTGCCTCCTGGGTTCAAGGGATTCTCATGCCTCAGCCTCCCAAGTAGCTGGAACTACAGGCATGTGCCACCGCACCTGGCTAATTTTTGTGTTTTTAGTAGAGATGGGGTTTCACCACTTGGGCCAGGCTGGTCTCAAACTCCTGGCCTCATATGATCTGCCCACCTTGGCCTCCCAAGGTGTTGGGATTACAGGCGTGAGCCACTGCGCTGGGTCTTCCATGGTGTTTTACATAGCATCTGACCGTCATCTTTGATCCTTCATTGTATTATTTTAGGAGATTATTAGGTTTTGGAATGCACCTTTCATGGGCATCTAAAGCAATTCTTTTCAACATTCACTCTGCATATATGATCTGGGTAAATGCAGAGTCCGATTCAGTAGGTGCGGGGTGAGACCTGTGTTTGTGTATTGCTAACAAGCTCCCAGGTGGTACCAGTGCAACTGAACTGTTGTCCACACTTTGAGCAGCAAGGAAATAGACTCACTATTTCCTTGTGAGAGGAGAGGAAATTTTCAGACAAATAAGAGCCTAATAGAGCTCACAGTGTTCTAGAGAAAACTTGGCAAGATCCTGCAGCCACCTGGACAAGCAATCTGGGATGAGGTAACTCTCCAGGCAGACCCATGTTATGAAAGTAGCCTGAGGAGAATACATACTCTGACCTCCCATCACCCTGTGTGCAAGTTGCAGTTCATGAGCAGGGGTGGGTGATGGCTGCTGGGCACCTTGCCTAGTCACCTGGGAAGAGAGGCAGAATGGGGGCTGGCAGAAGACTTCTTGGAGTTAACTGGGATCAGGACAGGATAAGGGGAAAACCATAGTCTCCTAGGGGTAAGGACGGTAGCCAGGGGACTATGCCCTTTACATTGGTGAAGCCGCAGTAAACCAGCTAGAGACAACCTTTGTAACTGAGTTCCCTCCCTCCTTCCCTCCATCCCTCCCTCCCTCCCTCCCTCCCTCCCTCCCTCCCTCCCTCCCTTCCTTCCTTCCTTCCTTCCTTCCTTCCTTCCTTCCTTCCTTCCTTCCTTCCTTCCTATTATTATTTTTGAGACAGGGTCTCATTCTCTCATCCAGGCTGGAGTGCAGTGATAATCACAGCTCACTGCAGCCTCAACCTCTGGGGCTCAAGCAATCCTCCTTCCTCAGTCCCTCACCCTTCCAACCCCCTGGGGTTTTGCCAACCCAGGCTGTTCTCAAAGTCCTGGGCTCAGTTGATCCACCCACCTCGGCCTCCCAAAGTGCTGGGATTACAGGCATGAGCCACCATGCCTGGCTTTTATTTTTCTTCTCGCTCAGTTTTCTGTAGAGCATATCGGTTAGGGCAGCCTCTCTGCCAGAGAGGAGAAATTGGTTTAGAATTGGTTTGTTTCTTGGTTCTTTCCATGTACATATTTCATCTTGGGTAAAACTCTGGCTAAACTAAAGGAATATTTAGAAAAGTGCCTGAGGGGTAGAGTTATAGTTGGTTACTAAAGAGGGTAGAGAAGAAGGTTGGAGAAGAGCTACCACCATGCAGACATGGGCCTCCTTGAGGACCCTCACACAGGGTTGTGCCAGTGTGGCAGGATAGTGTGATAGAAGAGGTACAGTGCCAGATTGAAATCTCAACTCTTACTTATTACCTCTGTGGCCTTAAGAAAGTGACACAACTTCTCTGAACTTTGTTTTCCTTATCTGTAAAATATTATCTCCTTGCAGGGCTAAATGTCAGAATTAGGTCGGGCACAGTGGCTCATGCCTGTCATCCCAGCACTTTGGAAGGCCAAGGCAGGTGGCTCACTTGAGGCCAGGAGTTTGAGACCAGCCTGGTCAACATGGCAAAATCCCGTTTCTACTAAAGATGCAAAAACTAGCCAGGCATGGTGGCACGTGCCTGTAGTTCCAGCTACTCGGGAGGCTGAGACAGGAGAATCGCTTGAACCTGGGAGGCAGAGGTTGCAGTGAGCCAAGATCATGCACTGCACTCCAGCCTGAGCAAAAAAAAAAAAAAAAAAGGAATTAAATGAGGCAATGGATGTACGAGCACTGAAGGCAAGGCCTGCCTTATCCCCGGCACTCACATATGGTGGCTCCCTTCCCAGCTCCACTGTGCACCTGGCCTCTAACAGCACAGTCCCTGCTGTTCCTGAAAAGCTGCGTAAGAGAGCCGCTGACTTCACTCAGTCTCTGCCGGACCACCTTCCTCTTCCATCTCCCTGGCAGCTAAGGGGGAACACATGTGTCTCCTGTAAAATGGTGATGGTGAGGTTCACTCCCAGGATCTTGTGAGAGTATCAAGAAGCCCTGGATTTGTAAGTATCTATGGTGGCCATATATCACGGTATGACCAGAATAGTCCCAGTGCATATCTGATGTCCTAGTGTCCTGTTTAGCAGTTTAGCCCTACTTTGGATAATAAAGTATAAACTTAAAAACTTTAAAGGGTTGTGCAAATACCAGGCAGTGTACATTGTATTTGTGGGTGGAAGCTATTGCTGCTAACTATAAACTAAGGTAGGAAAAGAAAGGAGTCAAAATGGTTTTCTCCTCACCCACAATACTTAACTAGGCCCCCCTTTTCCAACCCTTGCATTGCGGGTACAGGAGGAAACCCAAGGAGTCTGGATGACTGAAGGGAGCCTCAGGAGCAGGGAAACCCCAGGAGAGGGGCACACTCTCAGGGCTTCCTCCACCTGTGTCCACCGTCAGCCACCCACTCCCTCCCAACCCTGCCCTTTGGCCACTGACTCACTCCCATTCAGGCCCAGACCTGTGCTCGGTGCGTAAAGAGTCTCCAGTCTCCCTCTGCCAGTGAGGATGGCAAACACTGTCCTAAGAATGTGAAACCCACATGGGCCTCTCAGAGGCCCCATCCTGGCTGGATTGCTCAAGCAATCCTCCTCTTCCTCCCCCTCTCTTCCTTCTTTTCTCTCTCTGTCACCTCTTATGGAAGCTATTTGGTGATTGAGCAATGCTCTGGAATAACTGGGTCAAATCAGGCCTGTGCAGGGAGGAACAGACAATTGGATTGTGTAGGTGGCTGTGTATCAAGCAGTAGCCAACACATCATTAACCAAACAGGAAAATCTAGAACATCCATACACTGACTACTCAGTGGCCTGTTACTTGCTGGGTCAAGCCCAGCTCCACTCAGAAATTCCTCACCACGTCCCTGCTAACTCCTTCGTTGCATCTCCCTCCACTCCCCAGCAGGACCCTAGTCTCCAATCCCACTGGACTTCCCAGTGCCCGCGACTCTGTGCCTTTTCTATGCTGTTCTTTTTCCTGGCAGGGTTCCTTCCCTTTGTATTGCTCTGAAAATCCCTACTCCAACATCTGCTTCTCTGAGAGGGTTTCCCTCACTCTCCCAGGCCGACTTAGTTGCTTTCTCCTCTCTCCTCCCAAAGCACAGCACTTGTATTTCCATTAATGCTTTGCAGATTTGTCTCCCAACTCATCAGTCTGTGAGCTACTCTAGGGAGGAACCGTGTCTTGCTCATCTTTGTATTTTAAAGGCCGTCACAAGATTGACCTTGTGTAAGGTGCTTAGTAAATGCATGTCAAGTCGATGAATGAAAGAATGAGTAATGGAAACAGCGTTGGCTGATGGATCCAGATACCTTGATTGGTGCCCCAGGTCTCCCAGCGACCACTGTGTGATCTTGGCCAAGCCACATAACCTCTCCTAACCTCAGACACCTCACTGACAGAGTAGGAATGACAACACCTATGCTACCTGCCTCATAAGGCTGCAGTGAGGACCCAATGACATCATTTATGGAGAAGCACCTTATAAGCTGAAAGGGGGAAGCACACACCCTAACACCACAAAGTTTACTGGGCTGATTGGACCTCAAAGCTCTCACTGCTGAGCAAGGTGAGTGTTGGAAAAAGAGGCCTCCTGCTCTAGGAACTCGCCAAAAACCTGTCAGCAGAAGAATCTTTCAGAGCAAGCACAAAGACAGATGCATGTGCTTATATGGAAATACGTTTTAACAAATATAACATGAGAATGGAATTCTTTTCTCCCTACATCCAGCCTTGATAGCTAATTAATTCCACCCGGAGGAGGGAGCTAGGCATTGGGTAAGGAAGAGTCCTTATTCCATGTTTGGGAAAGAATTTACGGTAGCTATCTCATGAGGATCGGGGAAAGGCAAAGGATAAACCAAGTCACTGGGGATTTTTTGTTGTAGTTGTTGTTTTGGAGATGGAGTTTCGCTCTGTTGCCCAGGCTAGAGTGCCCAGGCTGGTGTGATCTCGGCTCACTGCAACCTCCACCTTCCGGGTTCAAGTGATTCTTCTGCCTCAGCCTCCCGTAGCTGGGACTACAGGGATGCACCACCATGCCCGGCTAATATTTTGTATTTTTAGTAGAGACAGAGTTTCACCATGTTGGCCATGTTGGCCAGGATCTTGAACTCCTGGCCTCAAGTGATCTGCCCACCTCATCCTCCCAAAGTGCTGCAATTACAGGCATGAGCCACCAGACCCAGCTAGGTCACTGGTTTTGAAGGATCTCAAAGATGATCAAGTCTGACCTCATCATTTTACTGGCAACTCAGGAAGGAGATATGATTAGCTCAAGAAACTGGTGAATGACACAGTTGGGCATGTCTCCCAACTCCCTTTCCACTGCTCTTTCTCCTATAGACCAAGTCTCCTGACCCCAGAGTAGCATGGCTTTCTTAGCCAGAGTCTGTTGGTGGTTGCTAGATTGGACAGGTGTGGACAAGGTTAATTAGCCAAGGAAATACTCTTTAGAACAGGTGTCATTCTCCTTTCAGCAAATATTGTGCCCAAATAAACTCTTTCAAATTCATGACCCTTGGCGTTCTCTTGCCTTGCTTTTAATAATAATCCTCACTTTCTCAGATCTCAGATGCTTTTGAGACATTTATCTCTTTGATACAATGTTTATAAATTGCCTTTGAATGTACTGAGTACCTGAATAGCTGCTGAGCACTGTGCTGGACTCTGCTGCAATGAGAAGCAATGTTCAAAACTGCAATGAAGGGTGCTGTGGACTGGTCCCTGTGTAATCAGGATTCAAGTTCGTTTACCCTGCTACCAACTTTCTGGGAGACCTTAACAAGGCATTTCCATTCTCTGAACCTCAGTTTTCAAATCTGTAAAATAAGGTCAAACTCCTTCCCAGTCTCAAGTCTATGATATTAGCTGGGATTCTCAATGCTCATTGGACAAGGATAGGATGTGGCATTCGGATTTATTTTATTACTTCGAATGTCATCCCTAACCCAGGCTACGAGGCATATGGTAGGATCAGGGATTGTGTTCAAGACCTTTAAAATATTTGAGCAGTATGTTAAGCAGAAGAGCAGCGTCAGCTAGGAACCAAGCGCTTACCTCTCATCTCTGTGAACTGTACTCCTCCCATCTCTATCTTGTTCTCTAGAAGTCAAGGAAAAGAATCCTTGGCTTTAGCCTCAGTCACTTTTTTTAGTTTAATGTTACTCCAGTATTAACTGTTTTCTCTTCTAGTTGCTGTTTTGACTTTGTCTTCACCTTCTCCCCTGGTCACCTCATCAACATCCACATCTCAACAACCACCGCCTTGATGCTGAGCATTCTTAAGCCTATTCTCCTGGTCCAGAACAAAACCGTATATTCTTTCCCTTGGATGTTACCTCTGAGCTTCAGACATACTCCCAATATCACCTCCTGAGTGTCTTGCAGTCCTGTCCCATTCAATGTCCCCTCCTAATGCCCACCCCAAGGCTGTTGCTTCTCTCCCCGTCTCCCCATCTTGGCAGTGACATCACCACTCAACTAGTTGAATAAGCAAAACCTTGGAAATCATCCTTGATGCCTCTCTTGTCCCACCTGCCCCACCATCAGTTAATTAATCCTGTAGTTTCTCATTCCTTAACCAGCTCATATCCCTATACCAATTTTGCCCCAGTTCCTTCCTTAGCATCTCTCACCTGGACCCTACACCAGCCTCTTACCCTACTTTGTTGAAAGAGACTTCCTTAGAGTTTCTCCTTCCAATCTATCCTCCACGCTGGAGCTAAGAGCAGTGGACTGCATCCTGGACATTGGAATCACCTGGAAAGTGTCAGCCCATGGATGCCTGGCTTCTATCCCAGAGATTCTAATATAATTAGTCTAGGGTGTGGCCCAATATGAGAATTAAATATTCCTTGGATAATTTGAATGTAGTCAAGGTTGAGGGCTACTGTGCTAAAATAATCTTTCTAAAACGACTTGCAGGATAAGGTCTAAACCTCATAACCAGCTTTATCAAATTGTTCCCAGCCAGGTCACAGCCTTTCTCATCTATTACTTTAACTTCCCAGGTGATTCCAATGTGCACACAAAGACAAGGCCACTGTGTGTAACTACAGCATGGAGGAGAAAGTGGTTGGATTGAGACTTAGAGGCGGGGAGGCCTTTAGGAGGATAATGCAGTGGTTCAGGTGAGCAGTAAAGAGTCAGGAACAAGGACAGAAGCAATGGGAAAGGGAGCTCTGCTTGACCGGGTGCAATGGCGCATGCCTGTACTCCCAGCACTTTGGGAGGCCGAGGTGGGTGGATCACTTGAGGTCAGGAGTTCGAGACCAGGCTGGCCGACATGGTGAAACCTTGTCTCTACTAAAAATACAAAAATTAGCTGGATGTGGTGGCAGGTGCCTGTAATCCCAGCTACTTGGGAGGCTGAGGCATGAGAATTGCTTGAACCCAGGAGGCAGAGGTTGCAGTGAGCTGAGATCGCGCCACTGCACTCCAGCCTGGGTGACAGAGCAAGACTCAATCTTGAAAAAAAAAAATAGAAAAGAAAAAAAGAGAGAGCTCTGCTTACCCTTTTGACTTCCCCGAAGGCCAGATGCATAATTAGTAAATATGTTCCTGGATGCAAACTCTGAAGTACCTTTCCCCAGTTCCACTTGGTTGCATCCTTCCAGCAAGGGAGTGAGTTTGCCTAAGCAAGTATAACACTTTATCCTCCTCGTGAAAGGGAAGTGGCAAGGGAGAGCCTGATGCTAGACAGGCCCCTAGTAAATGATTGTGCATCTATGCTAAGTTTCAGTGGTGGTATGAAACAGTTCTTTACTTTCCGTTGAGTAGCCCCCTGCTCATTCTGAGCCCACCTAAGCTAGACATTGAAGTTGTCTTCCTGTCTTCGGTTGCCCCTTTTTTCTTTCTGCCTCACAATCCTCATGTTTTTATTTTTGATTTTTTAATGTCTACGCCCCCGGCCCCGCCGACCCCCTGGGTTCTGCTCCTCCTTCTCCTGGCTGTGATTCATGCTCAGCCAATTGGGATTCATGCTCAGTCATTTGGGTGCATCTGGTTTTCCCCTTGGCTGAGCTGGTGGGGGTGAGGTTTGGGGACTCTTGGAAAGCAAGTCTGTATGATTCCACTGTCCGTGATCTCTCCACTGTACAAAGCATCCTTTAGTAACTTTTGTTTTTCTGATACATCAAGCCTCTTCCAAGAGCGATCTAATCTGAAGAGCATGAGGTCAGGAAGCAGATGTACAGGCGTGAGCATTTCCAAAGCCTTATGTTTTCCAGATTGACGTCGTGCTGTGAGGGGTCACAGTTCTCGTGGGATTTCTCAGAGGAACATTTTCTTCGAGGAGCATTCATTGGAGGCAGGATGGGGGAGTAGAAAGCACAGGGTCAGAAAATAGTAGAATGGCCAGGCTTGGTGGCTCACGCCTATAATCCCAGCGCTTTGGGAGGCCAAGGCGGGTGGATCACCTGAGGTCGAGAGTTCGAGACCAGCCTGGCCAATATGGTGAAACCCCGTCTCTACTAAAAACACAAGAAATTACCCGGGTGTGGTGGCAGGCGCCTATAATCCCAGCCACTTGGGAGGCTGAGGCAGGAGAATTGTTTAAACCCGGGAGGCGGAGGTTGCACTGAGCTGAGATCGTGCCATTGCACTCCAGCCTGGACAACAAGAGTGAAACTCCGTCTCAAAAAAAAAAGAAAGAAAGAAAGAAAGAAAACAGTAGAATGGCAAAGAGTTCTGAATAACAGGCTAGGTCAACTTGAGAAAGTCACTGGCCCTCTTTGAGCCTCATTTTTCTTGTCAGTTACTGGAGGTAATACATATGCCTTTGTTCAGTTTACTGCGAAGATCTTACGAAGGAATGTCTGGGAAAGTGCTTTGTAAACTGTCAAGAACTCTGAATACATGTGGCATTATTATTCTGTGTGCAAATGCAAACAATGGATGCCTGGAAGTGAATCATGAGATTGATGCATTGGTTTGAAATGTCAAAACTGACCCAGCGATGGACACATCAAGTGGTTCATATGGTTTGCTAACAAGGGATCATAACTTGTCTTGGGCCATCCAAAAACCCCTGTAAAACAATACTGTGCAGTCTGTAATCTTCACTAGACTAAGATGCATGGGCATGATACCCAGATTTACAACATATTGGCTGTTTTGCAATTTTAAAATGTAAAACCAGATTTTGGAAAGAAATGTTTTTCTCTCCCAGCCAAGCAGCACAATCAAAGAAAAACAAAATCCAGCCAGATGCAGTGACTCACGCCTGTAATCCCAGCACTTCAGGAGGCCGAGATAGGCAGATCACCTGAGATCAGGAGTTCGAGACCAGCCTGACCAACATGGTGAAACCCCCATCTCTACTAAAAATACAAAAATTAGCCTGGCATGATGGCTGGCACCTGTAATCCCAGCTACTCAGGATGCTGAGGCAGGAGAATCGCTTGGACCTGGGAGGCAGAGGTTGCAATGAGCTGAGTTTGTCCCGCCATACTCCAGCCTGGGGAGCAGAGTGAGACTCTGTCTCAAAAAAAAAAAAAAAAAGAAAGAAAGAAAGAAAGAAAAGGAAAACAAAATCCAAGGGAAAAGATCCAGTGGGTACTTCTATAGTCAATCCAGGTTGGCAAGCCTGTGTGTCCACAGAGATGAGACAGTTAAGGTGACACGCCAGTGGGGAGTGAGGTGTGCTGGGCTTCTGAAGGCAGCAGCTACTGGACACCAGTCTGTTGTGGCCATGAAGGAATCAGGGCTGAGCGTGCCAGATTTTCTGATTTTTCAGGAGAAGCTGGAAATCTAGGATTTCATATTTACATGTATATGAAATTTCCTTTTTCTTTTTTTGACAGTTTCGCTCTTGTCACCCACGCTGGAGGGCAATGGCATGATCTTGGCTCACTGCAACCTCCTGGGTTCAAGCAATTCTCATGCCTAACCCTCCCGAGTAGCTGGCATTACAGGCGCACACTGCCACACCCAGCAAATTTTTGTATTTTTAGTAGAGACAGGGTTTCACCATGCTGGTCTCGAACTCCTGGCCTCAGATGATCCCAATGCCTCGGTCTCCCAAAGTGCTGGGATTACAGGCATGAGCCACCTCACCTGGCTTGAAATTTCCATTTTTAAATGATGTCAGCTGGGCGTGGCAGCTCACACCTGTAATGCCAGCACTTTGGGAGGCCGAGGCAGGTGGATCATCTGAGGTCAGGAGTTCGAGACCAGCCTGACCAACATGGTGAAACCCTATCTCTACTAAAAAATACAAAACTTAGCCAGCCGTGGTGGCACATGCCTGTAATCCCAGCTACTCAGGACTCTAAGGAAGGAGAATCACTTGAACTTGGGAGGCAGAGGTTGCAGTGAGCCGAGATTGTACCACTGCACTCCAACCTGGGTGACAGAGTGAGACTCCATCTCACAAAAACAAAAACAAAAACAAAAACCGTTGTCAGTTGAAGACATTTAAAACACCTGATGGGCCAACCTAAATAGCTGTGCTGATTGTATTCAGCTCGCAGGTCACCTTCCTATAAGCTCTGCTCTCTACTACCTATCTGTGCATAAGAACTACCTGAGGAGGTTTCAGTTACTTAGTTTGTTAGTTTATTTGTTTTTCACAGGGTCTAGCTCTATCTCCCAGGCTGGAGTGCAGTGGCATTATCATAACTCACTATAACCTTGAACTCCTGGGCTCACGCAATCCTCCCCACTTAGTGTCCTGAGTAGCTAGGACTACAGGAATACACCACCACATTTGGCTGATTTTTTTTATTTTTCACAGAGTCAGTGTTTCACTATGTTGCCCAGGCTGGTCTCGACTCCTGGCCTCAAGCGATCCTCCTGCCTTGGCCTCCCAAAACGTTAAGAATACAAGCATGAGCCTGGCCGTGGGGAGGTTTTAGAAATGCCAGTGCTCAGGCTTTACCCCAGACCAATGATATCAGAATATCTGTGGGTGTGACTCAGCCGTTTGTGTACATCAGAGCTGATGAGGCGATGCCGGTGTTCAGCCAAGTTTGAGAGCAGTTCTTTAGAGCCTTGCTACCTCAAATCTAGGCCTCAGACTGGCAGCGTCAGCTCCTCCTGGGTGTTTGTTAGGATCTCTATGGATGGGCTAGGAATATGTGTTTTAACAAAGAATTACAGATCAGGTCCTGTACCTCCAGCTGTAAGGTGCATTTTATTAAAATGAAGACTCAGCCGGCTCAAGGCAGGACCTGAAATTCTGCATTTCCGCAGAGCACTTTCAGTGCAAAGACCACACTCTGAGTAGCATGAGTCTAGATTAGCAGTCGGCAAACCACAGTTCCGTGGACCAATTCCAGCCTGTTTTTGTGTGGCCTGCAAGCTAAAAATGATTTCTGCATTTTTAAATGGTTGGAAGAAAAAAAAACCAGAAGAACATTTCGTGACTCATGAAAATTAGATGAAATTTAAATATAGCTATCCATAAATGAAGTTTTACCGGAACACAGCCATGCCTATTCATTTACATGTTGTTTATGGCTGCTTTTGTGCTACAAGGGCAAAGTTAAGTAGTTGACGAAGAGACCACATGGATCGCAAAACCTAAAATATTGACTCTTTGGCCATTACAGAAAACTGTGCCAACTCCTGCTCTCGCTGGTTAGCCAAAGAGGCTGGCCTCTGTATATCCCTGCTTTGCCCTTTATCTGGCTAGCCGTATGGCTCTGTGACTCTTGGGCAAGTTGCTTCATCTAATTAAGCCTCACTTTCTCCTTCTGTAACATGGGCATCATAGCTCCTACCTCTGGATCTGATCGGATTAGAGGTGGGAGTGTTTCTGAACGTGCCTGGTCTTCCTGGCTCATAGCGGGTATTCTGCACTTTGCTTTTGCTCTCTCTGTGTGGGCATTTCCTTTACCTAGATATCACCATGGCACCTGCTTACAGGGAGCCTCTAGAGGGATGCTTCTATGGAGGTAAATGATTTAGGGACTGTAAAAGTGTCACATTAACTATATAAAAACAGGGTGGTGGCTGGGCATGGTGGCCCACGCCTGTAATCCCAGCACTTTGGGAGGTCGAGGTGAGCAGATCACCTGAGGTCAGGAGTTCGAGACCAGCCTGACTAACATGGCAAAACCCCTTCTCCATTAAAAATACAAAAAAGTTAGCCGGGCATGGTGGTGTGTGCCTGTGGTCCCAGCTTCTCGGGAGGCTGAGGCTGGAGAGTTGCTTGAACCTGGGAGGCGAAGGTTGCAGTGAGCCAAGATCACACCACTGCACTCCAGCCTGGGCGACAGAGTGAGACTTTGTCTCAAAAAATAAACAAACAAAACAAAAACAAACAAAAACAAAAACAGCCCGGGTTCAAGTGATTTTCTTGCCTCAGCCTCCTGAGTAGCTGGGATTATAGGCATCAGAAATGCTGTCCAGTCCCCCTCTCTATGGCTCTGGGGTTAGTTCCTCCTGTATATCTCCAGCGTCACCCATGCAGCTCAGCCCCAGTTACCAGTTACCTAGTGTACCGGTTACCAATGTATGTCTCTCAGCGCCAAATCCACCCTTCTTTGCCCTGCTTTCTGATACCGGGCCTAGACCCTATAGGTATTTGTCCTTTGCCAATGGGTTTGGCATTAGGCTTTGTCAATAGAGAGCATGGGGGGACACTGCCAGGCCAGAGTAAGAGGGTAGGAATTCCCTTCCTGCCTCCCTCCGGAGTGATGCTTTTTGGCAGAGGAGCCATCCAGTCCATCACCATGCAGCCCAATGGCACCTACAGCTCTCTTGACCTGGCTCTACCCTGTAACCTTCAACAACTTCTCTTTCCCCAGAGGCTGCTCCTATTAACTGAATTCAGCCTGCCTGTACCTTCTGGTACCTTCTTCTGACACTTGGAAGGCTATTCCTCTGCATCAGCTTTGACCTGTACCCTGTGGCAAGTTTCTTTGCTTGCCACCTGCAGGTTGCATAATCCTGTGGCAGCCAGTTGCTCTCTAAAGAGATATATATATATATATGTGTGTGTATATATATGTTTTTTGTTTTTTTTTTTGAGATGGAGTCTTGCACTATTGCCCAGACTGGAGTGCAGTGTTTGTGATCCCGGCTCACTGCAACCTCCACCTCCTGGGTTCAAGTGATTTTCTTGCCTCAGCCTCCTGAGTAGCTGGGATTACAGGCATGTGCCACCACGCCCAGCTCATTTTTGTATTTTTACTAGAGATGGGGTTTCACCATGTTGGCCAGCTACCTGGGATGCTGAGGCAGGAGGAGTGCTTGAGCCTGGGAGGTGGAGGTTGCAGTGAGCCGAGAGCATGCCAGTGCACTACAACCTGGGCTACAGAGCAAGACTCTGTCTTAAAAACGAAGTCCCAGAACTTAGAGTATAATTAAACAAAACAAAACACAAAAAGACAGTTAAAAAAAAAAAAAAGAAAGAAGGAAGGAAAGAAAGAAAGTAGAATAGTGATTACCAGGGTCTGGGAAGGGAGGGCAGTGGGAAGTTTGTGTTTAATGGGAACAGAGTCTCAGTTCTAGAGATAAAAAAGTTCTAGAGCTGGATGGTGGTGATGGTTGCATAAGAATGTGAATGTACTTAATGCCACTAAACTGTACACTTAAAAATGGTTAAGACGGAGCCAGTGCAGTGACTCACACCTATAATTTCAAATCTCTGGAAGGGTTAGGAGAGGGAATTGCTTGAAGCCCAAGTTCAAGATCAGCCTGGCAATAAAATGAGACCCTGCCTATTAAGAAAAAAAAAAGTTTCAAGAAATGGTTAAAATAATAGTTTTCATGTTATGTATAATTTATCATAATTTTAAAAAAGATCTTTAAATTAAAATTTCAAATGACATATATGCTTTCTGTCTCCTGGCTGGGCCTTGGCTGACACACCAGGCCATTGCAGCAGCCTCCTCAATGGCCTCACTTCCTCTCCTTCTGGCCTCTCTCTATAATGCTTGCTTGCTTTTCTTTCTTTCTTTCTTTCTTTCTTTCTTTCTTTCTTTCTTTCTTTCTTTCTTTCTTTCTTTCTTTCTTTCTTTCTTTCTTTCTCTCCTTCTTCCTTCCTTCCTTCCTTCCCTTCCTTCCTTCCTTCCTTCCTTCCTTCCTTCCTTCCTTCCCTTCCTTCCCTTCCTTCCCTTCCTTTCCTTCCTTTCCTTCCTTTCTTTTTTGACAGAGTTTTGCTCTTGTTGCCCAGGCTGGAGTGCGATGGCGTGATTTCAGCTTACCACAACCTCTGCCTCCCAGTTCAAGCAATTCTCCCACCTCAGCCTGTAATCCCAAGTAGCTGGGATTACAGGCATGCGCCACCACACCTGGCTAATTTTGTATTTTTAGTAGAGACAAGGTTTCTTGATGTTGGTCAGGGTGGTCTCAAATGCCCGACCTCAGGTGACCCACCCACCTCGGGCTCCCAAAGTGATGGGATTACAGGTGTGAGCCACCGCACCCAGCCTACAATGCGTCTTTCACCCAACAACAAAATCCATGTTCCTGAGTGCAGCTCTGACCTATGACTCTCCCACTCCAATTCCCCTCCTTGGGTTTTCTCTGCTGAGTGAGTAAGGCTCTAACCCCCAAGCCAGGCATTCAGGGACCTTGACAATCTAATGCCATCTTGCCTTCCACACCTCAGCTCTTGCTACTCCCCATCACATTCTCTTGTCCATACAGCTAAAGTGTACCATCTTCTCTCTTCTCTGCACACCCTGACCTTTGTTTTGACCTCTGCATTTGCTCAGGCCATTCCTCCCCATTAGAATTCCTTCTACTACTCCTCTGTCTTCAGGTTGTCATATGTTTAAAGTTCAACTATTCTGCAAGGCCTTGCCCTAACAGCTCCCAGCAAGAAACATTCATCCCTTATTCCCTGTTAGGTGCATCTCTCCGTGTTATCCCTTCATATCTTGTAATACAATCATGTACATGATTCTACTTCCCTCGAGGATTTCTGAGACTGAATCCATACTGAAATAATCTTTGTATTCCTCTAAAGTGTATAGCATACAGACTTGCACATAACAGGCATTCCGTTAAAAAAAAAAAAGTTGAAAAAAAATAGAGAGACTTTTTAAAAGTTTATGACACTTTCTAATTCGTCTTTGTTCTAGAGCACTGTATTAGTTTGTTCCCACACTGCTATAAAGAAATACCTGAGACTGGGTAATTTATAATGAAAAGAGGTATAATTGGCTCACATTTCTGCAGGAAGTACAGGAAGCATGATGCTGGCATCTGCTCAGCTTCTAGGGAGGCCTCAGGAAACTTACAATCACAGTGAAAGGCAAAGCAGGAACAGGCATATCTTAACATGGCAGGAGAGAAGGAAGAGAGGGAAAGGGTAGATGCTACACACTTTAAAATAAACACTGGACTGGGTATGGTGGCTCATGCCTGTAATCCCAGCACTTTGGGAGGCTGAGGCATGCAGATCACCTGAGGTCAGGAGTTCAAGACTGGCCTGGCCAACATGGTGAAATCTCACCTCTGCAAAAATACAAAAATTAGCCGGACATGATGGCAGGTGCCTGTAATCACAGCTACTTGGGAGGCTGAGGCAGGAGAATTCCTTGAATTCTCAGAGGCGGGAGTCAGAGGTTGCAGTGAGCCAAGATCGCGCCATCACACTCTACCCAGAGTAAGACTCTATCTAAAAAAAAAAAAAAAAAAAAAAAACAGATCTCAGAATAACTCACTCACTATCAAGAAAACAGCACCCAGGGGATGGTGCTAACCCATTCATGAGAACTCCACCCCCATGATCCAATCATCTCCCACCAGGCCCCACCTCTAACACTGGGGATTACAATTTGACATGAAATTTGGTGAGGACATAGATCCAAAGCATATCAGGCACACATGGCTGAGCAGTTTCTGCCTTGTCTCCCAGTGTAGTCTATTAGAAGAGGCTGCTTGAAGTGCTGTGTAGAGATAGATAAAGCCACATCCAGCCTCAGGGGAAAAGAGTGCATGATTAATTAGTAATGTCTTATCATGGGTACAGGATGGAAAATAATAACAAGCACAAAATAGATTTGACATTTCTGTTCCAGGTGCTTGGACGAACAGATTATGATTTCGCATACATGCTCAATTCAAAGTGGAATGTCGGGGCCAGGCTCACACTTGTAATCACAGCACTTTGGGAGGTGGAGGCAGGAGGATCACTTGAGGCCAGGAGTTCAAGATCAGCCTAGGCAACATGGTGAGACCTCATCTCTATAAAAAATTAGGCAAGCGTGATGGCATGCACCTGTGGTCCCAGCTACTTGGAAGGCTGAGGCAGGAAGATCACCTGAGCCCAGGAGTTCAAGGGAGCTATGATCACGCCACCACACCCTAGCCTGAATTCTTCTACAAATTCTTTAACAAGCTTTTACTCCTAATAAGTAGTGGGAAGATTACAGGTAGTCTTACTTTCCCCCAGAGGCTGCTCCTGTTAACTGACTCCAGCCTGCCTGTACCTTCTGGTACCTTTCTCTGCCGCCTGGAAGCCTATTCCTTTGCACCAGCTTTGGCCTGAAACCTGTGGCAGGTTTCTTTACCACCAGTAGACTGCATGATCCTGTGGCAGCCATGAGCTCTCCCAAGAAGTTTTAATGTCAGCCTTTGTGGGAAGAGAAGGAGAGGTGAAGAGGGGCCCTTCTAAGCTCTTAGTATGTCATCCTAGTTTATAAACTCAGTCCTGTCCATCAGTCTTTGTCTAATCCAGTTGTATCCATAAAGTTCAGTTGTAGAAAGAAGCACCCTAGCTATTTTAAGTAAAAAGGCAATATGATATGGAGAATTACATACTCAAAAAAATAATTGTTAGGGTTGAAAGGCAGCTCTGGGCTGAGTCTCTGGAAATGGTTCCTAGAACAACACACAGAACTGGGCTTCCAGGGAAGCTGCTACCTCTGCCATAGCTGGGAAGGTGGGTTAAAAAACCTATCAAATTCAAGAACACCAACTCAAGCACTGTTCACAGCTTCAATGTGGCTCACTCTTTGCATGTTCTCTCTCTCCAAATGATTTCCCTGCTCCTCCCGTCTGGTTCTGTGCCCTGGAAAGCTGTATTTTCTCTCTCTCTCTCTCTTTCTTTTCTGGCTCCCATTGTCACTATTATATCCTGACCCAGGTTGCAGGGCTCAGTCATAACTGGGTGCTGTCAGGGAAAGGGGAGGTGTAAGCCCTTGGTCTTCATCTGATTTAACCCATTATCAAAGGACTTTGCTGATGGAAATCGTTTTGGTGTAGGTAGTGGGCATGGTTTTTTCCAATCAGTGCTTTGTGTCAGAAGACTCACGTGTCTCAGGGCACTCCACTGAACAGCTGCATCTATCTTTGATCCCATCCACAGTTTACAGCCTGTCCTATTTCTAGAGTGTGTACCACAGTCTAGCTTGCATGACCCCTGACCCTCAAGTAAGCAGTGCTTGTGCCTGGGTAATGACTGGAGCCAGTGGAACCCTCCTTCACCCCTGTAAGATGTGAGTAGGACCAAGAGGTGGGCATCCCTCCTAAGCCCACTTCATGAGCACAGGGGCCTCAGAAATCTCCAGAAGAGAAACAGCTGCCCACCCTTTTACACAGACACATCCCCAAACTTTGAAGGTTAGGGGCCCAATACTCCTTGAGGAAGGAGAGACAGGAGACATAAGTAGCAAGCACTTTTAAACTCTACAGATTCTGCATTCCCCTTATAAGGAAACTTAGGTATCAATGGCTCCTAAGGTCACAGAAACAGAAACACCAGATGTGATGTGCCTCTTATAGTCTTGGCAAGTACCACCTATAGTCCTGCCAGAGGGATTAAAGCTGAGCATGTGTCTAGATCCAGCTGTCAATTGCCAGGAAATACAAAGGACAGAGGAACATTAAGAACTGCACCAAAAGTACACAATCAGCAAAATCCAGGCTGTGGACCCTCCACAAGTCCAACCGCCTGGGTTCATCAGCTGGTGATTTGTCACAAAATGAAGGAGATGGAGGAGGTTTGCACAGATTAAAAAACATTTAGAAGACACACCACCTTTTTTAAATGGGCTAGACTAAACCAAATCTTGGAATGTATACATGGATAATAACACTACAAAAAAATAAGTGGAAGTGACATAAACAATGCTCAGGATTTTTTTTTTAATGGGGAGTGGAAGGGGATTTTGACAAAGTCCTTTTCTTGTCTCTAGGTGGAGTTCATCTCATTATAATTCATTAAGCCACCATTTGAGTTCTGTGGCTTCCTGTATCTGTGTCTTATGATAAAGATTATTTTTGGAAAATAAAGAAGTAAGAAAACAGAGGTGATTTGTTTCAGAGAGGAGAACTGCTCCAGGTGAAAGGTCACTGGACGTGATGAGGAGTCCTGGGTTGGAATACCATCAATCACTGTCTCTGGAAAGCCCCACAGTTTCTTGGAGCCCCAGCTCCTCACTTATGTAGCAATGGACCAGTGTGGCCAACTCTGAAAGCCCCAATCACCCGTATTCCAAGGACTCTATGGTCAGAAGATTTTGGCCAGATGAGATCATGGATTGACTCACTTTTCTTTTTCTTTTTCCATTTTTTACAGACAGGGTCTTGACAAGGTCTTGCTCTGTTGCCCAGGCTAGACTGCAAAAGCACGATTGTGGCTCATTGCAGCCTCCATTGCCTGGCCTGAAGCAATCCTTCTGCCTCAGCCTCCCAAAGTGCTAGGACTAGAGGCGTGCATCACTGTACCTGGCTAATTTTTTATTTTTTATAGAGACACGGTCTTACTATGTTGCCCAGGTTGGTCTTGAACTCCTGGCTTCAAGCAATGGCTCCACCTTGGCCTCCTAAAGTGCTAGGATTACAGGCATGAGCCACTGCACCCAGCCTGCCTCAGTTTTCAAGTTGATATGACCCTGGACTATTACTTACGTTCAAAAAGTATTTTCTAAAAAAGATGCTGTCGGCCGGGCGTGGTGACTCACACCCGTAATCCCAGCACCTTGGGAGGCCAAGGTGGGCAGATCACGAGGTCAGGAGATCGAGACCATCCTGACCAACATGGTGAAACCCTGTCTCTACTAAAAATACAAAAATTAGCCGGGCCTGGTGGCGAACGCCTGTAGTCCCAGCTACTCAGTAGGCTGAGGCAGGAGAATGGCATGAACCCGGGAGGCAGAGCTTGCAGTGAGCCGAGATGGCACCACTGCACTCCAGCCTGGGCGACAGAGCAAGACTCCGTCTCAAAAAAAAAAAAAAAAAAAAGATGCTGTCATCTAGAAAAAGGACATGTTCAATACAACGGACATTAGGAGTTTGCCCAATATCCATGTAGCCTACAATCTTGTTTCCTTACTAACAGAACCCTAAGTACTGAGAGCAGCAATTTGCCCAGCTAAAAAAAAGGGGATTTCCCAGGTACCCATATGCTAGAGGTGGCCTGTGAGGACAGTGGGTGGGGCTTCCAGGAAATCTATTGTTTGGTTTTCTGATAAAAGTAACAGGCTCAACTGGCTTATGATTTTTTACCTTTTGTCCTTCCTCGGCTTCATGCCTAGAATGAGGATGAATGCCTGGAGGCATTACAGCTGTCCACTGAGCCTGAGAAAGAGGGTCACATGCTAAGTATGGCAGGGAAGGAAGATGGCAGAAGCTTGAGGATTTTTGTTTTTGTTTTGAGACAGGGTCTCACTATATAGCCCAGGCTGGGAATGTAGTGGCACAATCTTGGCTCACTGCAACCTCTACCTCCCACGCTCTAGCAATCCTCCCACCTTGGCTTCCCAAGTAGCTGGAACCACAGGCGCATGCCACCAAGCCTGGTTAATTTTTTTATTTTTTGTAGAGATGAGGTCTCACCATATTACCCAGGCTAGTCTCGAACTCCTGGGCTCAAGCAATCTGCCCACCTTGGTCTCCCAAAGTGTTGAAATTATAGGCATGAGCCACCATGCCTCGCTAAGCTTCACTTCTTATTGGTTTCACAGAGTCACTTCTCCATCCCTGGTTGCTGCTTCCAGACTTCTGACATGTAATGAAATGAAACCCCTTGGTTGTTAAACCCATGTGATTGAGTTTCTGTTAACTGCAACCGAATAGCTCTCTAAAAGATTGAATACCTCTATCTGCAGAAATAGAGTACTCTCAGAATTAAAGCAGGGATTTCCCTGAAAGTGAGAAACTAACATTGTAATTGTCACACTTATACTGCCACGGTATCTAAGAGGCAATGTGAGAAGACCTTTGCTCTTGCCCAGATATAGAAATGGCACCAATATAGAAGTTCTCTTGGCTTTGCTGACTGACAGTGAGGAGTAAATGTTTTGGGATAGGCTGGGTTCGGTGGCTCACGCCTGTAATCCCAGCACTTTGGGAGGCTGAGGCAGGCGGATCACTTGAGGTCAGGAGTTTGAGACTAGCCTGACCAACATGATGAAATGCCGTCTCTACTAAAAATGCAAAAATTAGCTGGGCATGGTGGTGCACACCTCTAATCCCAGCTACTTGGAAGGCTGAGGCAGGAGAATCACTTGAATCTGGGAGGCAGAAGTTGCAGTGAGCCGAGATTGTGCCACCGCACTTCAGCCTGGGTGACAGAATAAGACTCCATCTAAAAAAAAAAAAAATTCTGGATAACAGAGTGGAGGGTAAGTGATTCTGAGACTGTCAACAGAGTTCCCAGGAAACTAATGAGAACGTGAACATAGAAGAGCTTAATAAGTAGTAAGACACCATGCACCTAGATGGGGTGGTTGTGTTCATTTTAAACTCTTTTATACATGGTGAAAGTAAAACAGAGACTTCCAAAACATAAAGAACCATAGTGGGAAGAGCACTGGATGTTCAAGACCCGTCACTTGTTGGCTGTGAATCCTCCGGCAAGTTAAGTCATTTTGCTTCTCTAAGTCTCATTTTCTGCATCAGCAAAATGTGTGATGTGCCTGCTTGTGAGATTGTAGGGAGGGCTAGATCTGATGATGTGGGTGAAGGTGCCCACCACAGCCTGCGTGACTCTCAGCACGTGCTCTACAAATGTAAGCCGTTTGTCCCTTTTCTCTTGCACCCAGTAAGTTCTCATTAACTAACAGTTCAAGTTAAATCTAAATTATGATCTCAAGACTAAACAGAACTTAATGGTTCTCTGGTCCAGCCCCCTTCTGAGGCCAGTACCTTGGCTTCAGTATCTCTTCCAGATGGAGAGCCAGCCTGTCTCTGCACACTCTCAGGAGAGGATACTCCTGAGTGCTAAGGCAGTCCCTTCAAGCTCTGGGCGGCTCTGCCTGTTACCAGGTTATTTTCTGGACTGAGTTGAAATCTGTCTCCCAGGGCTTCCTCCCGGGAACCAGACTATAGCCCTTTTCTGACTGCTTGCGCACTGGCTTCCTGAATTTGAGCCATGCGCAGCCCCTCCCTGGTTCTCTGGATGACACAGTCACTCTCTGCCAAGGTTACTGCTTTTTCCATTGCACCAGGTGATTGGTCTGCACTGGTCAGAATTACGTCTGGAGTAGCCATTTCCCGCAGCACCCATTCCCTATAGGTCAGATGCTGGCTGTCAGCCCACAGACCAAATCTGGATTGCGGATGTGTTTTTTTGACCTCGCACTTTTTTTTTTTAATGGAATTAAGCAGAAGCTTGCACATTTTAAAAAATCCAGGTAGGCTGGGTGTGGTGGTTCACGCCTGTCATCCCAGCACTTTGGGAGGCCGAGGTGGGTGGATCACCTGAGGTCAGGAATTTGAGACCAGCCTGACCAACATGGTGAAACCCCGTCTCTACTAAAAATACAAAAATTAACCGGGTTTGGTGGTGGGTGCCTGTAATCTCAGCTACTTGGGAGCCTGAGGCAGGAGAATTGCTTGGAGACGGAGGTTACAGTGAGCTGAGATTGTGCCATTGCACCCCAGCCTGGGCGACAAGAGCGAAACTCTGTCTCAAAAAATAAATAAATAAATAAATCCAGGTAATTATAGAATATTTGTCAATACCAAGCCTTCTTTCCCATATGCTAGGATTTGGCTGGAGCTGAGTAGAAGCTGCCCCAGCCACAGGGACACAGGGGTCGGCCATTCACCTAGCTGTCTTACGCCCACTGGCCCACCATTTATGTTTAATACTTGGTTCCTATAGGCATTAGAGTTTTCAACCTGAACTCCATTCATTGGGGTCCGCCTTGTAGGTCAACAGTTCACTTTTAGTTAGGACCACGATAATCCACAGCCTCAAAAGCAACTTGACTTTCTGCAAAATCCTTTTTGGATACCACCTTTGAATATTCATCCTAAAGAAACACTTTCATGTGTTCTTAAGTAGCATGATTAAATATTTTATCACAGTATTGCTAATAATAAAGGTTAGCTGAGAATAATTTAAATATCTATCTACTGGGAAGTGGTTAAGTCAATTGAAGTATCTCCATGTCATGGAATACTCTAAAATAATAAATAAAATAACATAGACATAAAATAATATAGTATATTAAAGTAGTATATTAATATAATATAGTAATAATAATATAGTAATATAGTAATAATAGTAATAGACTGTGTTCAGACCTTTTTTTTTTTTTTTTTTTTGAGACGGAGTCTCGCTCTGTGGCCCAGGCTGGAGTGCAGTGGCCGGATCTCAGCTCACTGCAAGCTCCGCCTCCTGGGTTTACGCCATTCTCCTGCCTCAGCCTCCCAAGTAGCTGGGACTACAGGTGCCCGCCACCTCGCCCGGCTAGTTTTTTGTATTTTTTTTAGTAGAGACGGGGTTTCACTGTGTTAGCCAGGATGGTCTCGATCTCCTGACCTCGTGATCCGCCCGTCTCGGCCTCCCAAAGTGCTGGGATTACAGGCTTGAGCCACCGCGCCTGGCCTGTGTTCAGACTTTTAAAAAATCTCTATATTAAGCAAAAATAGTACGTTGCAATATAATATAAAATATTATATAATGTATATGTAAAAAATAAATAACATATTTATATATAGGTATATGTATGTAAATAGGTAGAAAAAGCCTGAGAAGACAACACACTAAATTTATATAGCAGTAGTTACTTTAAAAAGGGGACTGGAGGTCGGGTGCAGTGGCTCACGCCTATAATCCCAGCACCTTGGGAGGCAGAGGTGGGCCATCACCTGAGGTCAGGAGTTCAAGACCAGCCTGGCCACCATGGTGAAACCCCGTCTCTATTAAAAATACAAAAAAGTAACCGGGCGTGGTGACACACACCTGTAGTCCCAGCTACTTGGGAGGCTGAGGCATGAGAATCATCTGAGCCTGGAAGGCAGAGGTTGCAGTGAGCCGAGATTGCGCTATTGCACTCCAGCATGGGCAACAAGAGCAAAGCTCTGTCTCAATAAATAAATAAATAAATAAAATGGGACTGGAATTAGGGATAATAGTCAAGAAAGACTTTGGCTTTATTAGTATTGTTTTGATTTTTTTAGTGAGCATGTATTTATGTCTTGTTATAGAAATCAAGTTAAAAAGACAACTCCTGCTGTGTGCAGAAACTCCTTTCTAACATCAAGACTGAATATGGAGAAATAAATCACCCAGAATCACATTCTGTTTGTGAGCTTAGTTAACATGCCATGCATTTCTACAGAGTCCATAACTCCAGGCTTTTTTGGGGATAGTTCCAATTTCAAATGTTCTGTGTCCTCATAACTATACTCATTCTTGCCAGATGTAGGCTTCTGACTTTAGGTATGGAAAATACAGTCACTGTATACCTTATACAAATTGCTGTTTCTAAGCAACTACATATCAAGGATATATGAAATTTACCAAAAATATACCCTGGAAGCCTTTGTGTCCCCAAAAAGGGTTCCATAATGCATCACTTCTGACCAATATAAATTCTTGTGGGCTCAGAGGATGAGGGGAATTCATCCAAGTGTTCCACCTCGGCTCCAAATGACATGATGGCAGCCCAGTTGAAAATAGCACGCAGAGGGCATTGCGCTGCGGGGACGTGATGCCTGCAGTCCTCACATTCCTTCAGAGGCTGAGCGCTGAAATTGGCCTCTACCAGCACCCCCTCACCTCCAGACAATGCTGGCTCTGTGTGAGGCAGTCCAGGGAGAGGCTGGCTAGGGTATTTCCACGTCTCACAGGAGCCTCCTATCTAAGACATTTGAGACAAGACTGGGATTTGGTCTCTGAGCAGAGGAGGAGAGGACTACTCACAAAATCACAGACCTTCCGACGAGACATAACCTGATGTGTAAAGGTACTAATAGAACCTGGACAAGCCCGGGAGGTAAGCTGCCCCCAGAGAAAGAGCTCAGCCACAGCAGAGGGATCTGAAGATTTTTAATTTCGTTTTTTTTTTCTTCTTCTTCTTCTTTTTTTTTTTTTTTTTAAGAGATAGGATCTTGCTATGTTGCCCAGGCCAGTTTTGAATTCCTGGACTCAAGCGATTATCCCACCTTGGCCTCCAGAAGTGCTGGGGTTACAAGTGTGAAGCACTGTACCTGGCCCTGAATTTTGATTGGGCCAAGAGGAGTGATACAAATGTAAAGAAAATCACAGTGAGATTCCTCTTCACACCCATTAGTATGGCTGTTATTAAAAACAACAACAGCACAAAAATAACAAAATAACACACGTTGGCAAGGATGTGGTGAGATTTGAACTCTAGTGCATTGCTGGTAGAAATGTGAAAGAAAGGGTGAGTCATCTGGGAGAAACTGTCTGGCAGTTCCTTGAAAAATTAACTTCAGGATGGACACGGTGGCTCACACCTGTAATCCCAGCACTTTGGGAGTCCGATGTGGGCGGATCATGAGGTCAAGAGATCGAGACCATCCTGGCCAATATGATGAAACCCCGTCTTTACTAAAAATACAAAAATTAGCTGGGCATGGTGGCATGTGTCTGTAGTCCCAGCTACTTGGGAGGCTGAGGAAAGAGAATCGCTTGAACCCAGGAGGCGGAGGTTGCAGTAAGCCGAGATCGCACCACTGCACTCCAGCCTGAGTGACAGAGCCAGACTCCGTCTCAAAAAAAGAAAAAAAAGAAAAATTAACTTCAGAATTACCCTATGATCCAGTAATTCTATTTCCAGGTATATTTCCAAAAGATTTTTTTATTTTTTATTTTTTATTTTTTTGGAGACGAAGTCTCACTCTGTCGCCTAGGCTGGAGTGCAGTGGCGCGATCTCACTGCAGCCTCTGCCTCCTGGGTTCAAGCAATTCTCCCTCCTCAGCTTCCTGAGTAGTAGCTGGGATTACAGGCACATGCCACCACAATCGGCTAATTTTTGTACTTTTAGCAGAGACAGAGTTTCACTATGTTGGCCAGGTTGGTCTCAAACTGACCTCAAGTGATCCACCCGCCTCAGCCTCCCGAAGACCTGGCTTTACAGGTGTGAGCCAGTGTGCCTGGCCGGATTTGAAAGCAGGGACTCAAACAGATATTTGTACACCAATATTGCAAGCAAGGGCTGAAAGGTGGAAGCAACACAAATGTGCCTGAACCAGTGAACAGATCAAGAAAATGTTGTATGTACATATAATGGAATATTACTCAGCCTTAAGAGGAAGACAGTTTTTATTCATGCTATGACAGGGGTGAACCTTGAAGA
The DNA here is from genome assembly GCF_003255815.1 of Theropithecus gelada. Classification (NCBI taxonomy): domain Eukaryota; kingdom Metazoa; phylum Chordata; class Mammalia; order Primates; family Cercopithecidae; genus Theropithecus; species Theropithecus gelada. Next base: position 33,604,815 of record NC_037683.1, on the reverse strand, counting down.
CATTTTGCTAAGTGAAATAAGCCGGTCACAAAAGGGCAAATACTGTATGTGATTCCACTTTTATGAGGGACCAACAGCCAAATTCATGAAGACAGAAATTAGAATGGGGTCTCCAGGGACTGGCCGGATGGAGGAGTGGGGAATTATTCAGAGTTATTGCTTAATGGATGCAGAGTTTCAGTTGGGGAGGATGGAAAAGTTCTGGAAATAGATAATGGTGATGGTTGCACAACAGTGTGAATGTACTTCATGCCACTGAATTGTACACTTAAAATGATTAAAATGGTAAATTTGATGTTATGCATATTGAACCACAATTTTTTAAAAAAGGATGAAACTCAGAAAGCCAGAGTCACCCCAAAGGTGTCTGCTGCTGCTTAGGCCTCAGCCTACTGTGAATGGATGAGATTGTGGGAACCAAGTCTTAGATCAGGTATTAAAGCTGGTTACATGCCATTCCACACGAAAGGCCATCGTGCATCCAGAGGGAGTCAAAGCTAATGACACCTTTGGATGGGTTGAGCATGGCTCTTTATTCTTGCTTTGGTGTTTGTCGGGAGGGTAGAAATTTATCTTCAACGCCACACAGTGTGTGTTGTGCTCAGCTTCCCTTAGAAGGTTATGCTTTTCTTCTTTACATTTTTCCCTTCCTTAGGAGGAAGCCACATGTGAAATCCATGTGCCCATGTTAATGCAAAGGTGGAATTGCATATGGCTGGCATGCTCATGCTAACTGCACAGGGATGGGAGGCCAGTTGGGTGGAAAGGATGAGAAAGCTGAGGTCCTGGAGGGCTTTGAGGGATGGATTATTATTGTAGAACCCTCTTGTATGTCTGCGGAAGATGGGGAATGTGAGATGAGATTGCAGCATGGCCAAAAGGGCAGGGTGTGAGTATTGAAGCAGTGGAGAGGGGGTGGTGTATATTTACAAAAGTTCTCATTAAGAGATTCTTATCCCAACTCTGGGAGGCAGGCATGACTATGGACTATCTCTATAGATTGGGTAAGAAAGTGAGGCTTAGAGGCTGGGTGCGGTGGCTCATGCCTGTAATTCCAGCACGTTGAGAGGCCGAGGCAGGTGGATCACCTGAGGTCAGGAGTTCAAGACCAGCCTGGTCAACATGGTGAACTCCCATCTTTACTAAAAAAATACAAAAATTAGCCCGGCATAGTGGTGTGTGCCTATAGTCCCATCTACTCGGGACTCGGGAGGCTGAGGCAGGAGAATCACTTGAACCCAGAAGGTGAAGTTTGCAGTGAGCCAAGATCACACCACTGCACTCTAGCCTGGGCAACAGAGCTAGACTCCATATAAAAAAAAAGAAAGAAAGAAGAAAGTGAGGCGTAGAGAAAAGAAGGAATTTATCTAAATTGCTGCAATGAATTAGCAGTGCAGCCAGAACCAGAACCATGTTTCCTGTGCCCAGGTCCAAGGCATTTAGTACTTGTCTTACGGAATCTAAAAATTGAGGGTCTGAAGCACATTATTGGCTCTCACTGACACTTTACATGGTAAATTAGCAAGGACAGCAATTCAGACTGAAGCTGGAATAATTATTGATACAATAGCGTAGCTACAATTCAAAACCAGCCCCCATGATCTCTTCCCTCTGGTATTATGCCTTTGGGTATGGGTGTGACCTGTGACCTGCTTCCAACATAGAATATGGCAGAGGTTATGGGATATCACTACTGTAATTACATTATATTGTACAGCAAAAGTGACAGGAGTTTGCAGATGTTATTAAGGCCCCTAATCAGTTGACTTTGAATTAATCAAAAGGCAAATTATCCTGGGTGGGTCTGACCCAATCAGAGGAGTCCTTTATAAAGGGCTCAGGCATTCCCTAAAGTCAGAGATCCCAAGCAGCAGACAATAGAGGTTCTCTCTCTCTCTCTCTCTCTCTCTCTCTCTCTCTCTCTCTCTCTCCTTCTCTCCGTCTCTTTTCCTCTACTGCTGACTTTAAACAAGCAAGCTGCCATAAACTCTATAGGTAAATAAATTAGATCTGTCCAAAAAAATTTAGAGAGAAAAAACATATCCTAAGGGGTTGCCAAATGAACATAACTTCAGAAGATATAAGAATCCACCTATCAGCCGGGCACGGTGGCTCACGCCTATAATCCCAGCACTTTGGGAAGTCAAGGCAGGTGGATCACCTGAGGTCAGGAGTTTGAGACCAGCCTGGCCAACATGATGAAACCCTGTCTCTACTAAAAATACAAAAATTAGCTGGTGTGGTGGCACATGCCTGTAATCCCAGCTAGTCAGGAGCCTGAGGCAGGAGAATTGCTGGAACCCGGGAGGCGGAGGTTGCAGTGAGCCGGGATCGCACCACTGCACTCCAGCCTGGGTGATAACAGGGAGACTCTGTCTTAAAAAAAAAAAAAGCACCTGCCTAGCTGAATCCTTATCCCCTTCAACTCCTCTTAAAGTTTAAAGATACATAAAACTGTGGAGTTCAGGAGGTGCTTTTGCACATAGGATTTCATTGAGTCTTGCTAACAACCATGCAAGGAAGGTATTATTTTTATACCCACTTGACAGATGGGGAAACTCAGACTCCGGTTCAGAGAATGGTTCTTTTAACACATATTCATAAGGCACTTTCTCTCAGACACTGTTCTAGGTACTGATGATGCATCAGTGAAACAAACACACAAAAGACGCTTATAGTACAGAAGCGCTTACAGTGGGGATTAAATGATGTATGTAGATATTAAATAATCTGCCTAGAATTCTGGTTAGCAAAGAGTGAAAATGAGAGCCCTGACTTATCTAGCTTCCAAAGTCTTATGTTTTTTGGCACTATAAAAAGATTTAATTTGAATTCCCTGCTCTGACATTAAAATTGTTTTTTAAATGTGTGTATACACGTATATTTTCCTTTCTTTCAGTATTGTATTCCTTAAAAGGAAGTTACTATGCACAACCCATGCTTAAGGAGTGGGGCAATTATGCTGTCTGTTTCTTAGGGTGGAGTATCCACGTAATTTGTTTGAAATTCTTTTTTGTTATTGTTGTTGTTGTTGGTGGTGGTGGTATTGAGACGGAGTTTCGCTCTTTGCCAGGCTAGAGTGCAATGGTGCAGTCTCGGCTCACTGCAACCTCCGCCTCCTGGGTTCAAGCGATTCTCCTGCCTCAGCCTCCCAAGTAGCTGGGATTACAGGGATACTCCACCATGCCTGGCTAATTTTGTATTTTTAGTAGACATGGGGTTTCTCCATTTTGGTCAGGCTGGTCTCGAACTCCCGACCCCAGGTGCTCCACCTGCCTTGGCCTCTCAAAGTGCTGGGATTACAGGCCACTGCGCCTGGCCGGAATTCTTCAGCATAGGATATTTGTCTCTTATCCCCCATTCATTTATTTATTCAATAATTTATTTATATCAGTATGGACTCAGAGACATTTATTTTACACTTTGGGTTATAATAAAATGCTATGGTTTTGGTTGCTCAAATTGTTCCAGCTGTGGTTATTGTTACCTCTTTCAATGGACTCTTCTGTATCCCTTTGACATATCCCCATCAAAGCTGTTGCAATTTGAGCACCTCCTTACTTTCTGGCACCACAAGACGCTCCAGGCTCATCTTATATATTCTGGCCCCAGTCCTAGAATCAAACATTTCTCCAAGCAGCCCTGACTGCTCGTACTGAAGAATGGTATTAACCATCAGGATCTGTGCAGTAGGCGCACTCACTGCTACTGAGGCACTTTTCCTTCTGTATTTTTAGACTGAGCTCTTTATCTCTGAGGGCAGTAATTATAATTTAGTCTTCCATATTTTGTATACAGGTTGATTCTAAAAGTTAAAATAAATAAACAGGAAAAGAATGAATTTGGGGCTGGGAATGGTGGCTCATGCCTATAACCCCAACACTTTAGGAGGCTGAGGCGGGCGGATCACCTGAGGTCAGGAATTTGAGACCAGCCTGGCCAACATGGTGAAACCCCGTCTCTACTAAAAATACAAAAATTAGCTTGGCTTGGTGGCAGGTGCCTGTAATCTCAGCTACTCAGGAGGCTGAGGCAGGAGAATTGCCTGAACCCGGGAGGCAGATGTTGCAGTGAGCTGAGATCATGCCACTGTACTCCAGCCTGGGCAAAAAGAGTGAAACTCCATCTCAAAAAAAAAAAAAAAAGAATTTGGACCCCCTACTTCACAACACATGTATAAAATTAACTCAAAATTGACCAAAGATCTAAACATAAGAGCTAAAACTTAAATGCTTAGAAGAAAACATAGGCATAAATCTTTGTGAACTTGGATTAAGTAATAATTTTAAAAATATGACACCAAGAACATAAATAACCAATAAAACAGTAGGTAAGTTGGACCTCGTCAAATTAAAAACTTTTGTGGTTGAAAAGACATTATCAAGAAAGTAAAAAGACAGCACACAGAATGGAAGAAAATATTTGTGTATCATATATGATCTTATATGATAAGATTCTAGTACTAGAATATATAAAGAACTCTTAAAACTCAACAATCAAAAAGACAACCTAATTATTAAATGGGCAAGGGATTTGAATAGACATTTTCCCAAACAAACATACAAATGGGCATTGATCACATTAAAAAGAAGCTCAATGTCATTAGTCATTAGGGAAATGCATATCAAAATCACAATAAAATACCACATCACGCCTACTAGGATAGCTATAATAAAAAGCATGGACAATAAGAAGTGTTGGAGAGGATGTAGAAAAATTGAAACCCTCATAGATTGCTGGTTGGAATAAAACAATCTTGCAGTTTCTCAAAAGGTTAGATCTAGAGGCTGGGCATGGTGGCTCACATCTGTAATCTCAGCACTTTGGGAGGCTAAGGCAGGCGGATCATCTGAAGTCAGCAGTTTGAGACCAGCCTGGCCAACATGGTGAAACCCCATCTCTACTAAAAATACAAAAATTAGCCAGGCTTGGTGGCGGGCACCTGTAATCCCAGCTACTCAGCAGGCTGAGGCAGGAGAATTGCTTGAACCTCGGAGGTGGAGGTTGCAGTTAGTGGAGATTGTGCCGTTGCACTCTTGCCTGGGCAACAAGAGGGAAACTTTGTCTCAAAACAAACAAACAAACAAAAAAGTCCAGGAGCCATGGCTCACGCTACAATCCCAGCACTTTGGGAGGCCAAGGCGGGAGGATCACCGGGGGTCAGGAGTTCGAGACCAGCCTGACCAATATGATGAAACCCCATCTCCACTAAAAATACAAAAATTAGCTGGTTGTGGTGGCATGCGCCTGTAATCTCAGCTACTCGGGAGGCTGAGACAGGAGAATCACTTGAACCTGGGAGGTGGAAGTGGTAGTGAGCCAAGATTGCACCATTGCGCTCCAGCCTGGCCAACAAGAGCGAAACTCCATCTCAAAATAATAAAATAAATTTTGAAAAGCTTAGATCTAGAGTTACCATATGACCCACAAATTCTATTCCTAGGTATGTATTCAAGAAAACTGAAAGCACATGTTAATAAAATGTTTATATCAACATTATTCATAATAGCCAACAAGTGAAAATAACCCAAATGTCTACCAACTGATGAATGGTTAAAGAAAATGTGGCATGTCCATACAATGGACCATTATCCAGCATTAAAAGGGAATGAGGTACTGATGCATGCTACAACATAGGAACCTTGAAAGCATTATGTTAAGTGCAATAATCCAGACACAAAGGCTACATGTTGTATTATTTCATTTATATGAAATATCTAGAATAGGTAAATCCATAAAGACAGAAAGTAGATTAGTAGTTGCCAACAGCTGGGGGAAAGGGACTATGGGGAGTGACTGCTAATGGGCACAGGGTGTCTTTCTTTTTTTTTTTTATTATACTTTAAGTTCTAGGGTACATGTGCATAACATGCAGGTTTGTTACATATGTATACTTGTGCCATGTTGGTGTGCTGCACCCATCAACTCGTCAGCACCCATTAACTCGTCATTTACATCAGGTATAACTCCCAATGCAATCCCTCCCCTCTCCCCGCTCCCCATGATAGGCCCCAGTGTGTGATGTTCCCCTTCCCGAGTCCAAGTGATCTCATTGTTCAGTTCCCACCTATGAGTGAGAACATGCGGTGTTTGGTTTTCTGTTCTTGCGATAGTTTGCTGAGACTGATGGTTTCCAGCTGCATCCATGTCCCTACAAAGGACACAAACTCATCCTTTTTTATGGCTGCATAGTATTCCATGGTGTATATGTGCCACATTTTCTTAATCCAGTCTGTCACTGATGGACATTTGGGTTGATTCCAAGTCTTTGCTATTGTGAATAGTGCCACAATAAACATACGTGTGCATGTGTCTTTATAGCAGCATGATTTATAATCCTTTGGGTATATACCCAGTAATGAGATGGCTGGGTCATATGGTACTTCTAGTTCTAGATCCTTGAGGAATCGCCATACTGTTTTCCATAATGGTTGAACTAGTTTACAATCCCACCAACAGTGTAAAAGTGTTCCTATTTCTCCACATCCTCTCCAGCACCTGTTGTTTCCTGACTTTTTAATGATCGCCATTCTAACTGGTGTGAGATGGTATCTCATTGTGGTTTTGATTTGCATTTCTCTGATGGCCAGTGATGATGAGCATTTTTTCATGTGTCTGTTGGCTGTATGAATGTCCTCTTTTGAGAAATGTCTGTTCATATCCTTTGCCCACTTTTTGATGGGGTTGTTTGTTTTTTTCTTGTAAATTTGTTTGAGTTCTTTGTAGGCTCTGGATATTAGCCCTTTGTCTGATAAGTAGATTGCAAAAATTTTCTCCCATTCTGTAGGTTGCCTGTTCACTCTGATGGTAGTTTCTTTTGCTGTGCAGAAACTCTTTAGTTTAATTAGATCCCATTTGTCAATTTTGGCTTTTGTTGCCGTTGCTTTTGGTGTTTTAGACATGAAGTCCTTGCCCACGCCTATGTCCTGAATGGTATTACCTAGGTTTTCTTCTAGGGTTTTTATGGTATTAGGTCTAACATTTAAGTCTCTAATCCATCTTGAATTAATTTTCATATAAGAAGTAAGGAAAGGATCCAGTTTCAGCTTTCTACTTATGGCTAGCCAATTATCCCAGCACCATTTATTAAATAGGGAATCCTTTCCCCATTTCTTGTTTTTCTCAGGTTTATCAAAGATCAGATGGCTGTAGATGTGTGGTGTTATTTCTGAGGACTCTGTTCTGTTCCATTGGTCTATATCTCTGTTTTGGTACCAGTACCATGCTGTTTTGGTTACTGTAGCCTTGTAGTATAGTTTGAAGTCAGGTAGCGTGATGCCTCCAGCTTTGTTCTTTTGACTTAGGATTGTCTTGGAGATGCGGGCTCTTTTTTGGTTCCATATGAACTTTAAAGCAGGTTTTTCCAATTCTGTGAAGAAACTCATTGGTAGCTTGATGGGGATGGTATTGAATCTGTAAATTACCTTGGGCAGTATGGCCATTTTCACGATATTGATTCTTCCTATCCATGAGCATGGTATGTTCTTCCATTTGTTTATGTCCTCTTTTATTTCACTGAGCAGTGGTTTGTAGTTCTCCTTGAAGAGGTCCTTTACATCCCTTGTAAGTTGGATTCCTAGGTATTTTATTCTCTTTGAAGCAATTGTGAATGGAAGTTCATTCCTGATTTGGCTCTCTGTTTGTCTGTTACTGGTGTATAAGAATGCTTGTGATTTTTGCACATTAATTTTGTATCCTGAGACTTTGCTGAAGTTTCTTATCAGCTTAAGGAGATTTTGGGCTGAGACAATGGGGTTTTCTAAATATACAATCATGTCATCTGCAAAGAGGGACAATTTGACTTCTTCTTTTCCTAACTGAATACCCTTTATTTCTTTCTCTTGCCTGATTGCCCTAGCCAGAACTTCCAACACTATGTTGAATAGGAGTGGTGAGAGAGGGTATCCCTGTCTTGTGCCAGTTTTCAAAGGGAATTTTTCCAGTTTTTGCCCATTCAGTATGATATTGGCTGTGGGTTTGTCATAAATAGCTCTTATGATTTTGTGATACGTTCCATCAATACCGAATTTATTGAGAGTTTTTAGCATGAAGGGCTGTTGAATTTTGTCAAAGGCCTTTTCTGCATCTATTGAGATAATCATGTGGTTTTTGTCTTTGGTTCTGTTTATATGCTGGATTACATTTATTGATTTGCGTATGTTGAACCAGCCTTGCATGCCAGGGATGAAGCCAACTTGATCATGGTGGATAAGCTTTTTGATGTGCTGCTGGATCTGGTTTGCCAGTAGTTTATTGAGGATTTTTGCATCAATGTTCATCAGGGATATTGGTCTAAAATTCTCTTTTTTTGTTGTGTCTCTGCCAGGCTTTGGTATCAGGATGATGTTGGCCTCATAAAATGAGTTAGGGAGGATTCCCTCTTTTTCTATTGATTGGAATAGTTTCAGAAGGAATGGTACCAGCTCCTCCTTGTACCTCTGGTAGAATTCAGCTGTGAATCCATCTGGCCCTGGACTTTTTTTGGTTGGTAGGCTATTAATTATTGCCTCAATTTCAGAGCCCGCTATTGGTCTATTCAGGGATTCAGCTTCTTCCTGGTTTAGTCTTGGGAGAGTGTAAGTGTCCAGGAAATTATCCATTTCTTCTAGATTTTCTAGTTTATTTGCGTAGTGGTGTTTATAGTATTCTCTGATGGTAGTTTGTATTTCTGTGGGGTCAGTGGTGATATTCCCTTTATCATTTTTTTTTTTTTTTGCGTCTATTTGATTCTTCTCTCTTTTCTTCTTTATTAGTCTTGCTAGTGGTCTATCAATTTTGTTGATCTTTTCAAAAAACCAACTCCTGGATTCATTGATTTTTTGGAGGGTTTTTTGTGTCTCTATCTCCTTCAGTTCTGCTCTGATCTTAGTTATTTCTTGCCTTCTGCTAGCTTTTGAATGTGTTTGCTCTTGCTTCTCTAGTTCTTTTAATTGTGTCAATTTTAGATCTTTCCAGCTTTCTCTTGTGGGCATTTAGTGCTATAAATTTCCCTCTACACACTGCTTTAAATGGGGCACAGGTTTCTTTTTGGGGTTATGAAAACGTCCTGAAATTAGCTAGCAGTGATGGTTACCCCCTCTATAGACCTGCTAAAACCCACTGGATTGTATACTTTAAAGGGGTGAATTTTATCACATGTGAATTAATCTCAATCAATAACTAAAGCTTAGAAATACTTTTAAGCTTAAAAAATGTTTATAGCAACATTATTCACAGGCTGGGCACAGTGGCTCATGCCTGTAAAACCAGCACTTTGGGAGGACCACTTGTGCCCAGGCGTTCAAGGCTGCAGTGAACTGTGATTGAGCCACTGCACTCCAGTCTCGGTGACAGAGTGAGACCTTGTCTCCAAAAAAAAAAACTTCTAAAAATTAATAAGCAGCATTTACATTATATAATAATTAGGTAGGTAGATTATAGATAGATAATACATGTTTGAGTCACGTGGGGTAAATTCATATAAGTGGAACTTTTACATGGAAGTGTGTATGCATTTTTTTTCTCTAGACCTCCTCCATAGTCAAGGTATAATATGTTTTTTATTTGTTTGTTTGTTTGTTTTAAATAGAGTCTCCTTTTGTTGACCAGGCGGGTCTGAAACTCCTGAACCCAAGTGATCCTCCCGCCTTGGCCTCCCAAAGTGTTGGGATTACAGGCATGAGCCACCATGCCCAGTCTTGTATGCATTTTTAATTTCAGCAGATGATCTTCCATGGAAGTTGTCCTAACTTACATTCCTTACAATAGTTTATAGGAGTGCCTTTGGCCCCACACCATTGCCAACAGGGATATTATTCAGCATTTTAGTTCTTCCACATCTCATAGTGTCTCACTGTAGTTTAATTAGCATTTATCTTATGTGTAAGAATGAGCATCTTTTCATATATTTCTAAGACATTGTCCTTTTGTTTGTCCATGATCTCTGCCCAATTTTCCATTGAATTATTGGTCTACATTTCATTGAATTTTAAGAATGTTTAATACTATTAAAATTAGCCTTTATCGATTCATTGATTCATGTGTTCAAACAGTTTCCCCAAGCTGAGCATGGTGGCTCACCCCTGTAATCCCAGTAATTTGGGAGGCTGAAGCAGGGGGATCACTTGAGGTCAGGAGTCTGAGACCAGCCTGGCCAACATGGCAAAACCCCATCTCTACAAAAATATAAAAATTAGCCTGGTGTGGTGGTGGGTGCCTGTAATCCCAGCTTCTTGAGAGGCTGAGGCAGAAAGATTGCTTGAACCTGGGAGGCAGAGGTTGCAGTGAGCTGAGATCAAGCCACTGCACTCCAGCCTCGGCGACAGAGAGAGACTCCATAAAAAAAAAAAAAAAAAAAAGAAATATAACATCAAAGTTTGCTAACTGCTGTATACAATCTGGTGTTGCTTCAAGCGTTCCAGCGACCTCTCTTTTGGGATGTTTCATTCTCCTGCTTCAATCCACTCTCACTTCTTCGGGTCTATGGCTCAATTGTCTGCTGGGACAGCCTCTACTGCTTTCCGCGTTGGTTTCACTGTTCATGGAACCCATGTCTTTATTTTCCTGGTTTTCTCCTTCATTTTCCTGTTGTACTTTTTGGTTGTTGTTGTTGTCCCCCTGCTTCACTGCCCTTCCCCCCACCAGCAGAACTTGGACACTTTTGAGCTCTGTGATTTGGGACAAGCAATGGGACCTCCCTGACCCTCAGCTGTCTCCTCTGTGAAGATAACACCTTCCCCACAGGATGAATTGAGATGATGGAGTGGCGAGTGCTCAGGGCTGTGGCTGGCATGTTGTCTGTGGCTCCCCATCTCCCTCACATAGACTTCTTCTCCAGCCCTCACCTTCAAAGAAGGATTCTATGGCCATTCGCACCAAGGCATCTCCAGGAATCAGAATAGTTCATGAGTTTTCTAAAAAGTATTCATTATGGAAAATTTCAGATGCATACAAAACTAGAAAGAATAGCATAATAAACCACCATGTACCCAACTACAGCATGTATTAATCCATAGACACGTTTATCTGTATCTTCATGCATTCTCCATGCCCCACTCTTCATACATAAAAGATCATTTTGAACCAAATCCCACATCTCACATCATTTCACTTGTAAATATTTCAGTAGATAGCTCTGAAAGATAAAAATTAAAAACATATAATGCCATAAGTGCCTCTACAAAATTAAAATAATTTATTAGTAAAATACCATCCACTGTTTAGATTTCTCTGATTTTTATTATAATTTTTAAAAGTAGTTGGTTTGTTCCAATCAAGATGCAAGCAAAATCCACGTATGGGGTTTGGTTGCTATGTCTCCTTAGTCTTTTTTAGTCTAAAGGCTTCTCTTCTCTTTTATTTTCTTCCTCTTGCCATCGATTTTGTTGTGTTTTCCCTTGCGATTATTGTCCTATATCTAGAGTTAGGCACATTCTAGGGTTTGCCAGTTGCAAACCTGGGGTGTCATTCTACCCAGAGGCTGATTCTTTGGTGCCTTTAATCCAGTGTAGACATGAAGCACACAGGCAGGAGAGGGCTCAATCAAAGGGAAGTATGTCATCTTTTCCAACCTTGCCACATCAGTGCCCTGACCAGGCACACCACTAAAGTGCTCTGGTGACTTTCTTTTCCTACACCCTAATGCTGTGGCTTTCCATCCATCCATCCATCCATCCATCCCTCTTTTCCTTGGCCATCCACCAGTCATTAAATGTAAGGACACTATGGCCCAGACACTGAGACAAGTGTTGAGGATACAGGGCTGAATTAGACCCAGCCTTGGTCCTCAGGGTGGTCAGGGCCAGTGCAAAAACAAGCAAGGAGGTAAAAGATGCTGGTGCTAGGCTTTCCTGCCACGTTCTCCTTGTAGACATGCGTGAAAGGGATTCCCACTGGACATCAGAAAAAGCTTCCAAAGGCTGGGCACAGTGGCTCATGCTTGTAATCCCAGCACTTTGGGGGGCCAAGGCAGGCAGATCACCTGAGGTCAGGAGTTCAAGATCAGCTTCACCAACATGGAGAAACTCTGTCTCTACTAAAAATACAAAATTAGCCAGGTGTGGTGGTGCATGCCTGTAATCCCAGCTACTTGGGAGGCTGAGGCAGGAGAATCACTTGAACCTGGGAGGTGGAGGTTGTAGTGAGCCGAGATTGTGCCACTGGACTCCAACCTGGACAACAAGAGTGAAACTCTCTCTCCAAAGAAAGAAAGAAAGAAAGAAAGAAAGAAAGAAAGAAAGAGAGAGAGAAAGAGAGAAAGAGAGAGAGAGAGGGAGGGAGGGAGAGAGAGAGAGAAAGAGAGAGAGAAGAAAGAAAGAAGGAAAGAAAGAAAGAAAAAGAAAGAAAGAAAGAAAGAGAAAGAACGAGAAAGAAAGAGAAAGAAAGAAAGAAAAGAAAGAAAAGGAAAGAGAGCTTCCAAAGTGGCTCCTGAAATGTCTGTCACAGGACTCAGCCAGGCAAGGGGGAGAGAGTGAAGGGCGAGGAGGAAAGAGAGGACATTCAGAACAGGGGAAATACAGGTGCAAAGGCCTGAAATCTAGAGAAAGTAGAGGCTGTGGGAGGAGCAGCCAGTGTTTCAGGATGGCTAAAGCAGAGGTTGTGAAGGGCAGGGATGACTTTAGACCTTAGAGGCCCCGGGCACTGTTATTTTCCAAGGCCCCACCCCCACCCCAACACTATACCACGCTTATTAAAATTCACCCACATCACATACGAAATATGAATTACATATGGCTACCTAAGGTTGAGGCCAGTTGCAAAGACAATTGACATGTTACATTTTGTAGAAATTTAATTACATATTTATCAATTACAACTTGACGGCCTTCTCGTTTTATCATTTTTGGAGGATGTGTGTGTATGTGTGTATATATACAGAAAGAGAGTCTCAAAACTAATCTTGTAGCTATGCCTGTGATGGGCTAATTGATGAATCAGTGCTGGAGAGTGGGTCGCAGTGGGAAATGAGGCTGGAGAGGCCCGTGAGCTGCCATCCCAGAGGGCCTGGGATGTCCTGCGGGGAGCTTGGCAAGATAAACCTTGGAGAGTTTTAAGCAAGGGCTGATGTGGGGTGCCTAAAATGGCATGGGTGGGAGAAGCCTGGAGACAGGGATCCCAAGGAAACGCCCACGCAGTTAGTCTATTTCTGCTGCAAGTAAGCATGAATTTGTAGGCTTGATGCTTTTTTTCTGCTTCTCCAGCCCTGGCCTGGGTCAATCCTTGGGGCCCAGACTGAGCACCTGATGGCGGAGGAAAGGAAGCCCTGCTTCCTCCAGAGGGCGTCGCAGGACAGCTTTTCCCAGACAGGGGCTAGTATGTGCAGCTGCTGCACCGGGATACTGGTTGACAGGAGTTTGGCTGGGCCGGAAGCCAGCATCTAGGGAGGTCCCTGGAAGGGGCCAGCCTCGCCAGGAGAGGAGGGACCTGGCCCTTCAGGGTCAAGCTCAACAAAGGAAAAGATCCCAGGGCACCCAGAACCCTGTGGCTTTCAGCACCTGCATGAAAATCAGAGATCAGCCAGATTACCTCATATTGCCCAAGAGGAAACTGAGGCCAGAAAGTGATGGAGCTTGCCCAGGGCCCCAGAGGATGTTAGAGGCAGGCCAGAACCAGAGGACAGCTTGGTCCCAGCGCTTGCCCTCCTTTAATTAGGTGGGTGGTCATATCGCAGTGGTCAGGGACATTGCAAACAATAATAATAAATATTGAGCACTTTGTTACACGCAGGGCACGATGCTAAGCACCTTATATTTGTTATGTCCTTTCATCTTAGCAACTTCTCTGGAAGCGGAGTAATATCTCCCCCACGTCCTATATAAGACAATGGATACACTGGAGGGTTAAAGCCATACCTTGCCTAAAGTCACACAGCTGTGCTTAACAGCTGGAAAACCCCAAAGAGTCCCTCTGACTCAGCCCCTGTGTGCTCAGTTTTAATTTTGGGAGGGAAATAACAATGCCACCTTATAATACTTTCTAAGAACATGTACTTTTGTTCAATGAAGTGGCCTTCCAGAGCTGGAAAATGAATTCATGTACTCTTCATATTTTTAACAAGGATGTTGTAGTTCATTGATCCTTAGCCAGGAAGTTAGATTAACCAGGACACTTCTGGCCCCAAGCCCTCTAGCTAGTTGATTAATGGAGACATTGCCATGCCAGGCTTTGGAGTGCAAAATAGGGTGAATTGCTCTTAGCAGGGACCTAAATCCTGAAACTCAAATCCTCACATTTGGGCAGGAGATCAAGCTTAGGGAGCATCTCCTGCCCAAATGTGAGGATTTGAGAGGGACAGTCGCCTATACAGGTTCACAGAACTGACTGGCAGGACCAAGACACGTCCTCTTGTATCCAAAGCCCAAACCCTTAATCTTGAAGCTCAGTAGCAAACAAACAAAAGACTGTTGCAGTCAGGCGTATGTCACGTTTACTTTTCCATTGCCGGGACTGGTAAGCCAAAAAGGCACCACAGAGGATCCATGAGAATGTGCACTTAAAGCATACAGATTAGGATGTTGGCTTTGTCACAAAGGAACTTGAAGGAGTCAACCCCTTGGAGGAGACTTTCAACATTCATTCAACAAATATTTACTATGGGCACTGGGGAGCCCACAGTGAACAGGATGCTCAAGGCCTGGGCTCTCAAGGAGCTTACATTCTAAGGATGAAGAAAGTGGGGCTGGGTGGGGACGGGGAGAGACAAGAAATATAAAGAGAGTGTTAAGTGCTATTAGGGCAATAAAACTGGATAATATAACAAAACAGGGATGGAGTGGGACTGTTTAGTTAGTAGCCAGGTATGAGAAATTTGAGTTGAGATCTGCATGATATGAAAGAAGGAAGCTGGTTGGGCGCAGTGTTTCATGCCTACAACCCTAACACTCTGGGAGGCCAAAGCAGGTGGCTCACTTGAGCTCAGGAGTTTGAGACCAGCCTGGGCAACATGGCGATATCCTGTCCTTACAAAAATATATATATATATAGAAAAACAGCTAGGCGTGGTGGCAGGTACCCGTAGTCCCAGATACTCAGAAGGCTGAAGTGGGAGGATCACCTGAGCCTGGGGGGTCGAGGCTTCAGTGAGCCATGACTGCACCACTGCACTCCAGCTTGGGCAACAGAGTGAGACCATGTCTCACAAAAAAAGAAAGAAAGAAGAAAGAAAGCCATGCTGAAAGAAAAGCATTCTGCTCAGAGAAAAACAACTGCAAAGGCCCTGAGGCTGGAATGAAGCCTGGCCCATTGGAGAACGTCTGGAATAGCTCTATCCAACAAATACAGTGCGAGTCTTGAGCATCATTTTAAATTTTCTAGCAGCACATTTTAAAAACAAAAAGAAACTGGTAAAATTAATTTTAATATGTTTAATTTTTTAACTTTTTTATTATTATTTTTTTGAGACGGAGTCTTGCTCTGTCACCCAGGCTGGAGTACAGTGGCATGATCTCGGCTTGCTGCAACCTCCGCCTCCCAGGTTCAAGTGATTCTCCTGCCTCAGCCTCCTGAGTAGCTGGGATTACAGGCGTGCACCACCATGCCCAGCTCATTTTTGCATTTTTAGCAGAGACGGGGTTTTGCCATTTTGGCCAGACTGGTCTCGAACTCCTGACCTCAAGTGATCCACCCGCCTCAGCCTCCCAAAGTGCTGGGATTACAAGCGTGAGTCACCACACCCGGCCTAATTTTAATATGTTTCACTAAGCCAAGAGACAAAAAAAAAAAAAAAAAAAAAGACATTTACCTTTTTTTTTTTTCCCTACTAAAATCTTCAAAGTCTGATGTGGGTAGGAGCACATTTCAAGCGCTCAAAGGCCATATGCAGGTACCTACTGGCTAGTATTGGGCAGGCCAGTGTGGGTGGTCCTAGGAGCCTTGGGAGGGTTTTAAGTCAGGGGTCAGAACTAATGGATTCTAATGACTCAGAACATCCCAGCTAGTTCTTGGAATCTCAGAGGCGAAAGTTCTCCTTGGGCTCTTTGGAGACGCTGCCTCCTGGCGCAGGTGGCTGCACACAGAAGGGAAAGCCCCCAGCTCTCCTTCCCGGTGGAGGCTTCTTCCCTCCCCACAGAGTCTGGGTCAGAGGAAGCCAACGCCTGCGCACGTGGGAAAGCAGCGTGGCTGGCCCTGGGCCTGCAGCCACCTCCCGGGCCCACTCTGCCAGGCCCCATTCTAGATGCCAGCAGGCCGGCCCTGCCCCTTGGACACGGTTTTGGTTTTCGGGTGCAGTCTACATTCCTCTGAAGAGGCCCGCTCCGGCCTCATCAGAGCTGGTGAAATCAACAAGAGAAACGGGGGACGTCGGCCCGCAGTTCCCGCGAGCGCCACGAGGGGCGCACGCAGATGAGGCTCACTGCGCTGGCTGCCGCTGAGGCTCCTGGACGTCCCCGTTGTCCTCTTCCGCGTGGAGACCCCAGGCGTACCACCACGATATTCCTTCCACCAGTCTCACCCTGAACCCAGTAAACTCTCCCCCGAGCGGTGACTTAGGTTCTCCAGGGTCCCAGGCCTTGTGGGAAAGTGCCCGCAGAGCGGGCCAGAGACAAAGGAAGGAGCGGGTAGCTGAGCCTCGGGAGGCCCATCTGCTTGATATGGGGATAGGTGGAGACTACGGTGAATCCAAAGTCTGTGGGTTCCAAGACCCGAGCCAGGCACAAAAAAAGATTCCACTGTTCGGATGTTTTCACCCCTGAGGCTGAAATAACAGCTGAGGCCTGACTACTCACGTGGTGTCTGTGGCCAGAATAGGACCCACATAATAATGGCTTAGATCAGGGAAGGGACTTTCTCATTCCATGGCGCAATACCGTCATAAAGGCAACAACAGTGGACGCCTCGCCTCTGCCCTCTCCACATTTCTGTGCTTTCCAATGGCATCCCCAAAACAGTGTGACAACGCCTGACTACTGGGGGGACCCTGGAGCGACCTAGAGTTGGCGGATTGCTAAAGGAGTAAGAGATTGGCCCAGATGGTTCCTCCCCTGTTAGTTCACCCTCCCTCAGTCACTTGTCAGCAAGAGAAGGCTGTTTGGGGTGGGCTTTCTGGTAGGGAGGGGGTCATACTCATTTTTCTAGGAAAACTATCCCTGGAAGGGGGTCATACTCATCTTTCTAGGAAAACTATCCCTGGATTGTATTTGACAACGCTTTTGCAAGAAAGCATCCAGCTTAAGGAGTAGCTTACCTCAAATAGCCCTAATGATATGGCACAGCCAGCTCACCAAGGAATGTACAAGCTGCATTTCCAAAGCTGCAAGATGAAACCAAATGACTACGTATGCCCTGGACAGAGTCCAATTAGGAGGATATGAAGAAAGCAAGCCTTGGCCAGGCGCGGTTGCTCGTGCCTGTAATCTCTGCACTTTGGGAGGCCAAGGCAGGGGATCATTTGAGGTTAAGAGTTCGAGACCAGCCTGGTCGACACGGTGGAACCTCGTCTCTATTGAAAATACAAAAAGTAGTCAGGCGAGGTGGTGCGCGTCTGTAATCCGAGATGCTCCGGAGGCTGAAGCAAGAGAATAGCTTGAACTTGGGAGCCAAGATCGGGCCACTGCACTCCAGCTTGGGTGACAAAGTGAGACTCCATCTCAAAAGGAAAAAAAGAAAGCAAGCCTTGGTTTGGGAAGAGCACATTGTCGAAGTGGGTCATAAACAAGAAAGTCAAAGAAAAAGAAAACAGTCTGGGTGGGGCACTGTGGCTCATGCCTGTAATCCCAGCACTTTGGGAGGCCGAGGTGGGCAGATCACTTGAGGCCAGGAGTTTGAGACCAGCCTGCCCAGCATGACAAAACCCCGTCTCTACTAAAAATACAAAAATTAGCTGGGTGTAGTGGTGCACACCTGTAGTCCCAGCTACTGGGGAGACTGAGGTGGGAGGATCACCTGAGCCCAAGGAGGTCAAGGCTGCAGTGAGCTGTGATCATGCCACTGCACTCCAGCCTGGGCAGCAGAGTGACACCCTGTCTCAAAGAAAACAAATAAATAAATAAAGAAGACACTGTGGAAGAGGCCTCAGAAAAGTGTAGGATTTGGAAACGGAAGGAAGAAGAGAAGAGTGACCTCTTGTTAAGTGCCTTCTGTACCTCCAGTGGACCACAGCCACTACTAAAAAGTACTTGCATGTACTTTGAATGTATTTAATCCTCATAGTAACCCTCTGAGGGTCGGTCCAAATCCATAATCTCTGCAATTCCAAGTTTCTGAAAGCTCTGAAAAAGTGGAAACACTTTTGTAACATATTTGGTGGTGAAACTTAATTTATAATAACATGAGTATCACACTCAGTGTGAATATTAATACTTTTGCTGTGAAAAACAGTAATGTGTTTGATATTTGGGGGCTGCCCTAGACTCCAGAGGGGTGTTATGTGATATATATACATGTACTTGCTGCCTTTCTAAAATCCAAAACATTCTGAATTGAGACATATCTGGCCTGGAGAGGTTTTTTGTTTGTTTTGTTTTGGTTTTTTGAGACGAGTCTCACTTCATTGCCAGGCTGGAGTGCAGTGGCACAATCTTGGCTCACTGCAACCTCCGCCTCCTGGGTTCAGGTGATTCTCTTGCCTCAGCCTCCTGAGTAGCTGGGACTATCGGCGTGTGCCACCACGCCCAGCTAATTTTTGTATTTTTAGTAGAATGGGATTTCACCATGTTGGCCAGGATAGTTTCGATCTCTTGACCTCATGATCCGCCCACTTCAGTCTCCCAGAGTGCTGGGATTACAGGCGTGAGCCACTGTGCCTGGCCTAGCCTGGAGAGTTTTAAGTCAGGCATTGTGGGTTTGTATTATTCCTACTTTTTTTTTTTTTTGAGACAGGATCTCACTCTGTCACCCAGGCTGGAGTGTAGTGGCGCAATCATAGCTCACTGCAGCCTTGACCTCCTGGGCTCAGGTGATCCTCCCACCTCAGCCTCCTGAGTAGCTGGGACTACAGGCATGCTCCAACACGCCCAGCTAATTTTTGTATTTTATTGTAGAGATGGTGTTTGCCATGTTGCCCAGGCTGGTCTTGAGCTCCTGAGCTCGAGTGGTTAGCCTGCCTCGGCCTCCCAAAGTGCCAGGATTACAGGCGTGTGCCACCACACCTGGCCTATTATTCCCACTTTACAAATGAGAAAGCTGAGGCGCAGTAAGGAAAGCAACACGTACTGGGCCACTGAGGTGCCAGATTTGATGTCAAAGTTGAAGACTCCAGTCCTGGTTCAGTTTCAAATGAGGGACTGTGATACTACGAAACAGAACAAAGACGGAGCCTGGATCACGATGCAGTGGCCTGGCTGGACAGAAAGTTGCATGGGTCATTTATAGCTCACAGAGGCAAAGGTAACCTACCTAAGAATGGATCTGGAAGGCGAAAGGGACTGCCCTGCCCTCAAGAGATGTTGATATCTCCAGCGCGCTGGGACTGGGGCTCTGGGCAGGGCAAGATGCCTCAGCACCATGGCTCTGAGAGCTGAATCCAGAGATCCACAGCTGTGGATTAGCAAGCTACTCTGTTTCTCTACATGTTGGTTTCGCCTTCTGCAATATGGAGCTAGTAATCATAATTGCCTTCTAGAGCTGACATCAATATGAAATGAAATATGTTTGAAAGAATTGAGCATAGTGCCTGGAATGTAGGGAGTATTCAATAAACGTTAGCTGTGAGTATTATGATTCTCAAAGATGAACGTGCATACCACTTGGGGAGTTCCAAGTCTCAGTATAGATGTGGTGAATATTCTTGGATTGCCAATTTTACTTGTTTTCAAGTAATTTAAGTCTTTACCTTTTTCCCCATTAAAACTGGCATAGAATGAATATACTTAAAACTACCGAAACTTAGAAATAGTTATGATGGTAAATTTTATGTTTATTTTACTACAATTGAAAACTGGTGAAACCCCATCTCTACCAAAAATACAAAAATTAGACTGGGCGCGGTGGCTCACGCCTGTAATCCCAGCACTTTGGGAGGCCAAGGCGGGTGGATCACGAGGTCAGTTTGAGACCAGCCTGGCCAACATAGTGAAACCCTGTGTCTACTAAATGTACAAAAAATTAGCCGGGCGTTATGGCGGGCACCTGTAATCCCAGCTATTCGGGAGGCTGAGGCAGGAGAATCACTTGAACCAGGGAAGAGGAGGTGGCAGTGAGCCGAGATTGCACCACTGCACTCCAGCCTGGGTGACAGAGTGAGACTCCATCTTTAAAAAAAGAAAAAAAAAAAAACTAAAAATTTTAAAACTGGCACAGATATATTAGGGAATAGACTGCAAAAGCACTTGAATAAAAATGAGATTTTAAGGCCTTTCTAGCACTTGGGGTTTGGGGGATATGGACTGAATGGGGGGAAGGTAGAGAGGCAGAGTTTACAGATAAACTCTCTCAGAGGCCTTGTCTGCCCACTTTGCTGAACTTCCGCCAGGGTTATAGAGTTTGATGAGCTTTGTAAGCATAGACAAATCAAAGGTCTGCAAATCTTCAGAACACTAATATTCATGGGCACTTGTGTCACATGTTTTAGGTCCTATGCTGTGCATCGGGGCAGACGCAGGTGTGACAAGCTGTGTTAATGGTGGGGAATATAAATGTATAGAGACAACACTAACAAGCACAGAACTCAATCAGCGTGATGAGGGGTTTTCGGAACTCTATGAACACTTTGAGGGGCTTTGGGGAAAGAAGCACTACCTCTGCAAAGGGGAACAAGGAGTTGGGAAGAATGATGCAAAAACAAAAAACAAAACAAAAAAAAACCCTGAGCATGGTTGAGACTGCTTTCACTAGTCAGTGGTTCTCTTTTCTTTCTTTCTTTTTTTTTTTTTTGAGATGAAGTCTCACTCCATTGCCCAGGCTGGAGTGCAGTGGCACGACCTTGGCTCACTGCAACCTCCACCTCCCAGGTTCAAGTGATTCTCCTGCCTCAGCCTCCTGAGTGGCTGGGATTACAGGAGCCCGCCACCACCTGGACTAATTTTTGTAGAGACAGGGTTTCACCATATTGGCCAGGCTGATCTCAGGTGATCTGCCTGCCTCAGCCTCCCATTGTGCTGGGATTACAGGCAGGAGCCACCACGCCCAGCCCACACTGGCATTTCTAACAAGCTCCCTGGCGATGCCGCGTCTCCGATCCAGAGGCTGCACTATGAGAACCACTGAGCTGTATCAAGAGGAGGAGAAAGGACCTGCCAGGAGGTTGGGGAAAGGATGTGCAAAGACACAGAGCAGTGAGAAGGCAACAGGTGTTCAGAGAGCGATGAGCAAATCTGTGAGGCTTCAGCACGTGGGCTGCCAGGTGCCAAGTGATGGAGAGCTCGTGTGCCAAGCCCAGGAGTTGGAACTGGATCCTGAAAGTGAAGGACATCTAAAGGACATCTAAATGAAGGAAGAATACAAACAGACTGGCAGTTCTGCAAGATCACTTTGGAGGACAGGTGGGGTGGGGAGGAGAAAATGGAGGCCGAAAGGCTAGTTAGGAGGCTGTCACCACTAGCCTGTCAGATCCCACTAGCCTTGATCTTATGCTACCCAGAGTGCCAGGAGTGGGGAGAAATCAGAAACTCAGACAAGCAGCAGTTCCTGTAAAACAGCAACCTGGACCACCACTGAGTGGGCAGTAAGCAGTGAGCCGAGGAGCAAATGCTTTATGTGCTTCACCTCTTCACATACTCCTCAGAGTCTTCGGATCAGGTGATCACATCGAAGCTCAGCGAAGTTCAGGAACCGGACCAAGGTTAGGATGCAGCCAGATTCAAACCCAGGTGAAACCCGTTCTCTCTCCAGCACTCCGCATTTTCCCACAGTCTAGATGCTTTAGGAGCCTGCCTCATTCTTTCAGGGGCTTTGAGGCTACGTGTGCTGTAGGCATATGTGTTGTGAGTGCTCAGTGTGTGTGTTGTGTGGGTGTGTTCCAGGTATGTGTGTGTTGTGTGTGCACATCTAGGTGGGTGTGAGTATGCAGTGTCTGTGTTATGTGTGCTGGATACTGCTAGATAGTTGCCTCCCAATCCCCTCCTCTCCCTCTTTTCACTGAAGGTGAAAGAGTCTCTTTGGAAATATTCATGGGGACAGAGAGAGCCAGGAAGGGAGGAATTTCCCACGCATTCCGTTTTTCCCATGATACATCGGGCTGTAAAGAAGAATGCCATCCTGACCATCGGCTCCCCTGATATAACTCTGAATAATTCTCAGACACTTGCAGGCCAGTTGATGACAGCATAAAGCCAGCCCTGCAAAAATCCCAGGGACAACAGGAATAGTGGTGAGAACTTACTTGTCAGGTAGAGGGTTTTTTTTTTTTTTTCCATGAACTCAACTCAGGAACCAGCCAAAGGGAGAGATGTGAAAGAATGAAAGAGGAAAGGATGGCAGGGTGGGAAGGACTCACTGACTTGGAGTAAGAAAAGCTGGGTTCGGCCAGGTGCAGTGGCGCAAGCCTGTAATCCCAGCACTTTAGGAGGCCAAAGTGGGCAAATCATGAGGTCAAGAGATCGAGACCATCCTGGCCAATATGGTGAAACCCCATCTCTACTAAAAATACAAAAAATAGCTGGGTGTGGTGGCATGCCCCTGTAGTCCCATCTACTAGGGAGGCTGAAGCAGGAGAATCGCTTGTACCTGGGAGGCAGAGGTTGCAGTGAGTCAAGATTGCACCACTGCCCTCCAGCCTGGTGACAGAGCGAGACTCCATCAAGAAAGAAAGAGAGAGAGAGAGAGAAAGAAAAGAAGGAAAGAAGGAAGGAAAAGGAAGGAAGGAAGGAAGGAAAGAAAGAAAGAAAGGAAGGAAGGAAGGAAGGAAGGAAGGAAGGAAGGAAGGAAGGAAGGAAGGAAGGAAAAAAAAGAAAGAAAGAAAGAGGAAGGAAGGAAGGAAGGAAGAAAAAGAAAGGAAGGAAGGAAAGAAAGAAAGAAAAGAAAGAAAGAAAGAAAGAAAGAAAGAAAGAAAGAAAGAAAGAAAGAAAGCAAGAAAGAAAAGGAAGGAAGAAAGAAAGAAAGAAAGAAAAAGAGAGAGAGAGAGAGGGAGGGAGGGAGGGAGGGAGGGAAAGAAAAGCTGGATTCAGGACTGCCAGCAGTCACTTACTGCTGTGTGACCTTGGACAAATCCGTTCCCCTCTCTGGGCCTCAGTTTTCTCAACCAGTGAAATTCAGTAGATGGATTAGATTAAGCCCCTTTCCAGCTTTGATGTTCTGTGCTTTTTCCTTTTAAATGTACCTGACTGTGACTTTTCCAGGAAAACGTCAGACATTTCAAAGGGCAAGCGTCTATGTTTGCCAGACATCTGTTGTCACTCTTCGGCTGGCCTTGTCTACACTTCATGTTCAGGGGATTTTCTATGATGCATGCGGTTTCTAATTTCTCGAGTTATATTTCCTTGTTTCTATGGGTTGAGTGTTGCAGAAACAGGGCACTGTTTTTTTTTCTTTTTAAGCAAATATGTAGTCCCATGCCAACAGGAATATCCTGTTTACAGGAGCCTCCTTTTACAAGGTACCAGCTGTTTGAAAACATTTGTGTATTGCCACATAGAATAATCTCCCGATAAGCAACTATTTTTTCCTAGTAATATCATTTTCTGCAGTGCAATCATATAGTGGGATATAGCCTCTTTAAAAGCAAATATTCCACATGCTTATCATGTTAACCTGGTTTCTTCCTCTCCTTCTATATTAGTTTTCTCAGGATGCTGTAACAAAAGATAGTCATGTGCCACATAATAAGGTTTCACTCAACAATGATCCCTACATACAATGCCTGTGAGTTTATAATACTGTGTTTTGATTGTCCCTTTTGTATGTTTAGCTATGTTTAAATACACAATACTTACCATTGTGTTACAGTTGCTCACATAATTCAGTATGGTAACACACTGTCCAGGTTTGTAACCTAGGAGCAACAGGCTATGCCGTACAGCCTAGGTGTGTAGTAAGCTCTATCACCTAGGTTTGTGTAAGTGCACTCTGTGATGCTTGAATGACAGGATCGCCTAATGATGCATTTCTCTGAAAATATCCCCACTCTTAGCTGGGTGCGGTGACTCACACCTGTAATCCCAGCACTTTGGGAGGCCGAGGTGGATGGATCTCCTGAGGTCAGAAGTTTGAGACCAGCCTGGCCGACATGGAGAAACCCCATCTCTACTAAAAATACAAAATTAGCAGAGTGTGGTGATGCATGCCTGTAATCCTAGCTATTTGGGAGGCTGAGGAAGGAGAGTCACTTGAACCCAGGAGGCAGAGGTTGCAGTGAGCCAAAATCTCGCCATTGTACTCCAGCCTGGGCAATGAGAGCAAAACTCCGTCAAGAAAGAAAGAAAGAAAGAAAGAGAGAGAGAGAGAGAGGGAGGAAGGAAGGAAGGAAGGGAGGGAGGGAGGGAAGGAAGATATCCCACTCTTAAGGGATGCATGACTGTACTGCTATCTGAGTGCCTTAAACAACAGAAATTTATTATCTGGCAATTCTGGAGACTAGAAGTACAAGATCAAGGTGTTGACACGGTTGGTTCCTTCTGAGGGCTGTAAGGAAGAATCTGTTCTTGCCTCTCCCCTTGCTCCTGGCAGTTTTCTGGTAACCTTTGCTGTTCCTTGACTTGTAGAAGCATCACCACAATTTCATCTTCACATGGCATTCTTCCTGTGTGCATGCCTGTGTCCAAATCTCCCTTTTATTTATTTATTTACTTAATTTTCTTTTTTTTTTTTTTGAGATGGAGTCTCACTCTGTCACCTAGGTGAGTGCAGTGGAGCAATCTCAGCTCACTGCAAGCTCCGCATCCCGGGTTCACTCCATTCTCCTGCCTCAGCCTCCCGAGTAGCTGGGACTACAGGCATCCACCACCACAGCCGGCTAATTTTGTGTGTGTGTGTGTGTGTGTGTTTAGTAGAGATGGGGTTTCACCGTGTTAGCCAGGATGGTCTCGATCTCCTGACCTCATGATCCGCCTGCCTCGGCCTCCCAAAGTGCTGGGATTACAGGCGTGAGCCACCATGCCCGGCCCCATATCTCTCTTTTATAACAACACTGGTCATACTGGATTAGGGGCTACCCTACTCCAGTATCACCTCATTTCACTTAACAAATTATACCTGCAACAATGCTATTTCCAAAGAAGGTCACATTCTCAGGTACTGGGGTTAG
This sequence comes from Theropithecus gelada, assembly GCF_003255815.1. Classification (NCBI taxonomy): domain Eukaryota; kingdom Metazoa; phylum Chordata; class Mammalia; order Primates; family Cercopithecidae; genus Theropithecus; species Theropithecus gelada. Next base: position 33,579,725 of record NC_037683.1, on the reverse strand, counting down.
GAGTTGGACATATGAATTAGCGACATGTGAATTTGACATATGATTTTTTTTTTAAGTGTGCACTTTTATTCAACTGGTCTCAAGTCAGTGTACAGGCAAGCCCTGGCTGCCTCCAGCCACTCTCAGGGAGACAGAAGGCTTTCATACTTCTCAAGTTGGGGGACAAAAAAGGGAGGGGGTCACAAAGGCTGATCATTCAAAATAAAACAAAATGAAAAAGTATTAAGGTGAAGATTTTAAAAATTTTGCACTTTGTAATTTTTTGTTTGTTTGTTTGTTTTGAGATGGAGTCTCACTCTTGTTGCCCAGGTTGGAGTGCATTGGCGTGATCTCAGCTAACTGGAACCTCTACCTCCCAGGTTCAAGTGATTCTCCTGCCTCAGCCTAGCAACTGGGATTATAGGCGCCTGTCACCATGCCTTTCACCATGTCTGGCTAATTTTATATTATAGGCGCCTGTCACCATGCCTGGCTAATTTTTGCATTTTTAGTAGAGACGAGGTTTCACCATGTTGTTCAGGCTGGTCTTGAACTCCCGACTTCAGGTGATCCACGTGCCTCAGCCTCCCAAAATCCTGGGATTACAGGCGTGAGCCACCGCACCCAGCCTGCGCTTTGTAATTTACATGAAAGCAATGCTATCACCTCCCCTGTGTGGACTCAGGAAAGGACTGGGCCATTCTCTTTAGAAAGGAGTGGGGTCCTTTTGGGAGAGCAAGGGACTTCCTTTGACATATGAATTAGTGGGGGCAGAACACAAAACATAACACCTTTCCTCCTCAACTTTTCTGTGAAATGTGCGGTACTACCTTGGGGCTCCAGAAAATTCTGAGTGTTCAGGTTCAGCATGTAGGTTCAACATCAACATAGGGCTACCCTGTTCTTCACAGTAACAAAATCCTTTATAGGAGTTTGCCCCAAACAAGACTCTTCATATACATCCTCTCCGTAGATACAAATACCAGCTTCTGGAGGTGGGTTGCGAGGAGAGAGACAGACTGTCCAAGCTGGAGGATTCCAATAGTCTTGGATTTGAATCCCAAGTCAAACAATATTTGGGTGAGGATTTTCTAATGATTCTGCAAAAGGAAAACTAAAATCCCCCACATTTGTGAGTAAGGGGGACAGCTAGTTAGATGGAAAGTGTTCCATTGTTAAACAGCTGTCTTCTTCAGCAATCACACAGAAATGAAAACACCTTAGAGAATATGCAGCATATGCTTTGGGGTGAAAACAAAAGTATATGGCCAGGCCCAGTGGTTCACCGGCACTTTAGGAGGCTCATGCGGGAGGATCGCTTGAGCCCAGGAGTTCAAAACTAGTCTGGGCAACGTCATGAGATCTTGTCCCTACAAAAAATTAAAAAAATTAACCAGGTGTGGTTGTGCACGCCTGTAGTCTCAGCTACTCAGGAGGCTGAAGTAGGAGGATTGCTTGAGCCTGGAATGTTGAGGCCGCAGTGAGCCATGCACTGCCCTCCAGCCTAAGTGACAAAGCAAGACTCTGCCTCAGAAAACAAACACAGTATCATGTATGTGGTTTTAGAGATAAAAAAGTTACCTCTCTCTAAGTGGGTGAAAACATTTAGGAAACACATTGAAGCCAGAAGTGCAATCTTTTGTTTACCAATAATTGTTGAGCACTTAGTATGTTTCAGATGCCTGCTAACTAGCTTTGAATATATACAGGTTACCAAAAAAGAAAATAAGCCCACAACACCTTAAATAGTCCCCCCAGGTGACACAGGTATGCAGCCATGAGAAGTGCAACTATAAGGAGAGTAATTAACCATAACCGACCCAGGGGCTGCCCTGAAATCTATCACTGTTTTTGTACCAGTCACACTTTCCACGGGCTGCGACTTAGTTTGACTGAATGTGGCAGGCAATCCACAGCAGCCCTGTTCCTGGAGATGCTGGAGTCCTGTGACAGGCGCCATTGGTTCAGGGACTCCCCATCACACCTGCTGAACTTTCTAGAGACTGAATGGCCATCTAGGATGCCTCTACCTATATTTCCTTCCTTATCGCCTTCACTTTGGGTCAGAATTGCATCCACCCGCTGTCTGCCTCTACAGACAACTTATTTCTCTTTCCCACCCCTGGAGCTCCCTCAGTCTCCCACTACTCCCTCCTGGTTTTCTCTCACAGACATTTGTCCTAATGAAATCCCTGCGTGTTTAAACCCATCTTAGCATCTGCTTCTTGGAGGACCTGAACAAGAGGTGACTAAGACTTAGTGGCTTCACAACCACAAAGAGATATAACCTTGCATCCCTTAGGGTAGTGATATCAATAAAAACAACAACAGAAAAGATCAACTGTTAGGCCAGGCACAGTGACTCACGCCTGTAATCCCAGCACTTTGGGAGGCCCAGGCAGGCGGATCACGAGGTCAGGCGTTCGAGACCAGTCTGGCCAATATAGTGAAACCCTGCCTCTACTAAAAACACAAAAAATTAGCTGGGCGTGGTGGCGGGTGCCTGTAATCCCAGCTGCTTTGGAGGCTGAGGCAGGAGAATCCCTTGAACCTGGGAGGTGGAGGTTGTAGTGAGCCTAGATGGTGCCACTGCACCCTAGCTCAGTCGACAATGCGAGACTCCATCTTAAAAAAAAAAAAAAAGGTTAACTGTTGAGGAGGATGTGGGGAATTTGGAACTCTTGTGTACTGTTGGAGGATGTAAAATGGTACAGCCATGATGGAACATAGTATGGAAGTTCCTCAAAAAATTAAAAATAGAATGATCATGGGCCTGGCGCAGTGGCTCATGCCTGTAATCCTAACACGTTGGGAGGCTGAGGCCGGTAGATCACCTGAGGTCAGGAGTTTGAGACCAGCCTGACCAACATAGTGAAACCTCGTCTCTACTAAAAATACAAAATTAGCAGAGTGTGGTGGTGCATACCTGTAATCCCAGCTACTTAGGAGGCTGAGGCAGGAGAACTGCTTGAATCCGGGAGGTGGAGGTTGCAGTGAGCTGCAGTCGTGCCCTTGAACTCCAGCCTGAGCAACAAGAGCGATACTCCATCTAAAAAAATATAAAATGAACATATCACCCAGCAATTCCACTTCTGGGTGTACACACAAAAGAACTGAAAGCAGAGTCACAAACAGGTATTTATACACCTGTGTTTGTACAGCATTATTCACAGCAGCCAAAAGGTGGAAGCAACTCACGTGTCCATCAGTCCATGGATGGAGCAAGAAAGTATGGCCTATACATAATGGAATATAATTCAACTTTGAAAAGGAAGGAATTCTGATACACGCTACAACATTGATAAACCTTGAAGACATTATGCTAAGCAAAATAAGCCAGCCACAAAAGACAAAGATTTTGTGATTCCACATATATGAGGAGTCAAGTTTATAGAGACATGCCGGGCGCGGTGGCTCAAGCCTGTAATCCCAGCACTTTGGGAGGCCGAGAAGGGCGGATCACGAGGTCAGGAGATCGAGACCATCCTGGCTAACACGGTGAAACCCCGTCTCTACTAAAAAATACAAAAAACTAGCCTGTCGAGGTGGCGGGCGCCTGTAGTCCCAGCTACTCGGGAGGCTGAGGCAGGAGAATGGCGTAAACCCGGGAGGAGGAGCTTGCAGTGAGCTGAGATCCGGCCACTGCACTCCAGCCTGGGCGACAGAGCGACACTCCGTCTCAAAAAAAAAAAAAAAAAAGTTTCTAGAGACAGAAAATAGAATTGTAGTTGCAAAGGGCTAGTGGGAGAGGGTAATGGGAACATATTGTTTAATAGGAACAGTTTCAGTTGGAGAAGATGAAAAAGTGGAGATTCACGGTGGTGACAGTTGCACAATTATGTGAATGTATTTAATGTCACTAAACTGTACATTAAAAGTGACTAAAAGGTCAAGTGTGGTACCTCATGCCTGTAATCTGAGCACTTTGGGAGGCTGAGGCTGGTGGATTACCTGCAGTCAGGAGTTTGAGCCCAGCCTAGCAAACATGGCGAAACCCTATTTCTACTAAAAATACAAAAATTAACTGGGTATGGTGGCACACACCTGTAATCCCAGCTACTTGGGAGGCTGAGGTATGAAAATCACTTGAACCCGGGAGGCGGAGGTTGCAGTGAGCCAAGATTGCACCACTGTACTCCAACCTGGGCTATAGAGTGAGACCGTCTCGAAAAATAAAAATAAAAATAAAAAGGACTAAAACAGCTGGGTGCAGTGGCTCTCGCCTGCAATCCCAGCACTTTGGGAGGCCAAGGTGGGCAGATCACCTGAGGTCTGGAGTTCAAGACCAGCCTGGCCAACATGATGAAACCCCAGTCTCTACCAAAAATACAAAAAAATTAGCCAGGCATGGTGACACATACCTGTAGTCCCTTCTACTCAGAAGGCTGAGGCACAAGAATCACTTGAGCCCGGGAGGCAGAAGTTGCGGTGAGCCAAGATCGCACCACTGCACTCCAGCCTGGGCGACAGAGTGAGACTCTGTCAAAAAAAAGAAAAAGAAAATGGTTAAAGTGACTCGGGAGGCTGAGATAGGAGGATCACTTGAGCCCAGGGGGTCGAGAGTGCGCAGGTGAGCTGTGATGGTGCCACTGCACTCCAGCCTGGGTGATACAGTGAGACACTGGCTAAAAAAAAAAAAAGGAAAAGAAAAGAAAAAGAAATTAAAACATAAAAGTGATTAAATGGTAAACTTTTATGTTACGTATATTTTACCACAACTAAAAAATGTTTTAAAAACAATAAAATGCTTGACTCTTGGAGAGCGACAAACTTGGAAGTCGGGAACCACGAGGCAGTTTGGTTTGGGGTGGAGAGCCCGGGGCTTTAGGTCAAGGGACACTGGTTTAAGGGAGTGATACGGTCAGAGCCTCTCTGGGTAGGCCAAGGAGTCCCTGATGTTGCCTCCAGGCTGCCGGACAGCTCACTGTGTCACCCTCATCAAGTGACTGCTCTTATTTCTCTAGAAATAGGGAGCTCCCTCTGTCACCAAGCAGTGCCGACTTGTTAGAAAGTTGAGGAGTTCTAGTGGCTCTTGGTTAGGGCATGGTACTTATGCAGAAAGGACCTCTTGATATGGAACCCAAGTTTGTTCTGCTCTTTGGGAACACTCAGGACAACTCTTTGCCTTCCCAGCCCTTCTCCATCTGCATGCCAATTGCTCCCTCACTCTACCCTCCTCCCAAAGGAATGCTGTTTACTCCAGAGACAAACAGCCCAAGGCAGGATTCCGAGCACCCCTTCGCCCCTCTCCCCAGCACCTGTCCATGGGTTGAAACACCCATGGATGAATGCCAAATCCTGTTGAAAAGTGCTTGGGGGTACCTGGATGAAAAGGCCAAAGAGGCATAGGGCAGGGTGTTTATTCTTCAAAAGACCTAAGTGGTCCAAAGGCATGTATTTGCCAGTTTACCACTTGAAAACCGAAAGTAACCTAATCTTTTCACTGTCAAGATAGTCCGTGTTTATGCCTCATTTCAAGGAGCTGCATGATTCACAGCTGATAGTGATCAGAAAACATGTTTAGTATTGGTTTTCTACTTTATAAGCTTATATTTTAGACAAGAGAGGGGTCAGAGGCCGGGTACAGTGGCCCAGCACTTTGTGTAATCCCAGCACTTTGGGAGGCTGAGGCAGGCGGATCATCTGAGGTCAGGAGTTCCAGACCAGCCTGGGCAACATGGCAAAACCCCGTCTCTACTAAAAACACAAAAATTAGCCAGGCGTGGTGGTGCATGCCTATAATCCCAGCTACTTGGGAGGCTGAGGCAGGAGAATCACTTAAACTTGGGAGACAGAGGTTGCACTGAGCAGAGATTGCACCACTGCACTCCAGCCTGGGCAACAGAGCAAGACTCTGTCTCCAAAAAAAAAAAAACAGAGAGAGAGAAAGGGACAGAGAAAGGCAATGGCTCTTAGAAGATTTCCCCTAAGTGAGCCATTTAAATACATCTTTTGTCCCCCACTATACCACGAAAGCACTAGATGCCACATGCATACATGGCCAGGCTTTTCTATCTCTGAGTTTTTATTTGCAAAAAGATAAAATATAGACCGAGGCACAGGTCACAGTGGTTTGGCCACATATCCAGAAGACAGAAAAGGAGAAGATACTTCGTTTCATACTTTCCTTTCAGCCTTTTATCTTCAAACTGTGATTATAAGAAGTAATTAGGGGCTTGGACTTGTCAAGGAACCCAGATTCAAATCCTAGCTTACTATATACCGTGGAAAGGCTTTACAATTGCTCTGTGCCTCAGTTTTCTTGTCTGTAAATTTGGGATAAAAATAGTGACTCCTGGCTGGGCGCAGTGGATCACACCTGTAATCCCAGCACTTTGGGAGGCCGAGGTGGGTGGATCATGAGGTCAGGAGTTTGAGACCAGCCTGGCCAAGATGGTGAAACCCCGTCTCTACTAAAAAAATACAAAAACTGGCTGGGTACAGTGGCTGGAGCCTGTATTCCCAACTACTCGGGAGGCGGAGGCAGGAGAATCGCTTGAACCCGGGAGGCGGAGTTTGTAGTGAGCCGATTTACGACTGCACTCTAGCCTGGGCAACAGAGCAAGACTCAATCTCAAAAAAAAAAAAGAAAGAAAAAAAGAAATAGTGACTCCTGTAGAAGGATATGAGTACGAATAACAGCCAGAAATTACTGGAAATTTTCTGTGGGCTAGGCATTGTGCTAAATCATTTATATACATTGTCTCATTTAATCCTCAAGCCCAGGATGATCTAATCCCAAAGCATATGATCTTAACCACAATGTGACACCTCATTTTATTAATCGAGGGATGCTTGTAAAAAAAAAAAAAAAAAAAAATGTAAGCCCAGCCTCAGTACAATAAGTTGTAGCATTTCCCTTCTGTTTTATGCCTTCTGAGGTTCAGAGAGATGAAAAAAACTCTCTAGGGTCACAATGCCAGGAGATAATGAAGCTGGGGCTTAGCATTGGATCTTTCCTCCCCAAACACAAACAAAGTGTGCAAAGGCACAGAAGAGACTATCAGGCAGGGAGGAGGGGCTTTGAGCCAGATTTTAAAAGAGCACAGGAGAGGGAAGAGGGGCAGGAAGGCCTTCCAGGCAGGAGACTAGAGCGTGGCTAAAGTCCTACAGACATGGAAGTGCAGGGTGAATCAGAGTTCCAGAAATGGCACTCAGGGGAGTGGGCTTGGCTGGGGATGTGGGAGCCAGGCGGGAGCGTATCCTAGGCCAGGTCCCAGACACCTCTGAATGCCAGGCCAAGAATATACATCACCATCTGAACATTCACAGATCTTACCACCCAGCAATAAACTTCTTGAGATCTATACCCCAGATAAAGCCTTGCTCCTGTGCACAAGGAGATATACATACGAATGTTCTTAGCAGAATTGTAAATAATGGTTTAAAAAAAAAAAAAAACGCTACAAATAAGCATAATGTCTACCAACACATAAATAAGATTTTTTTTGGCTGGGTGCGGTGGCTCACACCTGTAATCCCAACACTTTGGGAGGCTGAGGCAGGTGGATCACCTGAGGTTAGGAGTTCAAGACCAGCCTGGCCAACATGGAGAAACCCCGTCTCTACTAAAAATAAAAAAATTAGCCAAGCATGATAGTGGATGCCTGTATTCTCAGCTACTTGGGAGGCTGAGGCAGGAGAATCACTTGAACCCAGGAGGCAGAAGTTGCAGTGAGCCAAGATTGCGCCATTGCACACCAGCCTGAGTGATAGAGAGGGAGAATCCATCTCAAAAAAAAAAAAGATTTGTTTGTCTATTCACACAATGGAATACTATACAAAAGTGAACAGAATGAATTAAAGCCACATTCAGTAACATGGAAATAATAAGTAAAGAAAGCAAGCTGTACACAGTGAAGTATTATTCAGCCTTAAAGAGAAGGAAATTCTATCATTTGTGACAACGTAGATGACATTATGCTGGAGGACTTTATGCTAAGTGAAGTAAGCCAGCTACAGAATGACAAACATTGTCCCAGCCACTCGGGAGGCTGAGGCAGGAAAATTGCTAGAGTCTGGGAGGCGGAGGCTACAGCGAGTGAAGATTGCGCCATTGCATTCCAGCCTGGGTGATGGGAGTGAAACCTTGTCAAGAAAGAAAAGAAAGGAAGAAAGGAAGGAACGAAAGAAGGGAGGGAGGGAGGGAGGGAGGGAAGGAGGAAGGGAGAAAGAGAGAAAAAAATACTGCATGATCTCACTTACTTACGTGAGGCATCTAAAGTAGTCAAACTACTTTAGCAGAAAGTAGAACAGCAGAGAGTAGAACAGTGGTTGCCAGGGGCTGGGGGAAGGGGAAATAGAGAATTTTTGCTCAATGGGTGTAAAGTTTTGGTCAGATGAATAAGTTCTAGAGATCTGTCGTACAACACAGCATGTAAAGTTAACAATGTGGTGTTGTGCGCTTTATGCGAGGAGAGATTTCACGTTTAAGTGTTCTTACTACATAAAGAAAAGAAAAACAAAGAATACAAGGAAGTATTTGGAAGTGATGGGTATGATCAGAACCTTAGTTATGGTGATGGTATCACGAGTGTATGCATATGTTCAAACTCACACACGGACACATTAAGTATGTGCAATTTTTGATATATCGATTATACCTCAATAAAATTTTAAAACATTAGAATATAATGCCTTTTTATAAAGCTCAAAACAAGCAAAAAAGGCCGGGCGCAGTGGCTCATGCCTGTAATCCCAGCACTTTGGGAGGCCAAGGTGGGTGGATCACCTGAGGTCGGGAATTCCAGACCAGCCTGGCCAACGTGACAAAACCCCGTCTCTACTAAAAATACAAAAATTATCCAGGCGTGGTGGCCCACGCCTGTAGTCCCAACTACCCCAGAGGCTGAGGCAGGAGAATCCCTTGAACCTGGGACGTGGAGACTGCAGTGAGCCGAGACCACACCACTGCATTCCAGCCTGGATGACAGAGCGAGACTCCGTCTCCAAAAAAAAAAAAAAAAAGCAAAATAATAAATACAATAATAGATTGTTGTCTTACAAATACATTGGGAGTAAACCCGTTATAAAGTAAAGGGAATGCAAACACAGGATAGTGGCCATGGCGGGTAGTCTGGAGGGGTCTTCTAGGGCATGAGTTAGGAAGGACTCACCTCAGTGGATGCAATAGCACTAGAAATGTTCTAATCCTTAACGTGGGTGGTGGTTTATATGTATTCATTTTTATTATATAAAAATATGTGATATAATTTATATAATTTTTATCTAAAAACATATATACTTAACTTACATATGTAGTACATGTAACTTTTGTATGCAGTACATATGTAGTACATGTAACTTTTATATATAATTATATATATTGCCTCCTAATACTAATTTTTTAATTTAATTTTTTACTTTTTTAAATTTTAAATAGAGACAGTGTCTTGCCATGTTACCTAGGTTGGTCTCCAACTCCTAGCCTCAAGCGATCCTCCCACCTCATCCTCCCAAAGAGATTGGATTACACCATGCCCAGCCACAATTTTTTTTTTTTTTAATGTAGAGGAGTCTAGTAGAAATGCTCAAATATGTTAAATGAGTGAGATCTAAATTACAGCCCCTTGTAACTTTTTTTTTTTTTGAGACAGAGTCTCACTCTGTTGCCCAGGCTGGAGTACAGTGGCACGATCTTGGTTCACTGCAACCTCCACTCCCTGGGTTCAAGCAATTCTCCTGCCTCAGCCTCCCTAGTAGCTGGGATTACAGGTGTACGCTACCACACCCAGCTAATGTTTGTATTTTTAGTAGAGATGAGGCTTCGCCATATTGGTCAGGGTGGTCTTGAACTCCTGACCTCAAGTGATCTGCCCTCCTCAGCCTCCCAAAATGCTGGGATTACAGGCATGAACCACCGTGCTCGGCCCCCTTGTAACTCTTGAGAATACAACAAGGTCCCTGGAGCAATTCTATTGGATATGAAATACTGTTTCAATCTTTCATTCATTCGGCACCCATTCTCAGTTCCCACTCTGTTCCAGAGATTTGGAGATAAAGAATTGGTCCTTGCTCTAGAAGAGCTCAAAGTGTTGACAGGGTGTGAAATGTAGGAACCCAGAAATACCAAATAGAGCAAAGCCATGGAATCAGCTCCTGGCTCCTCTGGGCCTCGGACGGTGGCCACAGGGATATGCTGCAGAGGAGGCCACGGTTGGCAGGGGTGGAGCTGGTTTCATCACTGGCAGATGTTGTCTTCCTGTGCACCCTGTTGCTCTCTGCCCAGGTGGAGGCACCATCACACTGTTACCCCTCTGCCAACCCGCTATGGAGCGACTGTTTGCAGTCTGACTTCTTGACTTCTAGCTAGTGTGCATCCTCCCATCCCCTCCCATCCCCAGTGCCCTGCACAGGACTTAGCAAGTCAGTGTGTGTTGACTGTGTGAGGCTGTCAGAGTGTCCTGATATTGACCTTATATTTATCAGCAGCTTTGACCACTATGCAGAGTGTGCTGCTTCACACTGGGCCTTATGCTGGGAATACAAGACACAGCTCCAATCCTCAAGGAGGGCTCACAATTTAGTCATGCCTCTCAGTGCCAGCCTGTTCCTCTCCTCAAACACTTAGGTCATTTGAAAACCCACTGGAACACTAGATGTGGTGACAGGCACCTGTAGTCCCTGCTACAGGGGAGGCTGAGGTAAGAGGATGGCTTGAACCCAGGAGTTCAAGGCTGTAGTGAGCTATGACCATGCCTGTGAATAGCCATAGCACTACAGCCTGGGCAATGTAGCAAGATCCCATCTCTTAATTTTAAAAAACCCTCTGAAAAATAAAGACATTATATTTTTCTTGTGAATCATGTATAAGATGATGAATCAAGTAGTACTTCATTTTTTTTTTTTTAATCTTACAACCTCTTTCTCATCTGTCTTGCAGTGAGCTCTTCTCCAGAACTTGGGGTTAAATCTTAGGGTTTCTGCAGCACCATGTGTTGCTGAGTGCTAGCGCACACCTGTAATCCCAGCTACACCTTGCATGGAGTGGCTTATTCACATGTAGGTTCTCCCTGCTGGAATCGATCCTTGTTGAGGACAGAGACACATCCTTTATCTCCAGTGTTGCCAGAGTCTGGCACAGAGGTGCTGCTCAAGCAGGAGCTGTTGAACGTCTGAAGGAAAGGAATTGTTTCTCGATTTTGATCATACATCTCTCCTCTCAGGCTTTGCACTTCGAAACCCCAGAGCCCTACTATCCTCCATGAGCTGCCTGTGTGCGCTCTACCTCACAGCATCTCAAAGAGGCCTAAAGCCACATTCTGTAGTCAGGGTGTGTGTATGCATGTGGATAAAGATGCACAAACACGCACTCTGGTTATTCTGGTTACACAGCATCGCACTGAAAACCCCACAGTATTAGGCTGTTCTCATTTAAGTGCTTAAAAACAACAACCCCTTCCATTCACTCAGAAGTGCTTCATGATTTCCAAAGTGCTTCCACGTCCATTCACTCAGCTCAAAACTCACGGCAACCTTAGGAGGTGAGTAGTGTTCATTCCTTTCATTTTACAAACAGGGAAACCGAAGCTCAGAGAGGGAAACTATTTTGGCCAAAGTCAAACAGGTCCAGGTCTTCCAGTCCCAAAGTCAGAGACTTCCTGGCACATAGTGACGGGTTGGTATAGGAGGCTTGGTTTCTGTCCAGGTACAGTACATAGTGCTTGGTTTCTGTCCAGGGATGAAGTTGCATTGCTCTCATGCCCTGGCTTGTTATTAAGACTCAGTTCTGGTCAGAAGCTTGTTTCTCAGGCTGAGCTGAATGGGAAACTAAAACTTCACACTAGAAAAGCAGTGCTCTGGCCGGGCGTGGTGGCTCACGCCTGTAATCCCAACACTTTGGGAGGCTGAGGTGGGCGAATCACGAGGTCAGGAGTTCAAGACCAGCCTGACTAACGTGGTGAAACCCTGTCTCTACTAAAGACACAAAAAATTAGCTGGGCATGGTGGCGGGCGCCTGTAATCCCAGCGGCTCAGGAGGCTGAGGCAGGAGAATCGCTTGAACCCGGGAGGCGGAGGTTGCAGTGAGCTGAGATCGCGCCACTGCACTCCAGCCCAGATGACAGAGCTAGACTCCGTCTGGAAGGAAAAAATAAAAAAAGAAAGAAAGAAAGCAGTGCTCCATGTCTTGCAAGTTCAACAACTGTAGCTCCTTAGAGTCTCCACTCAATATGGCCCTATGGTAGGCAGTCTTATTTCTGAATTAACTTAGCTATGTGTCCTGCCTCCAAGGATTCGCAGAGGAGACACCTGACTCAGCCTGGGGTAGGAGTGCTGGGTATTGGTGAGAGAAGCTTTTATAGGAATGAAAGCCTGAGCTGAGTGTTCAAGGATGAGTGGCCACTAGCCAGGCATGGGGTACAGTGAGTGAGGACACATAGAGGTCAGGGCGGGAGAAGGACATTAACCTAGGCAGAGATCTTGAGTGAAGATAAACTTCATGTCTACGCATCCACCTTCATGATTTTTACTCCATAAGATTGCCACCTGTACAATATTTATGTAATATTCATATTGGACTATATTTAAAATTTAAATATAATTATATAAAAAAGACATAGTAGGCTGGGCGTGGTGGCTCACTCCTGTAATCCCGACACTTTGGAAGGCCGAAGTGGATGGATCACCTGAGGTCAGGAGTTCAAGACCAGCCTAACCAACATGGTGAAACCCTGTCTCTACTAAAGCCGGGTGTGGTGGTGGGCATCTGTAATCCCAGCTACTCAGGAGGCGGACGCAGGAGAATCGCTTGAACCCAGGAGGCGAGGTTGCTGTGAGCCGAGATCAGGTCATTGCACTCCAGCCTGGATGACAAGAGCAAAACTTCATCTCAAAAAAAAAAAAAAGACATAGTATATCACGGGTTTGCTTGCTGCTTTTTTCTAATATACATTAAAATAAACACCTAGCTGGGCTCAGTGGCTCACTCTTGTAATCCCAGCACTTTGGGAGGCCGAGGCAGGCAGATGACCTGAGGTCAGGAGTTTGAGACCAGCCTGACCCATATGGAGAAACCCCATCTCTACTAAAAATACAAAATTAGCCAGGCATGGTGGTGGGCACCTGAAATCCCAGCTACTCAGGAGGCTGAGGCAGGAGAATCGCTTGAACCCAGGAGGCAGAGGTTGCAGTGAGCCGAGATTGCACCATTGCACTCCAGCCTGGGCGACAACAGCGAAACTCCGTCTCAAAAATAAATAAATACATACATACCTACATACCTAATTATTCAAGTGAAAAACAGTCATCCTTTTATTCCCACAAAATCCTCTGGTATATCCAGGTAGAATGGGTACCACATTTGGGAATCTGTAAACAAAGGCACAGCGATGAGTAAGAGTGTGGGGGTGATGGGGCCACTGAAAAAGCAGCAAGAAAGGGCAGGAGGGTGGCCAGGAGTGGTGGCTCACGCCTGTAATCCCAGCACTTTGGGAGGCTGAGGCAGGCGGATCACCTGAGATCAGGAGTTTGAGACCAGCTTGGCCAAGATGACGAAACCCCGCCTCTACTAAAAATATGAAAAAAAAAAAATTAGCTGGGTGTGGTGGCAGGCGCCTGTAATCCCAGCTACTAGGAAGACTGAGGCAGGAGGATCACTTGAACTCGGGAGGCGGAGGTTGCAGTGAGCCAAAATTGCGCCACTGCACCACTCCTGCCTGGGCGACAGAGCAAGACTCCGTCTCAAAAAAAAAAAAAAAGAAAAGAGGCCGGGCGCGGTGGCTCAAGCCTGTAATCCCAGCACTTTGGGAGGCCGAGGCGGGTGGATCACAAGGTCAGGAGATCGAGACTATCCTGGCTAACATGGTGAAACCCCGTCTCTACTAAAAATACAAAAAACTAGCCGGGCGCGGTAGCGGGCGCCTGTAGTCCCAGCTACTTGGGAGGCTGAGGCGGGAGAATGGCGTGAACCCGGGGGGCGGAGCTTGCAGTGAGCCGAGATCGCGCCACTGCACTCCAGCCTGGGAGACACAGTGAGACTCCGTCTCAAAAAAAAAAAAAAAAAAAAAAGAAAAGAAAAAGAGCAAGAGGGAACTGGGATGTGAGGACGGGACTGAACAGGACCTGAACCTGGAAGGGTTTGTTTTCCTGACTCAGGCTGGATCATCTCAGAGTCGTGGAGAGACAGCCACTGAAAGGTTATGCTGTGAGCAGCTCACAAGGCCAGAGAAAGCCAGGACCTCTTTCCTGTGACTCAGGCTGTAGGTTGAAGGTCTAGACCTCAATTATCAGGAAGTCTTGATGAGGCAGATTTCTAACCTAGAACAAGTCTTTGAGTCAGAAAACCATTACCCTGACACCTACATGACTTTGGGCAAGTCATATGACCTCCCGTGGCCTCAAGTATGCTGTCTGTGGCCTTGAGACAAGGCCATACCAAGACAACTGGACGCATACCAAGGGACCTGGGCAGGACCTGGAGGTTGTGGGCTCCAAGTCTCTTTGTCCACTTCCCTCTAGATCATGATTTCTCAACCTTGGCCCTATTGACATTTGAGGCCAGATAATTCCTTGCTGTGGAGAGCTGTCTTGTGTGATGTGGCGTGTTTAGCAGCATCCCTAATCTCTACCTATTAGATGCCAGTAGCATCCTCCAAGCTATGACACCCAAAAATGTCTCCAGACATTGCCAAATGCCCCTGGAGGAGGAGGAGGATGACACCCAGACTTGTCTTTAGAGAGGGAGAGTGAGTGCTGGTGGTGTCGGCAGTGTTGGCTGAAGCTGGAGCTAGGAGAGCAGAAGGCTTCCAGCAGATGAACCAGTGCCACACAATTTCAGAACCCCAGATGGGAAAGGAATAGTCAACGAAGAAGTTTTTATCATTGCCTTTGTCACTGAAAGTGTGACTCATTGATTCCCTAACACTCATTGACTATTGATTCTATCATTTGATGTGCAAGGAAAGACATCTCAAAGAGGGTCACATGCTTCCAGCACTCAAAAGCATGACCCATTGCTTCCCTGCTTGGGCCTGTCTTTCGTGGAAAGGCAGCCAGCAGAAGGAGAACAGACCCTTGTTTGGAGTTTAGAGCAACTATGGGAATAATCAGGACAATGAGCCCACATGGCAGCAGATTCACACACAGTTTCTAGGTCCTAGAACCTGGTCAACCTGTTATTTGACTCATAAAAACAATTATGGTATTGGTATCACTTGAGCATCTACTGTGTACATTGCACACACTTATCTAATCCATGCAATTCATTATCCCTATTTGATACATGAGGAAATTGAAGCTCTGTGGGATTGGCCAACTTGCACAACATCGCACAGCCACTAAATAGAAGGCAACCAGTCAAAAGTGTAGATAGCAGACTTTGGCCCAGGACTACCTGATTCCAAGTCCTTTGTTATTTCTCTTATGTCAGGCTACAAGTTCTCCTTCCTGCTGGTATTGTGAGGAGGGAAGACAGCTGCCAATGTGCTAGGGTTTGAAGTACCACAGTCATTGCTTCCTTAGCTGTTGTGTTGGTGTCAGAGCTCCAAGCCAAATGCACATAAAATTGCAGGGTGCTGCCTTTGATATTTTTAGTCTTGTCTAAAGCTGAGAAACAAAACCACACAAATCTAGCTTAGTGAATTATTATGAGGCACATCTCTTTTTAACCACCACTCCAATCAGGAAATAGAACTTTGGCCAGGCACAGTGGCTTATGCCTGTAATCCCAGTGCTTTGAAAGGTTGAGGCAGAAGGATCGCCTGAGGCCTCATGTTTGAGACCAGCAAGGGCAAGTTAGCTAGACCCGTCTCTAATTTAGAAAGGGAGGGAGGGAGGGAGGGAGGGAGAGAAGGAAGGGAGGGAGGGAAGGAGGGAGGGAAGGAATTTGCTAGTCATCCCAATAACCATCTACCAACCCCATCCCAATCATGGCTCCAATCCTACTCCAAAAGTAACTATGGTTCTCACTTTTATTTATTTTGTCATTTTATTTTATGTTTTGAGACAGGGTCTCACCCTCTAACCTACGCTGGAGTGTGGTAGTACAATCACGACTCACTGTAGCCTCAACCTCCTGGGCTCAAGCAATCCTCCTGCCTCAGCCTCCCATGCAGCTGGGACCGCAGGCACATGCCACCATGCCCAACTAGGTTCTCACTTCTACAACACTCACTTTCTTGCATCCACCATCCAGTTAGGCATCTCTAAACATAATAATAATTTTTCTTTTTAAAAGAAGTTTGATATGTCTCTTAAATCTACTTAATCTATTGATTTGATTTTTAAAACATATATTTAAAGTATATTACATAGGCTGGGCATGGTGGATCATGCCTGTAATCCTAGCACTTTGGGAGGCTCAGGTGGGTGGATCACCTGAGGCCAGGAGTTCGAGACCAGCCTGGCCCACATGGCAAAACCCTGTACCTACTAAAAATACAAAAATTAGCCCAGGCATGGTGGTGGACGCCTGTAATGCCAGCTACTCGTGAGGCTGAGGTATGAGAATCACCTGAGCCCAAGAGGGAGAAGCTGCAGTGAGCTGAGATTGCGCCACTGTACTCCAGCCTGGGTGACAGAGCGAGACCCTGTCTCAAAAAAATGTAAAAAGATATAAAGTATATAATATGATGATATATATGATATATCATATATAAGATATACATATAAATAGTGAACTAATTACTACTGTCAAGAAAATATCCTATCCATCATCTTTCTTTCTTTTTTTTTTTTTTTGAGACGGAGTCTTGCTCTGTCACCAGTCTGGAGTGCAGTGGCACGATCTTGGCTCACCACAACCTATGCCTCCTGGGTTCAAGCGATTCTCCTGCCTCAGCCTCCCAGTAGATGGGACTACAGGTGCGTGCCACCACACCCAGCTAATTTTTATATTTTTAGTAGAAACGGGGTTTCACCGTGTTGGCCAAGAAGGTCTCGATCTCTTGACCTCGTGATCTGCCCACCTCAGTGTCCCAAAGTGCTGAGATTACAGGCGTGAGCCACCATGCTCAGCCCTATCTATCCTCTTTCATAGTTATCTTTGTGAGTGTGTGTGTGTGTTGTGTGCATGTGCGTGTGGTAGGAACACCTAAAATTTACTTTTTAGCAAATTTTCAATATATAATACAGTTTTATTTGTTTATTTATTTATTTTGAAATGGAACCTCACACCTTTGCCCAGGCTGGAGCGCGGTGGCGCAATCTCAGCTCACTGCAACCTCCACCTCCCAGGTTCAAGCAATTCTCCTATCTTAGCCTCCTGAGTAGCTGGAATTACAGGCACATGCCACCACGCCCAGCTAATTTTTAGTATTTTTAGTAGAGATGGGGTTTCGCCATGTTGACTAGGCTGGTCTCAAACTCCTTACCTCAAGTGATCCGCCCACCTCAGCCTCCCAAAGTACTGAGATTACAAGAATGAGCCACCACACTCAGCCTACAATACAATATTATTAACTATAGTCCTCATGAGGCATATTAGTGCTCTAGACTTACTACACAACTGCAAGTTTGTACCATTTGACCCGCTTCTCCCCTTTTCTTCCCCTCCCTGCTCCTGGTAACCACCATGTTCTACTCCATTTTTATGTATTTGATTTTTTTCTTTTTTTTTCTTTTTTTTTTTGAGATGGAGTCTCACTCCGTCAAGGCACGCACCATCATGCCTAGTTAATGTTTGTATTTTTAGTAGAGATGGGTTTTTATCATGTTGGCCAGGCTGGTCTCGAACTTCTGACCTCAAGTGATCCACCCGCCTCGGCCTCCCAAAGTGCTGGGATTACGGGCGTGAGCCACCTAGCCCGGCCTGTATTTGACTTTTTTTTTTTTTTTTTTTTTGTTGGAGTTTAACTCTATCAAAAATTACCTATCAAATTACCCAGGCTGGAGTGCAATGGCGCGATCTCGGCTCACTGCAACCTCTGCCTCCCCGGTTCAAGCGATTCTCCTGCCTCAGCCTCCCAAGTAGCTGGGATTACAAGCATGCGCCACCACGCCTGGCCGGCATGTATTTGACTTTTTAAAAGATTTACTTATACGTGAGATCACGCAGTCTTTTTCTTTATGTAGCCTGGCTTGTTTCACTTAGCATAATGTCCTCCAGGTTTACCTGTGTAGCAATCCCTCTGTTGGATATATACCAAAGGGAATCAAATCAGCACCTCATAGAGATACCTGCACTCCATGTTCATTGCAACATTATTCACAATAGCCAAGATATAGAAACAACCTATGTGTCCAGTGATGGATGAATGAATAAAGAAATTGTGATCCGCTGGGTGCAGTGGCGGCTCACGCCTATAATCCCAGCACTTTGAGAGGCCAAAGTGGGTAGATCACTTGAGGTCAGGAGTCTGAGACCAGCCTGACCAACATGGTGAAATCCCGTGTCTACTAAAAATACAAAAATTAGCCTGGGGTGTGGGGAGCATGGTGGGTGGTGGCACATGCCTATAATCCCTGTTACTTGGGAGGCTGAGGCAGTAGAATCGCTTGAACCCCGGATGGGGAGGTTGCAGTGAGCCCAGATCACGCCATTGCACTCCAGCCTGGGCAACGAGAATGAAACTCCACCTCAGAAAAAAAAAAAAGAAAGAAATTATATATATATATGTATATTTATATATTTTTATAAGTATATTATATATATATACATACACACACATATATACACACATATACACACAATGGAATATTATTCAACCTTTTAAAAGGAGAGCCTGCCATTTGCAACAACATAGATAAACCTGGAGGGCATGATCCATACATTTTCTATTTTTCTTAAAGTCCTCTGCAGATTGAGCTTGCGAAAATCTTATAAGGAGACATTTTCCCTAACATATTTTTGGTGGCTCAGTGATGCAGTTCACCTATTACATTTGATTCTGGAGAAAAAGAAAGTGCCTTTCTATATAAGACACTAATTTCTCATAGTCTGTGTCTTCATGTTTTCCCATCTTTCCACACTTTAATTCCTTCTGTGTCTTTAAATTCAGCCTTGTCTATTAGATAGACCATCTTATCATTTTTTACGTGCTCAATCGCTCTCGTCTTGTCTCAGTACTCCTTAAAGCAACCCATGCTATTACTAACCCTGGTTCTCAACTGCCTTTCAGAGCTACGCTTTGGGAAAGCATTTTTTTTTTTCCACCCAGACTGGAGTGCAGTGGCGCGATCTCGGCTCACTGCAACCTCCACCTCCCAGGTTCAAGTGATTCTCCTGCCTCAGCCTCCCGAGTAGCTGGGACTACAGGCACGTGCCACCACACCCGGCTAATTTTTTTAGTAGAGATGGGGTTTGGGGTTTCACCATGTTAGCCTGGATGATCTTGACCTCCTGACCTCTTGATCCGCCCACCTCGGCCTCCCAAAGTGCTGGGATTACAGAGGTGAGCCACTGCGCCCGGCCGGGAAAGCATTTTTATACTCATTCATTCTCCTTCTTTATCATCTTTGCTACCTTGGATCATAGATGGGTGGCTTCCATCCTCACCCTCCAGGCAACCCACTCCAGCATATTCACCTGCAACCTCCATTCAGCTAAATTTATGTGAAACAAGTTTGGCCATGAGGACCCCTCACCAATCAAGGGAGAGGGACACAAGAGGGTTATTGAGACAGGGTCCCACGTCATGAACGGTCTTAAACCTAGGCTTCGGACATCATCTCCAAATGAGAGTACATGTGTAGTCATTGCAGTTGATGTATTTGTATGTTCAGGGCATTAATTTATGAAATATAATAGTTCTCACCCTCTTTTGGCACTACCTTCCATTAAAAAAAAAAAACAGAGTCCTCAAAAATGAAAATGGCCCCAACCACACTCAGTCTCCAAGAAGCCCGGTGTGACCTGTTCCTGTTTGGGAGGCGTGGCTGGGGTGACACTGGGGGACAGCATAGAGCAATATGGGCCAAGGTTAAGACCCCAGTCCCGGCTGGGCACGGCGGCTCATGCCTGTCATACCAGCACTTTGGGAGGTCAAGGCAGACGGATCACTAGAGGTCAGGAGTTCGAGACCAGCATGGCCAACATGATGAAACCACATCTCTACTAAAAATACAAAAATTAGCCGGGCATGATGGTGCATGCCTGTAATCACAGCTACTCAGGAGGCTGAGGCAGGAGAATTGCTTGAACCCAGGAGGCAGAGGTTGCAGTGAGTCAAGATCTCACCACTGCACTCCAGCCTGGGCAACAGTGAAACTATGTCTCAAAAAAGCAAAATAGATCCCAGTCCCAGATCCATAGATCCCTCCTTCCCCGCTGCACCTCCACTTTTTACCTCTCACCTCACTGGGGTATTGTGAAGATCCAAACTACAGTGAAGTCACGTATGCACAAGAACTTTATAAAGGCCAGCTGCTACTCAGAAAAGCCACCCAGGATCCCTAGCAGCGTGTTTTCCTTAAATGAATCAGAACAGAATAAATCAGAAGTTCTCAGGGGGCACTGCCCATAGAAAGGCTTAGAGTATTGTTTCTGGTTTTTTTGTTTGTGTTTGTTTCCAATATGGAGTTTCACTCTGTCGCCCAGGCTGGAATGCAGTGATGCTTTCTCAGCTCACTGCAACCTCCGCCTCCTGGGTTCAAGCAATTCTCCTGCCTCAGTTTCCCAAGTAGCTGGGATTACAGGCATGTGCCACCACACCCAGGTAATTTTTTGTATGTTTAGTAGAGATGGGGTTTCACCATGCTGACCAGGCTAGTCTCAAACTCCTGACCTCGTGATCCGCCTGCCTCAGCCTCCTAAAGTGTTGGGATTACAGGCATGAGCCACAGCTTGAGAGTATTGTTTTATAGAATTTATTGCAGTTATATATACATGGACAGATACATGTTTATACTAGTGGTGATATAAAATGCATTTCTTACTATAGGCCACATTTTTCTAACATTTGAAAAATAGTGCATGATAGACACTTTTACATACATCTCCCTTGAGAATGGGTCTTGTTATCTTCATTTACAAATGCACACATTGAGGCTCAGAGAAGATAAGTGGCCAGGGATATATAAGCCAGGTTTAGACCTAAGGTCTTGAAAACCTACTAAAATGTCTAAGTTTATGAATCACCTGGGGGCATCTTTTAAATACTAATTTCTGGCTCTCTGCAGAGATTCTGATGGGGCAAGGGAGGTAGTGATGAATGTGCATTTTTAATATTGCCTTCGGGCAATCTGAGTGCTGCTGATCCCGCCTGCTACACTGTACATCACTAGTTTGGAGCAGTGGTCCCTCAAGAGGTTTGCCTGACCCACTGTGGGGCTGGAGAAAAGCATTTAAACTTCAGTTTCTACTTGTGTTCGTGCCATTTCTTTCACAGTATCTATATGCTTAAAATCTACCTATTATACAATTGTGTGTATATAAACACCAACATGGGCATATAATATATGTCTGGCCCCATGAACACCTGGCTTTATACAAGTGCACATATGAGCACACGATAGAAACACATTATGGGCATATAACTGGGCAAAGTTGTGCTATCAGTTTTCACTGGTTGGGAAGCAACGAGGAATAGGAAGGAGATTGCTGCTCTGAGCTGCAGTCACCACCACATGAATGCTGTTTCAGAAAGACAATTGTTCTTGGTTCAGACTGCTCATCTGAGGAGGTCATGGGCAGTTCTAGACCTTGTAGGTAGTATGGTGTACACAAAATACAATGAGAGGAGGCCAAGGCAGGCAGATACCTGAGCTCAGGAGTTCGAGACCAGCCTGGGCAACATGGTAAAACCCCGTCTCTACAAAAAATACAAGATTAGCCAGGCGTGGTGATGCACGCCTGTAATCCCAGCTACTTGGGAGACTGAGGCAGGAGAATCAATTGAATCTGGGAGACGGAAGTTGCGGTAAGTCAAGACCGCACCACTGCGCTCTAGCCTGGCAACAAGAGCAAAATTCCATCTCAAAAAAATACATAAATAAAAAATAAAAGTTTTGGTGGCTGGGCATGGTGGCTCACGCCTAAAATCCCAGCACTTTGAGAGGCTGAGGCAAGTGATCACTTGAGGCCAGGAATTTGAGAGCAGCCTGGTCAACATGGTGAAATCCCATCTCTACTAAAAATACAAAAATCAGCTGGGCATGGTGGCACATGCCTGTAGTCCCAGCTACTTGGGAGGCTGAGGCAAGAGAATTGCTTGAATCTGGCAGGTGGAGGTGGCAGTGAGCAGAGATGGTGCCACTGCACTCCATCCTGGACAACAGAGTGAAACTCCATCTCAAAAAAAAAAAAAAATGCTTTTGGTGAGGGGACCTGAATGACAGGATGTTGTCTCTGTCACACTCAAGAAACCAGCTCCCCTCTTACCTCAGTTGTATGGTCCTTTCTGATCCAAACAAGATTAGGATGGCCCATTCATCACTTGTCAAGACGAGGTCTGAATTCCTAGGAAGGGGGACTTGGAATCAATCATTCAGTCAACACTTGTACAGATCATTCTGAAAATGCCCAGTGAGGTTGCAGGAAACCTAGGAGGGGACAAAACCATATAAGATGTGGCAATATAACAATGTTTAGGGAGAAAAGATGTAAAAACAGCCAGGCGTAGTGGCTCACACCTGTAATTCCAGCACTTTGGGAGGCTGAAGTGGGTGGATCATGAGGTCAAGAGATGGAGACCATCCTGGCCAACATAGTAAAACCCCATCTCTACCAAAAATACAAAAATTAGCCAGGTGTGGTGGCACACACCTGTAGTCCCAGCTACTCGGGAGGCTGAGGCAAGAGAATCACTTGAACTCGGGAATTGGAGGTTGCAGTGAGCCAAGATCGTGCCACTGCACTCCTACCTAGCAACAGAGTGAGACTCTGTCAAGAAAGAGAAAGAAAGAAAGAAAGAATGAAAGAAAGAAAGAAAGAAAGAAAGAAAGAAAGAAAGAAAGAAAGAAAGAAAGAAAGAAAGAAAGGAAGGAAGGAGGGAGGGAGGGAGGGAGGGAAGAAAGAAAGGAGGAAAGGAGGAAAGAGAAAGAAAGAAAAGAAAGAAAGAAAAGAAAAGAAAGAAAGAAAAAGAAAAAGAGAAAGAAAGAAGGAAGGAAGGAAGGAAGGAAAGAAAGAATATAATAAGGTAAATGTGGTAATAAATGCCAGCATATTTCTTTCCTTATGTTTATATGATTTTGAAACACATTGTTAATAAAACACCTGGGGGTTTCCTTTTAACTGCAGATACAGTCTGTGGAGTCCATGCTGAAAGCACACAAAGCCTGTTCTGTGGCTGAAATTGACTTCATTTTAATCTTCTGTAATGATGCCATTATTTTTACAGCTGCTTCTACAACCCCATACATGATTTACATGCAAGTCCTGGCCTCTCTTTTCATATAGGTATGTACTGTCCCCTGTAAACTGTAAATTCCCCCAGGGCAGGGCCCACGTTGGCACAGGGTTGGGGGTGGGGGAGAAAGGAGCACAGGGTTTGGAGACAGGTGTCTCTAGACTCAAAGCCTGGCTCTGACATAGAGTGGCTGGGCAACCTTGAGCAGGCTATTTAATGTGTGAGCCCCTAGAGGTTAATTAAACTTTATCTAGTAACTATTTGTGGCTGAAATGAAAGATATGCATAAAAGCCTGTCAAGTGATTGGCGGCCTGAATAGGATTTGCATACTCCTCAGAACTCAGTGTTTTATAGTGAAGTATTTGCTTGGGAACTTTTGCTCCAGAACCTCATCTATTTGCTTTATAGTGCTCATGTTAGTTGAGGAAGGATTAACAAGAAAGTCATGAGTTCCTCGTCCCTTACTAGGTTTTTATTTGTTTTTTGTTTTGTTTTGTTAAGTTTTCAGACTGTATGCGGCTTTATTACAGACACTTCCTATAAACAATCATGGTATTTCAGACAGGACATGGGTAGACAATCATTAACAGTATACAACAACCTTCAAACTCCTTTTTTCAACGGACTACCAAAAATCGGGAAGCCACTATAAAGCCCAATGAAGTCTTCATCTGATGCTCTGAACAGGGAAGGTTTAGGGTGAGGGTTGACATTTCACATTTAGCATGTCACTTTTCACAAGTCAACCCTGACTTTCAGGAAGCGAAATGAAAATGGCAGAATTTATCTGAAGATCCACAATCTAGAGATGGAACCACGGCTCTTTTGAGGGATGCCATCTCAGTGGCATCACTGGAAAGTCCAGATTGCCTGACACACTAGTAACCAATGACTGGGGCTCAGGTCCCAACGGATGTCTGGGCTTAAGGGAGTTAACTCTATGCTGAAAGATGGAAAGGGAGAAGAGGACATAAAAACGAATTTGTGTTTTCATACCACAAGGTTTTGTGCCAAGGTGGCCAAGTGTGTCAAAGTCAAGGAGTCCCTCCTCGGAGCCAAGAGGAAGTCTCTCAAAACTAGAAAGGAAACATGTTTTCCCCACATCAATCCAGCTTCAGAGACATTCTATTAGTGACATATGCCCCGTCCCCACAAAACAACAATGAAGTGTTCCATGTGCTCACAACATAGCTTTAAAAAAAAAAAAAAAAAGAAAAGAAAAAGAAAAGAGGCTGGGTATGGTGGCTCATGCCTGTAGTCCCAGCACTTTGGGAGGCCGAGGCAGGTGGATCACCTGAGGTCAGGAGTTCAAGACCAGCCTGGGTAACCTGGTGAAACCCTGTCTCTATTAAAAACACAAAAAAACTTAGCTGGGCGTGGTGGCGGGCGCCTGTAATCCCAGCTACTCGGGAGGCTGAGGCAGGAGAATCACTTGAACCGGCGAGGCGGAGGTTGCAGTGAGCTGGGATTGCGCCATTGCACTCCAGCCGGACGACAGAGTGAGACTCCATCTCAAAAAAAGAAAAGAAAAAAAAAAGGGACAACAAAATTCTGCATTTTTATAAAACTTGATTTAAAAATAGTATTTCAAAGGGCCAGACATGGTGGCTCATGCCTGTAATCCCAGCACTTTGGGAGGCCAAGGTGGGTGGATCATGAGGTCAGGAAATCAAAGACCATCCTGGCTAATATGGTGAAACCCCATCTCTACTAAAAATACAAAAAAATTAGCCAGGCGTGGTAGTGGGTGCCTGTAGTCCCAGCTACTCGGGAGGCTGAGGAAGGAGAATGGCTTGAACCCAGGAGGCGGAGGTTGCAGTGAGTCAAGATCGCGCCACTGCACTCCAGCCTGGGCAACAGAGCAAGACTCCGTATCAAAAAAAAAAAAAAAAAAAAGGATTTCAAACTGTACAGTCAGTAGAAGTACACAAGTTATCAAAAACGCAGACAGTACACTTGGCGTCTCCAGCACCTTCAGTTTTCTGTTCCTGGTCTAATTTGGCATCTCCATTTTCTGCAGGGTTATTCCCCTCCTTGCCAGCATCAGCTTTTCCCTTTATCCTTTGGGCACCTTCTCTCCCTTCTTTGCAGGGGCCTTTTTAGGCGTGGGCTCTGACTTTGGAGGAGCAGGTTTAGCAGACAACCTCGTGGATTTTCTCTGTGGTTCGTCCTTAACCTTGGCTTGATCACCTTTAGCATCCGCTCCACTCTTTCTCTTGGGCATGGTGATGACGAAGGTGGCGGGACGTGG
Organism: Theropithecus gelada; assembly: GCF_003255815.1. Taxonomy (NCBI): domain Eukaryota; kingdom Metazoa; phylum Chordata; class Mammalia; order Primates; family Cercopithecidae; genus Theropithecus; species Theropithecus gelada. Next base: position 33,554,272 of record NC_037683.1, on the reverse strand, counting down.
GTGCTGGGCACGGGATGCAAAGGTGCAGGGCTTTGGTCTGTCCGGGGGTTGTTCTCGCCTCTTATTCTTCACACTGCTCTTAGGTTTTTATTTTTAAATTTTTATTTGGAAATAATTTTTAACTTGCAAAAGCACAAATAGTGTAAGTCACAACACACATCTTTTACCCAGATTCACCTATTGTTAAGATTGTACTCTTGTTTGTGGGTAAGTTACAGGCATCATGGCCTTTCACCCCTGAATACTTCAGTGTGCATTTATAAAAGATAGGAATATCCAACTTCATTCAACTTCACTTATCATTTCATACATTTAAATTGATATGGGACTTTTGTCTTATGTACCATCCATATTCCAAATTTGTCAGTCAATTTATATTAGGTTTTGACTGTCTGGAACTCATCTCAAGGTGCCAGATGTGGCCCCTTGGACCTTTCAAGTTGCAGCCACGGGGAGTGAGATTAATGTGGATTCTTCTCTACTTTCAGGGCAAGGAGTTGAAACAGAAGAATAATGACAAATTTTTTGAGGTCTCCCGAGTTATAGCAAAGAGCATGCTTAGTGCTCTTACAGACCTAGATCAATTCTAGGTCTTTTAAAAGACTGGTGAAGGAATGGGGGAACTAAGGTATAAACAGGGGAAGGGACTTGCCTTAGACTCTAAGATCACGGGCCAGTGAGTAGATGAGCTAAAGCTGGAAATCATCAAGCATCAGAGGCCCTAGGAACTTCACTCCAACAATCTCTTCTTAGAGACGGCATTATCATCATTACTTAGGAACTGTACCTTGGCTTGTACTCCTTCTCCCAATACCCTGGAAAGCAGACCTAGTTAATAATAATGATAAAAAATAGCTAGTGTTTATGAAATGCTTGCTATGAGGCAGACACTGTTTTAAACACTTATAAGCAATATCCTATTTAATTCTTATTAACAATCTTGCCTTTAACAAGCCCTATTGTTTTCATTTTATAGATGACGAAACTGAGGCTTAGCTAGGTTAAATAACCTAAACCAAAGTCTCACCCTTTACCTTGGCTTTATCTCCACTTGAGTCTAGGCTTCCAGTTTCAAATTTATTCAACCACAGCACTATGAAGAGTGGGAGTAAGCACCATGGACCTTTGGAGGCCAGTGTTTGGAAGGAGCTGGAAAGGGTCAAGTAGGGCTTCTCAAATGTACATCAAAACTCGTATTCATAACATGTAAGTGTGCAGAGACACTTCCCATTTGTTGCTTCCTTGTGTCCTTCCAACTGCCCATTTAAAAAAGGGTAAACATAAGGTTCAAAGTGGTTTAAGCTGGGCATGGTGGCTCGTGCCTGTAATCCCAGCACTTTGGGAGGCTGAGGAGGGCAATCATCTGAGGTCAGGAGTTTGAGACCAGCCTGGCCAACATGATGAAACCCCGTCTCTACTAAAAAAAAATAGCCAGATGTGGTGGCGTGCACCTGTAATCCCAGCTACTCTACAGACTGAGTTGGGAGAATTGCTTGAACCTGGGGGGTGGAGCTGAGATTGTGCCACTGTGCTCCAATCTGGGCAACAGAGCAAGACTTCATTAAAAAAAAAAAAAAGGTTCAGTGAGTTCCACAAGGTCCCATGGCTAATCTGTGACTGAGCAGAGATTTGACCCAAGTCTGCCATTTTCTTATTCTGTCACCAAAACAAGCAGATGATATGTGATAAGTTATGACATTACATATTTAGAGATTTCAGGATGCATGTTGTAAATAAAGTCATAATAGCTCTGTTATCGAAATAAACTTCAAAGCCACCTTGCTGGTTTAAGCACTACTTGCTAATTAGCAGAGTAGAGTCTCTGGGCCAATGCCCCATAGAGCTGAAGATCCAATTCTGTCTTATCTCACCCAGAGTCTGAATAGATAGAATGTCTTGAGCAGCTAAGAACAAAGAAAAGGGGTGGGACTCTCAGAAGCCTACATGTAAATCTCAACAACCAGCTCACAAATCTCAGCAACTGGCCTGTGGGTCTCAGCAGCTGATATGAATATTAGCAGCCAGCACAGATATCTATAGCCAGCGCGGATCTCAGCAGCCAGCTCAGCTCTGTGGAACTGGGAGAAAGCACACAATCCTGAGACTTCTCTTTCAGGAGGGAGAGCTTGCACCCAACAACCAGCATCTCTGTGCATAACCCCAGGAAAAAAAATTGGACAGCTCTCAGCACCTGACAGAGCACTGCAGGATCAGGAGAAGGCACACAATCCTGAGACTTCTCCAGCAGGAGACAGAGAGAGGAGTAAAGTAGGCACATACACACAGAAAAGATCTGAGAGATTCCCAGAATCTCAAACTAGATTGATTGGTAAAGGTCTCTCCCTGCCTAATGTACAGAGACTGAAAGAGGTGGCTGCTTCTTCAGATGTGCAAACAGGAATGCAAAACTACAAGGAACACAAAGAATCAGGGAAATATCACATCACCAAAGGAATGATATAAATCTCCCGTAACCAACCCTAAAGAAATAGAGATCTGTGAATTGTCTGACAAATATTCAAAATAATTATTATTTGAGATGGAGTCTGGTTTTGTCACCCAGGCTGGAGTGCAGTGACATGATCTCAGCTCATTGCAACCTCTGCCTCCTGGATTCAAGCGATTCTCCTGCCTCAGCTTCCCAAGTAGCTGGGATTACAGGCACACGCCACCACATCCAGCTAATTTTTGTATTTTTAGTAGAGACAAGGTTTCACCATGTTGGCCAGGCTGGTCTCAAACTCCTGACCTCAAGTGATCCACCTGCCTCAGCCTCCGAAAGTGCTGGGATTACAGGCGTGAGCCACCACGCCCAGTCCAAAATAATCATCTTAAAGCAGCTCAGTGAGTTACAAGAGAATATAGATAGAACACTAAATAATACCATGAAAGCAATATATAACTAAATGAAAAGAATCAACCAAAAGATAGAAACCATAAAAAAGTAGAAATGCTGAGGCACGAGAAAAAAAAAAAAGAAAACTATTTATCTGATAAAGAGCTAATTTCACTTTTGCTACATGAAATAAGCCAGCCACAGAAAGACAAATTTTACAGGATCTCAATTATATGAGGTATCTAAAATAATCAAACTCATAAAAACTTAGAGTAAAATGGTGGTTGTAAGGGGCTGGGGGAAGAAAGAAATGGGGAATTGTTGCTTAATGTGTATAAAATTTTTGTTATGCAAGATGAGTAAGTTCTAGAGAACTGTTTTATGACATAGCGCCTGCAGTTAACAATATGGTATTGTGCACTTACAAATTTGTTAAGATCTCATGTTAAGATTTCATGTTAAATCCACAAACTACACACACAGAAAGAGATACAAGAAAACTTTTTGAGAGATGGATATGTTTATTACTTTGATTGTGTAATGAAATCACAGGTATATCTAAACTCATCAAGTTGTATACATTAAATGTACAATCTAAATGTATACAATTATATCTCAATAAAGCTAATAAAGCAAAAAACAAAAAATAAATCTCAGCACTTTGGGAGGTGGGAGGATCGCTTGAGCTCAGGAGTTCAAGACCAACCTGAGCAACTTAAACATTGAATGTAATGCGGTGGGAAGAGAAGGATCAGATCTAAATTTGAATGCTGGCTGTGCAGTGAATCAGCAAATCTCTTCCCCTCTCAGAGACTCGGCTTCTTCATGTGAAAAAGAGGCTAATGCAAGCCATATCTATGTAAGAGCCTATTTTGGCTCAGGCTTCCAACAACTGTTTCTCACCCATGTTTTTCATGGCTTGTCCTCAGAAGCTCCCCACAAAGGGGTCCTATGGTTGTTCCCACTTTACAAATGAGGCAACTACTAGACACATTTATATAGGTGTCTCTCTCCTATCAGACTGTGGACCATTTGGTGACAGAGATTTTATCATATCCCTTTGTGTGTTTCCAAGCACAGAAATTAGCATACTGTAATTAGCAAATGCTTGGTAAATAGTTTTTTAAAAAACACACACAGGCCGGGCACGGTGGCTCACGCCTGTAATCCCAGCACTTTGGGCGGCCGAGGCGGGTGAATCATGAGGTCAGGAGTTCAAAACCAGCCTGGCCAAGATGGTGAAATCCAGTCTCTACTAAAAAAAAAACAAAAGTTAGCCAGGTGTGGTGGCGGACACCTATAATCCCAGCTACTCAGGAGGCTGAGGCAGAGAATTGTTTGAACCCGGGAGGCAGAGGTTGCAGTGAGCCAAGATCATGCCACTGCACTCCAGCCTGGGCAACAGAGTGAGATTCTGTCTCAAAACACACAAACAAACAAACAAAAAAATAGACACACACACACACACACAACATGTGTCACACAAATAAAATCTTAAATTTTCAACTGCCTGGCATTTACCAGTTTGAAAGTGGAGCCGACTGCTGTACACCAGAGGATGATAAACCCTCTCATTTTTAGTTTGGCTTCTAAGTATGCTCACCACCTGATAGTGACTTATTTTTGCTTCCTGTGAGTCAGAGAGCAAAAGGCACTGTCTCCAAGCCACCAGGACAACCTTTAAACAAACAGCCCCATAATGAATAGTTTTGGTAAAGTAACAGCCTGCTGCATGTCTTGTCATAATATGTAAACACTCTCTAATTTGTTTAATGTTCTGTATTAATAAAGTTTGTGTCCTATCATTTCCAAAGAGTCTCAAAGAACCCTTGCTCAGATGGCTGGTGAAAAGTCCCGCTTTGTCATACCTAGGAGAGCAGCATCTTTTTTTATTTTATTTTTAAATAAATAGGCCGAGCTTGGTGGCTCTTGCCTGTAATCCCAGCATTTTGGGAGGCCGAGGTGGGTAGATCACGAGTTCAGGAGATCGAGACGATCCTGGCCAACATGGTGAAACCCCGTCTCTACTAAAAATGCAAAAATTAGCTGGGCGTGGTGGCATGTGCCTGTAGTCCCAGCTACTCAGGAGGCAGAGGCAGGAGAATCACCTGAACCCGGGAGGCGGAGGTGACAGTGAGCTGAGATCGAGCCACTGCACTCCAGCCTGGGCGACAGAGTGAGACTCTGTCTCAAAACAAATAAATAATAAAATTAAAATTTAAAAATAAACAAACAGTGATGGGGTCTTGCTATGTTGCCCAGACTGGTCATGAACTCCTGGGCTCAAGTGATCCTTATGCTTCAGCCTCTCAAAGTGCTGGGATTACAGGCATGAGCCACTGCACCCGACCCAGCATCTTTGTCTAACAGCATAGAGATAAGGCTGAATTGAGAGGAGACTCTGTGTTGTGGAGATAAACACTGTGTCCAAAGTCACCCTCCCTCTTTGAGGTTCATCTGGAAAATGGGCTAACTGACAATTAAATGGATATAATGTACGCAGAAGTGCACCGTGACTGGTGAGGCCATGTAAATATTTAACACTAGTTTTCTGTAATTTTTTTTTTCTCACTTAAAGTTCATCATATTGGACAGCTTGAGAAGTTACCGGGATGGGACCTCAAAGTTGCTGGTGCCTTATCACACAGTCCCAAAATTTGGATTGCTGGCATAAAGTATTGTATTACAGCCGGGAGCAGTGGCTCACGCCTGTAATCCCAGCACTTTGGGAGGCCGAGGCGGGCGGATCACTTGAGGTCAGGAGTTCGAGACCAACCTGGCCAACATGGTGAAATCCCGTCTCTACTAGAAATTCAAAAAAATTAGCTGGGCATAGTAGTGGGCACCTGTAATCCCAGGTACTCGGTGGGCTGAGGCATAAGAATTGCTTGAACCCGGAAGCGGGAGGTTGCAGTGAGCCAAGATTGCACCACTGCACTCCAGCCTGGACGACAGAGTGAGATCCATCTCCAAAAAAAAAAAAAAAGAAAGAAAATAAAAAGAAAGATAAGGTGACCAATCTGGGCACAGTGGCTCATGCCTGTAATCCCAGCACTTTGGCAGGCTGAAGCAGGTGGACCACCTGAGGTCAGGAGTTTGAGACCAGTCTGCCAACACGGTGAAACCTTGTCTCAACTGAAATACAAAAATTAGCCAGGCATAGTGGCGGGTGCCTGTAGTCCCAGCTACTCAGAAGGCAGAAGGCTGAGGTAGGAGAATCACTTGAACCCAGGAGGCAGAGGTTGCAGCGAGCCAGGATTGTGCAACTGCCCTCCAGACTGGGTGACAGAGTGAGACTCTGTCTCTCAAAAAAAAAAGAAAGAAAGAAAAGAAAAGAAAGAAAGAAAGATAAGGTTACTGAAGTTCAGAGAGATTGCAGGAGAAAGCTAGCCAGGAACTAACTAGCAGGGCTACCCTTAACAGTCAGGTCTTCTGACTGTGCATTCCATTACACTATGTCTCAGGACTGTGTGTTTCTATTTCTAACATCACCTATTTCCAGAAAGGATCCCAGGCATTTGTGGAAGGGGTGTCAAGGGGAGAGAAGGAAGAAGAATCCCAACAGTTAAAACCTCCCTCAGCCCAGGCTTCCTAGTCACAGACAGGGCTGCAAAAGGCATCCTGGATGGGCTAGCTGCTGTGGGTGGGCGAGGCTTGCACTGAGTGCCTGCTATGTGTTTCAGGAAAAAGGACCCTGAGCGTGGTGGCTCACTCCTGTAATTCCAGCACTTTCAGAAACTGAAGTGGGAGGATTGGTGGAGGCCAGAAATTTGAGACCGACCTGGGCAATAAAGTGAGACCCTCTCTCTACAAAACTTAATTAAAAAGAAAAGGGCGCCGCCTACGAGTAGAATCAAATGTTGTGCACTGCACTTGCTACGTGCTACAGATGCAGGTGGTCCGGGACCGCTACAGATGCAGGTGGTCTGGGACCCGCCGGCTGACAATGGGAGTGAGTTTGCCCCAAACTAAGAGCCCTGCATTTCTCATCTTGTAGCAACTCTATGGGTGGAGTATGATTACTCCCATTTTGCGATGAGAATATTTAGATTCAAAAAGGACACAGCTGAAGCCACAGCCAGAGATGGAGTTAGTGGCACTGCAAGACTGGACCCCAGTTGGGTGCTCAGGTTCCTTTTCCACCTCAAAGGAAAGGTAGAAACCATCCCTATCTGCCACAGAGGAGCAGACTCCAGAGAAGCCAAAGCCTAGCCAGCGAGTAATCATAACAATGTCCGTCTTTCAGCGAGTATTTGTCACGTAGCAGACACGTTATTGCACACTCCCACTTAATAGTTACATGACCTTGTCCGTTCTATTTTCACGTTAGCCAAAGGGAGGCCTAGAAGTCCACAGTCTCCGAGAGCTGGAAGCCAGGCAGTGACAGCGCCAGCGTATCCTCCTTGACTTGATTTTAAATTTCACAATTTTGGTGGCTTCAATAGGGAGGAAGAGGAGGGGCGCCGGCTTCCGCCTGCAAAGGCGGCACGGCGCGGGTAGCCCTGTCCGGAGCCGTCCTGTGCCGGGCCGTCCGGTGGGGGGCACTGCAGACCGCGCGGGCGCTGCGCGCGCCTCTAGTTCCAAGCGCAGAGTGGTGGCCACGCTCTCCTGTGTTGCTCGCGCCCCTGATCGCGCCGGGGAGAGCAGACTGGCCTCCCAGCGAGGATGCGGGGGAAGCCGCACCGGGGCCCACGGGAACCGGGTAAGGGCGCGGGATGGGATTGGCTCTGGATGTGGGTGCCCCCCGAGCCGCGCCCCGCCCGGCAAGCGCTACCACTTGCACTCCACTTGAGCACGGAGCTTCAAGGACAGGCTATTCTGGGGTGCGGGTTCCGACACTAGGCCCCACACCAATCTGGAGACTCGTTTGGCTCCGACCTGGCGGAAGGGGGGAACCTGGCTGGAGAACGGAGACTGCGAGACGTTCCGGAGGCGCACTTAAATCTGGCTCCGATGCTTCCCCGCCCCGCCCCCGCTGCCACCTTCCTCTGCCTCTGCGCTGCGATTCCACACCCCACTCCACCCCATCCCACCCAGACCGCTCACCCAGTTCAGACTTTGAACCCAAAAGCTGTCAGGCGTGTTCTGGGCCCCGCCACAGCCAGCGGGCGCTCTGGCCCTCGCAGAAGCCGCCTCAAGCGGGCATCGCTGTCCCCGGGGAGGGGACCCCAGCTAGCACCAGTAGAGGTGCAGTCACCCTTTTTAAGTTTACTCGGAGGCTAGATACATGGCATCCACTGACCTTGATCCTTTCCCACAGTCACCTGGACCCAGGCATATAATGTGGGCAGTTTAATGAGGTGTAAACGAAGTGCAAATGGCCTAGAAGCCCCTTGAATTTGAAGCAGGACGGAGGCTTTCTTTAGAAGGGGGGTTTATGAGAGATTACTCACTCAGGGAATTCTGGTAACAGCCATAGTCTCCGATTGTTAATTGGTCATAATTACTTTGTTAGAAGTCTGTACACCATTCCAAGTTCTAAGACGACAAGAGAAAGAATATTTCTGAGATTTACAACTGGGAGGGTAACAGCATATTACTTTCTGCATTAGGGTATACATTAGCATACTTGTTGAATTGAATTTTCCGCTTTCACTTTTTAATATATTTCCAATTTCCAACTACTCCCTGGAAAATTTTTAAAAGGGGCAGCAGAAGGATTGGTGATGTGTATGCCACAGATGGAGATGGAAAAACTGCCCAGAACATGTTGACATTTGTAAAAAAGTTAACATCCCCCATGCTTTAAAACTATGATATTAGGAACAGTATAACGGCAAAAGTTACTCGTACAACATCTGTTCCTTCCAATGGGAGGATTTCTTTCCTGCCAAGAATTTATGAATTTTCTATAGGAGTTTGGTTCTGTTTGGGGAAGAGGGAAGGAAGCCAGCTAAAGCAGCCCCTTGGCTTCAGGGAATGCAGGGATGCATTGCTCCTGGCTTTTAGATGGCTCCTGAAGCTGCTGATGGGGCCAAAGTCACCCTTCAGAAGGACTTGGCTGCAAACAAGAAAAATCTCCAACAGCCACCCACGGTTTAAAGTGACTATGCTGTCACTAAGAAAGGTCAAGGCCATATGGCTTGAGGACAGAGATGAGTTAGTTATAACTCCATTCACATAAGACCTAATCCTTTTTGGAGGGCAACGGAAAGAGTTTATTGTAGGGATAAAACCCAACCAACTCATATCAGTTGATTTCAAATGTTTCATTCATTTTCACATTGACCAGATAAGTGTTTGTTCACTCATCTCAGAAACTTCAATCTCTTCATCTACCATCAATTGTCTTTTACCCTTGCTCAACTGAATCTGGTGACTGGAAACTTTATCTTTCTAAAAAACCATGACGTGAGTGCTCAAAACAGCCATCTGGGTGAATGGGACACTAAGTGGATTAGCAGTTGAAACATTAATGATTCACTTTTGACTCAAAGCAAGTTTATCTAAGCAGATTTCCAATGGTCTTCTTTTTTGCAATCAAAAGAACTTTCTGCTCTAGAGAAGCCTCTGTCCAGGAAGGAGGAGATTACCTTTTCGCACTTTAAAGTGGACCACTTTAGATTCTTGATTTTTGTTGTTGTAGAGACAGGATCTCACTAAGTTGCCCAGGCTGGCCTTGAACTGCTAGCCTTAAGTGATCCTCCTGCCTTGGCCTCCCTGGGATCACAGGAGTGAGCCATCATGCTTGGCTTTTCTTTTCTTTTCTTTTTTTTTTTTGGACAGTCTCTCTGTCACCCAGGTTGGAGTGCAGTGGTGTGATCTTGGCTCGTTTCAATGCCCCCCCGCCAACCCGCCCTGACCCCACCACTCTGATGCCAGGTTGAAGAGATTCTCCTGACTCAGCCTCCTGAGTAGCTGGGATTACAGGTGCCTGCCACCATGCCCAGCTTATTTTTGTATTTTTAGTAGAGATGGGGTTTCACCATGTTGGCCAGGCTGGTCTCACATTCCTGACCTCAGGTAATCTGCCTGCCTCAGCCTCCCAAAGTGCTGTGATGACAGGCATGAACCACTGCACCCAGTCTTTTTTTTTTTTCACTTGGAATATTTTAAATGAAACATGAAGAAAAATTTTCAATCCATTTAAGTATCAGGAATCTAAATTGAGAGTCTCTCTGAGCCTACTCTGGCTCAGGAAGCTGCCTTATAAAAATAATAACAACGATAATAATCTAAGTGGTTCCCATTTGGCAGTGGTTGTGGGGTGGAGGAGGACAACAGCAACCAACATCAAGGGTTTGGTTCAGGCTTTCAAATCAACAATATTTATTGAACACCTACTACATCCCAGGTAGTTTCCTAGGCATTGTCCTCCTCCTCATTCTAGAGGGAAGCTACAGAGTAAATAGATCCAGTATATGTTACAGTTCAGGTAATGGTAAGTGTCATGAGACAACATCAAGCAGGTTAAAGAGATAATAACATGAGCAAGGTGGGAGGGCTCTTTTAGTATAGTCAGAAAAGGCTGCTTCAAGGAACTGGTATTTGAGTGGCCCTTCTAGAATTTTCTGAGTGCAAATATACCCTCCAACACATAAACATAAATGTATTTTACCAAGTTGGATAATACTATCTAAGCTCCTCCCCTTCACACACCACCTGCCACCCGCTCCCCGCTGTTAACTTCTGAGCATTCTTCTGCATCTAATGAGCAGGTGGCTCAAGAGTATGGGTCTCAGTAGAATCAGGTTTAAATTCCAGCTCCATCACCTGCTTGTTTTGTGACTCAAGGCAGGTTACCTAAGTTCTTTTTGCCTCAGAGGCCTCATCCCTGAAATGAGAACAGTCATGACTACCTTGTAGGATTATCGTGGGGACTGAATGAAAAAAAATGCCTGTGAAATGCTGAGTACAGAGACGTCATGGAGTAAACCCTTCTAAATGTTGGCCCTTATTTATTATATTGTATGTTTGTTTTTGGAGACAGAGTCTCGCTCTTGTTGCCCAGGTTGGAGTGCAATGGCGCGATCTTGGCTCACTGCAACCTCCACCTCCCGGGTTCAAGTGATTCTCGTGCCTCAGTCTCCCAAGTAGCTGGGATTACAGGCACCCTGCCACCGCCCCCGGCTAATTTTTGTATTTTTAGTAGAAACAGGATTTCACCATGTTGCCCAGGCTGGTCTCGAACTCATGACCTCAGGTGATCTGCCCCACTTGGCCTCCCCAAGTGCTGGGATTACAGGCATGAGCCACCACTCCCTGCCTTTATTATCGTTTGCTAGATAATTTTAATGGCACATAGGAGTCCATTCTAGGGATGTCAGAACTTATATAACCAATGCCCTACTGTTGGGCAGAGAGAATGGGATATAAACCTAGCAGATGACGCGAATAAGCTAAAGGAGAAAAGTGAAACAACTAAACAAAATAATCAAAACCCAACACGTGTAGAAAATGTCCAAATCAACACATTTTCTAGGAGAGACTCATTTTTATTCTGCTATCCCTGACGCTAAACATACCCACTCATAAAAACCTGCCTTCTTACCTATCACCTGTGTCTTGGTTAGGAGACCCCCTAGGTCTTGCTTCTGTGACCTCCTGTGCAGGCGGAAGATGAGGGTCAGGAAGTGTTAGTTTGGAATGAAGTTCTGCAGTGGCTTAGCTGTGGGGGATGTGAGGTCTCATCTTCCTCATTTGTGCAAAGTAGGCTTGAAATAAAATGTTCTTTGGGGTTGGGCGCAGTGGCTCACGCCTGTACTCCCAGCACTTTGGGAGGCCAAGGCAGGCGGATCACGAGGTCAGGAGATCGAGACCATCCTGGCTAACATGGTGAAACCCTGTCTCTACTAAAAATACAAAACATTAGCCGGACGCCATGGCGGGCACCTATAGTTCCAGCTACTAGGGAGGCTGAGGCAGAAGAATGGCGTGAACCCAGGAGGCGGAGCTTGCAGTGAGCCGAGATCACGTCACTGCACTCCAACCTGGGTGACAGAGTGAGACACTGTCTCAGAAAAAAAAAAATTAGCCAGGCATGCTGACGGGTGCCGTAATCCCAGCTACTCGGGAGGCTAAGGCAGGAGAATCACTTGAACCTGAGAGGCAGAGGTTGCAGTGAGCCAAGATCGTGTCACTGTACTCCAACCTGAGTGACACAGTGAGATTCCATCTCAAAAAAAGAAAAAAGAAATAAAATGTTCTTCGGAACACCTTCCAGCTCTGTCACTCATTTGTTCCCAGACTCTGCTCTGATGCTCCAAAGAGCCTTCCTTGCTTCTGAGATCTTAAATGGCTCTCTGAGTCATTTGTTCATGCCCAGTGACACAGACCCAGATCTATTTTAGGCTGAGATCCTGTTTAGGGGAAAGAAATTATCTTTAAATATTGGTAGCATTAGGAAAATGTTGGCAAAGCATTTTGGAAGATGGGCAAAGAAGCAGGAGTGTTTCCCATGGGCCATGGCTGAGAATGTGGGCTCTAAGCACAACCCTCGAACATGCCACTCCTGGGGTGAACTTCCTCTCCTGCATTCTCCATTTAGGAAGGCCTCAGAGTGTGTGACCTTCAGAAAAGATTCTTTCTTCAGAGTACTTCCAGTTGGCCCAACTATAAAAAGGGCTGCTAGCTTTTGTTTCAATATATTGAATACATGTGTAAAATGCTTTGAAATCCGTGAGTGAAATACCCAGGAAGAAAGGCAATGACCTATTTACTCTTGGTGATTTTACAGCGGTTAAGGGGGTGCTATGATGCAGAAAACTATTGCCTTTTCTTAAGTCACTATCCAAACTGGAACCTAGAAGAATGTGGTGTATTTTCAATCGAGTGACAGATAAGATTACTTGCCTTGCCGGCTCGGTGGCTCACGCCTGTAATCCCAGCACTTTGGGAGGCCGAGACAGGCAGATCACGAGGTCAGGAGATCAAGACCATTCTAGCTAACACGGTGAAACCCTGTCTCTACTAAAAATACAAAAAATTAGCCGGGCATGGTGGTGGGCACCTGTAGTCCCGGCTGCTCAGGAGGCTGAGACAGGAGAATGGCGTGAACCCAGCAGGCGGAGCTTGCAGTGAGCCAAGATCATGCCACTGCACTCCAGCCTGGGCGACAGAGCGAGACTGTCTCAGAAAAAAAAAAAAAAAAAATTACTTGCCTCTATTACAAAAAGGGATGGGTTTGGCCAATCTTGCCCGTATAGCTTCATGTGCACCAAATATAACCCTTGTTTAGAATAAAAAATCAAACACACATTCCAAGGAGGTGAGGAGCAGATAAAGCAGAAGTTCGCTTTACTTTATCTGAGAAAGGGTGTGATATGGCAATAGGAGCCTGGACTTCCAATCCGGCACATCTGGGTTCCAATCACAGCTCTGTGACCTTGGATATGTCACTTGACTCCTCTGGGCCTCAGTGTTATATAATAACAAATTCCTAAACATCTAGTAGAGTTCTTGGCATGCCATAGGTGTTCAATGAATGTGAATGCCTTTTTCTATTCTACCTCCAGCTCAATCAACCAGCAACTCCAAGTGTGTGTTTCCCAGTACATTCATCCTGACATGCAAAAAATGTTTTCCTGTGGTCAATGACAAAGATAAAGGAGGAAGAATCTGAAGAGTTAAAAAGAAAACAAACAAATAAACCACGTGACCTAAACCCACAATCTGAGAAATTGTCCCTCCTCAAGCAGTTTCTATTCCAGGCTTCACGTGGCCAATGTGAGAAGGTTCTCAAAGCAAATGTTAGTTAAAAATGTTTACCATGCTGGACTTGGTGGCTCACGCCTGTAATCTCACCACTTTGGGAGGCTGAGGTGGGCGGATCACCTGAGGTCAGGAGTTCGAGACCAGCCTCACCAACATGGAGAAACCCTGTCTCTATTAAAAATACAAATTAGCTGGGTGTGGTGGCAGATGCCTATATTCCCAGATACTCAGGAGGCTGAGGCAGGAGAATCGCTTGAACCCGGGAGGCAGAGGTTTTGGTGAGTCGAGATTACACCATTGCACTCTAGCCTGGGCAACAAAAGTGAAACTCTGTCTCAAAAAAAAAAAAAAAAAAAAAAAAAAAGTTTACCAGGGCTGGGTGTGGTGGCTCACCCTTGTAATCCCAGCACTTTGGGAGGCCGAGGCTGGCGGATTATCTGAGGTCAGGAGTTCGAGACCAGCCTAACCAACATAACAAAATCCCATCTCTACTAAAAATACAAAAATTAGCTGGGCATGGTGGCGGGCGCCTGTAATCCCAGCTACTCGGGAGGCTGAGGAGGAGAATCGCTTGAACCTGAGAGGCGGAAGTTGCAGTGAGCTGAGATCACGCCAATGCACTCCAGCCTGGGTGACAGAGTGAGACTCCCACTCTGTATCAACAACAACAACAAAAAAAGTTTACCAAAGGACAGGTAAACACCGTGTACAGCTGAGAGTGTTGCTATCCGAAACCTAAAATAATTTTTCTCAAACCTTTATTTACAAAGAAAGACATTGAACAGGAGTGTTCAACTATGTCCTGAGGCAGTCGGAGGCTTTTCTCTTTCATTCCTTCTGCAGATCCACTGTCTGACCATATCTCTGTGTGCTTTCTTTCTCTAACAAAGAGCCATGCATTCTAATTAAGGAAATCAATGAAACGTGCAGATCTCTACCTATGAGTTATTTGTCAGTTGGCAAATAGATTACTGGCTCAGTTTTGCTGGAGCCCAGGTAGACTCCACCATTCACAGAGAAGACCAACATATCACACTTCCTAATCAGTACGACCATTTGACCAAGCAGTTTTATCAATTTTTTAACATACAGTATCGATTGTGTATCGGGACAAGAAAATGAAAATAAAAGAGAACTAAACCTCCAGCGGGGTCACGTGTTTCCAAATGCAAATTGAGATCCAAACATTAAACAATAGAGATCATCTAATCCTTTTACAAAGACCCAAATTGCAAATCCAATTCCCATGCCAGAGTGGCTTTGTCTAACAAAGTCGTTAATGCAAAGAATCCCCTAGGCAAGGCCTCTTCTGTTTCTACGGGCTTTGGCACAGCGAGAGCTATATGATGTCAGTTACGCTGTCTCGCTGTAGAGTTAATTGTGCTTAAAACAAAATCACGTGTTCTCGTGGTCTAGCTATGCAGTTTCCAATCCATAGCAACCCAAGGTGTCTTGGTTTGAAAATTAAGATCCATTCTGACCAAATCTAATTCCAACAGAATTTTGTGATATTTTTGAGGAAGTCCAAAACCTTCATGATGAATCTGAAAAACATGTATTAATATGCCTTAACATGCACGTGATAAACAAGTTAAATGTATCTAAAAAATAATAAGCAATCGGCTGGGCACAGTGGCTCACACCTGTAATCCCAGCACTTTGGGAGGCTGAGGCAGGTGGATCACGAGGTCAGGAGTTCAAGATCAGCCTGGCCAAGATGGTGAAACCCCGTCTCCACTAAAAATGCAAAAAAATTAGCTTGGCGTGGTAGGCACCTGTAATCCCAGCTACTCGGGAGGCGGAGGCAGAGATGCTTGAACCCAGGAGGTGGAGGTTGCAGTGAGCTGCGATCGTGCCACTACACTCCAGCCTGGGCAACAGGGCAAGACAATGTCTCAAAAATAATAGTAATAATAATAATAAGCAATCAAGAAAAGTGTAGGGGGGAGAATGGTATATGTGGTTGTAGTTAACATGGTTGAGTCTTGCAAAGAATCATGTATCACTTTTTCAAGAAAGATAACAATTTTTTTTACTGGGGCTAGAATGCTGGTTTTCATTTAACTTACACTTTATGCCCTTTCCAGAGCAGTTGTAGGGAGAAACAGTATCTGTAAACCTGCATATTTACATATTCTTTTTTTTTTTTTTGAGACTGAGTCTCACTCTGTCACCCAGGCTGGAGTGCAGTGGTACGATCTCAGCTCACTGCAACCTCTACTTTCTGCGTTCAAGTGATTCTCCTGCCTCAGCCTCCCAAATAGCTGGGATTACAGGCGCCCACTACCACACCCAGCTCATTTTTATATTTCAAGTAGAGATGGGGTTTCACCATGTTGGCCAGGCTGGTCTTGAACCTCTGACCTCAGGTGATCCACCTACCTCAGACTCCCAGTGAGCTGGGATTACAGGTGTGAGCCACTGCGCCCGGCCATATTTACATGTTCTTACTCATCTTTGTTTCTCCTGCCCTTTGCACAGTGGCTGGTAAAGTAGATCCTTGAATTGATTACATATGTTTGAATCAATTGCATGGAAAGAGAAAGTAGAACAAAGCCAGAATAATACTATAACACTTTGAAGGAATGGTTTCCTATGTTCTCTCCAGAGGGAACACAGTGACCAGTGAGTAGTCCTGTCTTAGTTGGCCAGTAACAGAGCACTATATAGAAGGATGATAAAGCACAGTAAAATACTTTTTTGGATGTTAGAGCACAACATTACATCGAATTTAGGACTTTCCAGGGCCAGGCACTGTGGCTCATGCCTGTAATCCTAGCACTTTGGAAGGTCGAGGCCCTTGAGCCCAGGAGTTAGAGACCAGCCTGGGCAACATAGGGATACCCTTGTCTCTACAAAATAATTTTTTGGAAAAATTAACCAGGTATGGTGGTGCATGTCTGTGGTCTCAGCTACTTAGGGGGCTGAGAGGGAGAGTCTCTTGAGCCCAGGAGGTCGAGGCTGCAGTGTGCTGTGATTGCACCACTCAGCCTGGGTGATAGAGTGAGACCTCATCCCCCATCTCAAAAAAAGGAAAAAAAACAAAAAACAGAACTTCTTCTGAAAGCCATCTTTTCTGCCTGATTTTTTTTGTTTGTTTTGTTGTTGTTTGTTTAGAAACTGATGTTTATTTTCCATCAACCTTATTTCCATGTTGCTTAAGAGCCAATGCAAGAACAGAAAAATATGGAGCACTTCACGAATTTGCACGTCATCCTTGCGCAGGGGCCATGCTAATCTTTTCTGTATCGTTCCAGTTTTAGGCTATGTGCTGCCGAGGTGAGCACAGTGTTTTGTTTGTTTGTTTGTTTTGTTTTGTTTTTGAGACAGAGTCTCACTCTGTCGCCCAGGCTGGAGTGCAGTGGCGTGATCTCAGCTCTCTGCAACCTCTGTCCCCCAGGTTCAAGCAATTATCTTGCCTTGGTCTCCTAAGTAGCTGGGATTACCAGTGCACACCACCACGCCCGGCTAATTTTTGTATTTTCAATAGAGATGGGGTTTCGCCATGTTGGCTACGCTGGTCTGGAACTCCTGATCTCAAGTGATCCACTCACCTCGGCCTACCAAAGTGTTGAGATTACAAACGTGAGCCACCACGCCCGGCCAGCAAGGTGTTTTTGATCGTCTTGATTCCGCTAAGCTTCCCTTGGGCTGTTAGGATGAAGCCATCTGTGGTTGGCCTGTTAAGTAAATCAGATCTAGGTGCTGGTTGCTCAGATGCCAATTCAATGTGACCTTGGGCAAGGTCACAAGTCCTTTATCTGGGTCTTTTCCTTGAGTTAAATGGACTTGAAGATGCTTTCCTTTTCAAACATCTTACGTAATTTTATTTTATTTTTGAGACAGGGTCTTGCTCTGTCACTCAGGCTGGAGTACAGTAGAACAATCATAGCTCACTGCAGCCTCAGCCTCCTGGGCTCAAGGAATCTTCCACCTCAGCCTCTTGAGGAACTGGGACCACAGGAACATGCCACCACTCCTGGCTAATTTTGTTATTATTATTATTTTTTTTGTAGAGACAGAGTCTCCCTCTGTTGACCCTGGTTTCAAGTGATCCTCTCACCTCAGCCTCCCAAAGTGTTAGCATTAGAGGTGTGAGCTACCTACGTAATTTTACAGCTTCAGTCCTTGCAGTGTTACCCATTCCTAGGTGAGGCGGTAACAGTGCCTCAAAGGCAGGGCAATGGTCAATTCCATGCACTGTCAGAGTCCGTTTCTTTAGATGTATTCAGAGGTCAGAAAACTACTGTCATCCAGGCAAACTAGAAGAGTCTCAAGCTTGAAGTGGAGCAAACCAAATGGGTGGGTTTCACAGCACCCAAAGCTAAACCTTCCTGTTTGGGCAGACTGGCCCATTCAATATCCTAGAGTAGAAAGTACCCTCTTTTAGCTGGTGTGGTAGCTCACGCCTATAATCGCAGCACTTTGGGAGGCTGGGGCGGGTGGATCATGAGGTCAGGAAAGTACCCTCTTTTAGCTTTTATTTCATTTTATTATTATTTTTTTGATACTGAGTCTCGCTCTGTCACCCAGGCTGGAGTGCAGTGGCACGATCTCGGCTCACTGCAACCTCTGCCTCCTGGCTTCAAGCAATTCTCCTGACTCAGCGTCCTGAGTAGCTGAGATTACAGGTGGCCACCACCACGCCAGGCTAATTTTTGTATTTTTTGTAGAGATGGGGTTTCACCATGTTGGTCAGCCTGGTCTCGAACTCCTGACCTCAAGTAATCTGCCCGCCTTGGCCTCCCAAAGTGCTGGGATTACAGGTACTTTTTTCCCAGAGTCAATGCAGAGAATCACTTGGCAAGGAATAGTTCACTAAAAGGAGATGCCAGGATTTTGAGACAGAGTCTCACTCTGTCGCTCATGCTGGAGTGCAGTGGCATGATCTCAGCTCACTGCAACCTCTGCCTCCCAGGTTCAAGCAATTCTCTTGTCTCAGCCCCCTAAGTAGCTAGGATTACAGGTGCATGCGACCATGCCTGGCTAATTTTTGTATTTTCAATAGAGCTGGGGTTTCACCATGTTGGCCACGCTGGTCTAGAACTCCTGATCTCAAGTGATCCGTCTACTTCAGCCTACCAAAGTGCTGGGATTGACTCTGCAAAGAGTTTTGTTCATTTGAGGGGTTTGTTGTATGTTGAGGAAGGCAGGTGGATGTCAGGTGACCTACAGGAAGCAATTTAGAGACAGACCACTGGGCATGTCCTCAAGGATGCCAAAATTTGGGGAAAGGAGAAATTTTATCCTTTCTTTGGATGACCCAGGATTTTGGCTAAATATTCAATAAATCGTTACTTTTATTCAATTAAGTTTAGTAATTGAGGGTATTCAAGGACAAATCAAGAAACCTCCTAGTGCCCTCCAGAAGCTCATGTCTTTAGGGGAAGCCAGACCCATAAGACCTTATAATAAACTGGGTGCAGTGGCTCACACCTGTAATCCCAGTACTTTGGGAGGCCAAGGCAGGAGGATCGCTTGAGGCCAGGAGTTAGAGACCAGCCTGGGCAATATAGTGAGACCCCATCTCTACAGAAAAATAATAATGAAATTAACCAGGAGTAGTGGCATGTGCCTGTGGTTCCAGCTCCTCAGGAGGCTGAGATGGGAGGATCATTTGAGCTCAGGAGTTTGAGGTTGCTGTGAGCCATGTTTGTACCACTGCCCTTCAGCCTGGGTAACAGAGCAAGACCTTATCTCAAACAAACAAACAAACAAACAAAACACAGAGAAAAACCCTACATAACCTTGTAATACATAAGAATAAGTGTTTAATGCAAGATCTAAATAGAATGGAGGAGTATTCTTAAGAGCTGGGCTTTAAGAGATATATAGGCTTTTGTGAGGGTAGTAGGGGTCTTTCCAGAAGCAGTGGAGACCAGTATTTCAGGCAAGTTTCAAATGAAGCAGCCATGTGCACTGGGGGACCGGAAGTTGTTGAGCATGGCAGGTTTACCTAAGGAGGAACTAGATGGGGTCTTTTGTTATTGTTGTTGTTGAGACAGAGTTGTGCTCTTGTCGTCCAGGCTGGAGTGCAGTAGCATGATCTCAGTCCACTGTCACCTCCACCTTGGGTTCAAGCAATACTCCTGCCTCAGCCTCCTGAGAAGTTGGGATAACAGGCTACTGCCACCATACCCAGCCAATTTTTTTTTTTTTTTTTTTTTTTTTTTTTTTGAGATAAAGTCTTATTCTGGCCACCCAGGCTGGGGTGCAATGGCACAATGTCAGCTCACTGCAACCTCCACCTCCTGGGTTCAATAGATTCTCCTGCCTCAGCCTCCTGAGTAGCTGAGATTACAGTTGCCTGCCACCATGACTGGCTAGTTTTTGTATTTTTAGTAGAGCTGGGGTTTTGCCATGTTAGCCAGGCTGGTTTTGAACTCCTGAACTCGTGATCTGCCCGCCTTGGCCTCCCAAAGTGCTGGCATTACAGGTGTGAGCCACCACACCTGGCCCTAGATAGGATCTTGAACAAGCAGCTGGAAGCCACAACTAGGGAAATGACCATGTTAAATCTATATCCACTAAGTGCTGGGGACCATGGGAAGTTACAGAATAGGGGATGGGCTTGACCAGATCTATTTGACCAGGAGAGCTGTGTGCTGGGCCAGAGATGAGGCCAGAAACAAGAACTTCAGAATGAAAAGTATGAATTGTGTACATGGCATAGTGGCCTCAGCTGAAGAAACGGCTGCAGGAAACTCTGCCTTCCCCATATGTCTACTTTGACAAAGGAAATAGTACATTGATTGGGAGACAGAAAGTCTGAGGCTTTTGACTCTTCAACAGGTTTACTGGAAGAACCTGGAGTTAGCAAATCCTTTTGAATTGGGGTGGATCCTTTATACCTGTAGCCCTACCTGCCCAGCAGACTGAAACAAAGGTATTAGAAGAGAAGTGCTTTGAGTATGTCAGCAAGAATGAGAAGTGACAGCAAAATGCTAACCTGTAAAGGGAACCTGAGTTTCTTCATCCGCATACTGGAGATGGGAGAGGAAAATCCCATCCCTACTTTGTAAGATTGAGGTAATATAGGGTGTCAGTATTTTGTAAGCCTCATAGAGCTGTGCAGAAGGGATTATTATACCCTAACAAAAAGTGAACTGGAGCAGGCAAGAAGCATGCTCGTCCCTACAGAGAAAATCTCTTTCATTTGTCATGTCTAAGAGATTATTCTTTCATAGTTTATACCAATTACTATCTCCTGGTCTTTCAGCAAGTGTATTTAGGGTTTCTCCAATTTCTCCGTAAAGTGATTTGCTCATTTCAGCTTTTAAATGGGTATATAGGTATAGCACCTGAGTGCATTGGTTTTGTATCATGGGGATTTGGCCACTATTTAGTAATATATTGATCCAGTGCCAGTTTATACAGATTCAAATATTATAGGTGAGACAGGAATTATAGCCCCACTTGACCTTCTGGTCCTCTCTGTCCCTCTAAAGAGCTAACTTTCTTGTTTCTTGCTCTGTTTAGATTATATTATTGTAACATGTAAAATGGACATGAAAAGAAACATAACCAGCCTGGGCAACATAGGGAGACCCCGTCTTTACAAAAAACAAAAGCAGGCCGGGTGCGGTGGCTCACGCCTGTAATCTCAATACTTTAGAAGGCCGAGGCGGGTGGGTTACTTTAGGTCAGGAGTTCGAGAACAGTCTGGCCAACATGGTGAAACCCCATCTCTACTAATAATACCAAAACAAAAAAAAAGAAAAATGTTCTGTTAGGTATCCTCAGATGAGATGTCAAAGGGATTTCTAACTGTGAATTTACTTTTTGCTGTTATTAAATTGAATTTGTTTTTTTCCTCCTTTCCTTTAAGAATAAGTGGAGGCCACGTGTGGTGGCTCACGCCTGTAATCCCAGCACTTTGGGGGACTGAGGCAGGCGGATCACTTGAGGTCAGGAGTTCGAGAACTGACCAACAGGGCGAAGCCCCATCTGTACTAAAAATGCAAAATTAGCCGAGCGTGTTGGTGTTTGCCTATAGTCCCAGCTACTCTGGAGGCTGAGGCAGGAGAATGGCTTGAACCCGGGTGGTGGAGGTTGCAGTGAGCCGAGATTGCGCTACTGCACTTCAGCCTGGGCGACAGAGCAAGACAACGTCTCAAAAAAAAAAAAAAAAAAAAAAACAGACCAAGTAGGGAAAGACATTTGGGCGAACGATTGCAACATGCTGACTCATCTAGGGTGTCAAGAAGACCGAAGCAATTCAAAAAAGTATATTATATCAAGGGCACCATGGAAAACAATTAAAAAGATGGGCTCCAGATGCACATGACTCCAGAGAAGCAATTTGACTAATATTTCTACCCCCATGCACCCGTTCCTCTCCAGCTAAGTTAGCTGGCTGTGGTAGACTTGATTTCAGCCTGAAAGATTTTTCTGTGTATGCTAACATTTTAGCAGTTGCTTTCCCTCTGTTTTGACTGTGACCAGGAGATTAAAGAACCAGGTTCTTCAAACTGATTTAAGAATTTATTAGTTTTTCAGGAGATGGTGAGAAATTTGCTCAAGATTCACCTTTTTGTTTAAGTTAAAGTTTTCCAAAGGGAAACTTTCCAACTTTCATTTTAGTTTCATTTAATGTAGAAAAAAAAGTTTATATTTTCATGCAGTATTCTGACTTTAACAGTAGTTTGTGGTTTGTATTTTTTTTTCCCACAGGTAGAACATTCCGTGATATTTTTTACAGCATTCATTATGTAGCCTGGTCTTGGAGGTTTTATATGAAATATTATTGAATGACTCTGCATGTGAACAATGAATGATAGTTTCATAAACATCCTTTAGGAGGCAGACATAGCTTTGGTTTAGCACTATAAAAACATGTCACTATACAATAGCCTGTAGAAGGTGCTAAGCAAATACAAAGAAGTAAAACAAATAGATAAAATGCAATATGTAATAAAATCATGAATAAAACGATAATAATAATACATAAAGTAAAAGGGTTTATATATGGGACTGGGTGGCGTTCATGTCTGTATGAGAGAGACGGAAATGGACAAGAGTGGGTGAGGGAGTAAGTATCTAGGCTACAAATCCATCTATGTATGTATGTTGTGTTGAATGGAGCTTCAGAAGCTAGAATATTTAATAGGACAGGTGGCTGACACAGGCTGCTAAATTTAGATACTCCCATTTATTGAAGTACAACAGGTACCTCCGCTGCTTGTTTTAATATTTTCTCTGTGGACTTGCTTCTATAGCATAAAGACGGCCTCACCTGGGCTTCCTTATATGGAAATAAATTATATGTAAAAATTAGTAATCTCCAACTGTGAAGAGCATTTCATGTTTCTAAAAATTTTAACACTTTTTCAGTTATTTTATTTTTTATTTTTTGGTAGAGATGGGGTCTTGCTGTTTCCCAGGCTGCTCTCAAACTCTTGGCCTCAAGCAATCCTCCCACCTCAGCCTCCCACAGTGTTGGGATTACAGGCATGAGCCACCACACCCGGCCTGGAACAATTTTTGGATGAAAAAGAAATATTCCCCATGACCATCCTACATGAGATAGTGAAGGCATCTGTTTTGTTTTACAAACTGAAACAGGGTAGCAAGAGTCAAATACGTTTTGAGGCAGAAAGAATTTTATCAGAAGAGACATTTTGCTGGAAAATAGGTGGACTAAGAGTCTGTTGATGTGTGTAGGAAACATCATTATTAATCCTTTGTGTGTGTAGGCACACAAGTTAAAATAAAAAGTGGTAAAATTAAGTGTCATAAGGAAAATATAATAAGCAGGCATCACAATTATTAGGTACTCCTTATTGTACAGTGTATAAACGGCTCTGTAACACCATAATGACAGTACACCTAGGAGCCCACAGCTGATAGGTCCCAGAGTAAATAATTTAGCTATTGGTGTACGTTGAATAGTATTTTGTTTGGTCACCGTTTTGGGAAATCTTCGTCATTCATTTTAGATAGTGAAGCTTTCTTTTTCAGGCTAGAAAAAGTTAAAGTAGGCTGGGTGCCGCGACTCACGCCTGTAATCCCAGCATTTTGGGAGGCTGAGGCAGGAGGATTGCTTGAGCTCAAGAGTTCGAGACCAACCTGGGCAACATAGTCAGACCCTGTCTCTATAAAACTTTTTAAAATAAAATTAAAAATTAAAAAAATAGGGGTAGGAAGAGAGAGAGCATCAGGAAGAATAGCTAATGGATGCTGGGCTTAATATCTAGGTGATGGGATGATCTGTGCAGCAAACTACCATGGCACATGTTTACCTATGTAACAAACCTTCACATCCTGCACATGTACCCTGAATTTAAAAGCTGAAGAAAAAAAATTACATAAAAATTTTAAAATGAGGCCGGGCGCGGTGGCTCAAGCCTGTAATCCCAGCACTTTGGGAGGCCGAGACGGGCGGATCACGAGGTCAGGAGATCAAGACCATCCTGGCTAACACGGTGAAACCCCGTCTCTACTAAAAAATACAAAAAAAGTCTAGCCGGGCGAGGTGGCGGGCGCCTGTAGTCCCAGCTACTCGGGAGGCTGAGGCAGGAGAATGGCGTAAACCTGGGAGGCGGAGCTTGCAGTGAGCTGAGATCCGGCCACTGCACTCCAGCCTGGGCGACAGAGCGAGACTCCGCCTCAAAAAAAAAAAAAAAAAAAATTTTTAAATGAAGAAAAAGTTAACATAGAGGAATGTTAATCTATGACATCAGAAAATTTCAAATAAATTTAAAATTCTTGATAATTTATGCATGTTTCTTCTATTTGAGATAATATGCACTTAGCAAATATAAAGATGGCATTTTATAGTCATTTTCTTTTTTTTTTTTTTGAGACGGAGTCTCGCTGTGTCTCCCAGGCTGGAGTGCAGTGGCGTGGTCTCGGCTCACTGCAAGCTCCGCCTCCCGGGTTCACGCCATTCTCCCGCCTCAGCCTCCCAAGTAGCTGAGACTACAGGCGCCCGCCACCACGCCCGGCTAGTTTTTTGTATTTTTAGTAGAGACGGGGTTTCACCATGTTAGCCAGGATAGTCTCGATCTCCTGACCTCGTGATCCACCCGCCTCGGCCTCCCAAAGTGCTGGGATTACAGGCTTGAGCCACCGCGCCCGGCCTTTTATAGTCATTTTCATACAGCAACTGTGTGCCAGACGATTCTGTGTAACAGAGGTGGATGATGAAAGCAACCAACCACAATTTAACAGAAATCTAAGAAATTTAAACTTAAAGGAATCTAAACATAATTTACAGAATAATGTGTTCTAATGAAGGCTTTGTGTTTAAATAATTTTAATGGTTCTTTATTTATATCTTCATTCTTATGAAAAAGTTTTTCAAACTTATTATAGCGGCTTTAGAATATTTGAAAACTGCAAAAAAGAAAATTTAGGCTGGGCATGGTGGCTTATGCCTGTAATCCCAGCACTTTGGGAAGCCTAGGTGGACGGATCACTTGAGGTCAGCAGTTCGAAACCAGCCTGGCCAACGTGGTGCAACCCTGTCTCCACTAAATATACAAAAATTAGTTGGGTGTGGTGGTGGGCGCCTATAATCCCAGCTACTCGGGAGGCTGAGGCAGGAGAATGGCGTGAACCCAGGAAGTGGAGGTTGCAGTGAGCCGAAATCACACCACTGCACTCCAGCCTTGGTGACAAGCAAGAATTCATCTCAAAAAAAAAGAAAAAGAAAATTAAAACTGAGAAAACCAGTATGAATATTTTGGCAATTCCTTCTAGTGTTTTCTCTTAATTTCCTTTTGTTTCTCTCTCTCCTTCAAAGCACACATACACTTAAATGTACACAGTTGAATTGATACTGTTTATAGTCTTATATCCTGCTTTTTCCACTTAACATACCATGAGCATTTTTCCATGTCATTATATATGCTTTGAATATGTTCTTGGCCACATAAAATTCCATCCTATTGATGCACCTGTTTTCTTTTAAGCAGAGACACATGCCATGCTTTCCAGTCATGCTGGACTCTCAAAAGCCAAAGAAAATACCTTGTGTTGATCTACCATAAGCCTCTTATAAATGTCCATTTTTTATTTCATTTAGTAAATGTACCAATGGTACAAACACACCTCTGGACGCTAGATATAATCAACAGTTAATAAACACTCTAAAGAAAATGCCAGTGAGCAGTGAGCTCTGTCCCCTTGATAAGTATTAGTCACCCACATCACTATTACAAGTATATAAGGTGTCAACAAGTGTCACAAATGCTTTTTCCATTTTGTGATAGCCCCAAATGAATTTCAATCCCTCAGCCACCCACCTCAAGAACTTGAGATTCTAACAGGGCAGTTTTGAGTTTTAATATTAAAACTTCTAATATAAATGCTACAAACTTACAAAAACACCAACTTTACTTTACACTTAGTTTTGTGAATTTGAATAATTTTAAAATTATTTGATTTCAGTTTGTTTGCCCACCTTCAATCAGGGGAACTGACTTAGTTTTAAAACAATCTGCCAGAAACTTCAGTTCTGACCTCTTTAGGGCTATAGCTAGTAGAAATAATGTATCTGTAACACACACCACGCATAAATGAATCCTTTAATCCTCAGGAGGGCACTGTGGAACCACGTTCTTAGGGTTGTCTGCTGTGGGAAGGTTCTTTTGTTACTCAAATGTGAGGGGTGCTGGGACAGGCCTGCACAGAAAACTTGTATATTTTTATTTACTTTAAAAGACAAACCATAAGGATTTTTTTTCAGTATGAAACTGAAATGTATATATTTCATAAATATTTTCATACTAAACTGAGCAATTTTAAGAATGATTAAGCTGTTTCTACTGGGAAAATCAGAGGTAAGGAAACTGCTTTCATGTAGCTTTATGTACATTTGGAAAGAGAAAACCTGAACTGGGTTTTTAATCTTATAATTTTTAAACTTAGAATATTCAAGAGTTCTCAGCCCTATATTGATAGTATTTACTGTAAAACTAAATAGTTTTGTTAAAAAAAGGTGTTTTAATTTGTTGACATAAAGTTGGCTTTTTTGTGCGTGCTTCTTACATGCCCTATTACCCCAGTGTGTTTAAACCAACTACTGTTCATATTTTTCCAGGAGAAAAACAAAACAATAAAAAACATTATTCAGATAAAATATTATAGGTTTATTTAAAACTTAATTCTCACCTTGAGTATGCAAAATACAAACTCCACAAAATGTTCATTTTACTTTGTAGTTTACAAATATACAAAATAGACGTTTGCTTAAATTTATATTACATATTTATTAAGGCAAGGAACTATATAGAAAAACACATTTGTTCTGCTTAAGGCATACTTGGGAATAAACCATTGTACAAATTATTGCACATCTGAAACCACAGTGCATAACAGACTGTCTGCATAAAAATGCTAAAGAAGTAAACCAGGTGTATTACCTGACTTAGGTCATAAATGTAGATCGGAAGACAAATATAGATTTTCCTTGTCAAAGTATGCAGCAGTTTGAAAACTTTGGCTTCCTTGTTTGGTACCTTTAGAACCAAGACTCACCAAGCACCATCATTTAGGCTATTTAAACATGTTTTCTGTACCTGAATTTCTTCCTCTTCTTCTAACATCATAATAATGGCTTTTAGAAGGTAAAGAGAATACAAGGTGATCTTTTATGCTTATATTGCATCAATACACAATTCAAGGGAATTCTGGTCTTCCCTCCCCCAACTCACGGATATAATTTATACCCTGATATCCACAACTTCCAGTCACCCCCTTGGCATTTTGTAAGTCCAGGAATATTCAAGTCGGATTTAGAATTGGAATGATAGAAGATCCAGTCACAGACCCCATCTGTTCTTTGATTTTTGTCTTTTGGATTCCTCATTTTTCCTGATTATCCACTCACAAGATGACTCAGTTGGGAACTTGACCATGATTGTAGTGCTTTCTGGCTGGGCTCCTTCCCTCATCGGGAAGACAGTGTGAAAGGTAAAAAATACTGAATTCTCTTCTGGCAGTGTGGGTCATATCCACTGTCTGGGATTTAAAAATGCCTCTTCATGTGTAAGGCGAGGTGGTCCGATCTGGAAAATGCTCGGTCGCATTTTTGGCACTGGAACGGGCGGTGCCCAGTGTGTTTCCGGTAGTGCCTGGTCAGTTCATCTGAGCGGGCGAATTTCCATCCACAGCCGTCCCAGTCACAGTGGTAAGGTTTCTCACCTGTAAAGGCAAAAGAAAAAAAAAATTAACGCCATTGCTTTATCAAAGAATGGGCCCTTTTAAAAACTGAAGGCCAGATACTAAACCAACTGTGACCCTATCCTAAAGGAATCCAGGAAAAGTCTTTATACCACTGACGGGCTGTATTGAATTCCATGTCATAAACAGGAATACATTCCGTGTCTTAAGTATTTGGTCTTGTTTTTAGGGGGTCAGTTAAGCACACAACCACCACCTACACTTATACTAATGTTTCACCAAAAACACACAAACACGCCACCTAAACCTATACTAATGTTTCTTTTGAGTCAAGACATCTCAGTGGTGAAAATGAAATTTGGAAATTGTGATTGGTGGTGTGTGCAAACCAGGCAATCTTATTCCTACTACGATTGGGGATAAAAAGCCACAGGTGGCAATTTTCTTTTCTTTACCTTTACCTTACTGAATGCTAAGCGCCTAAGTGACTTTGAGTACCTACTTACATTGACATGGAAATGCTCTGCAGTGACAATCCTAAATCAGAATCTCCCCAGCAATTTTGACCATCATATGCTTGGAATTTAAAATAAAACCTTCTGCTTGTGGGGGAAAAAAAATAAAAATGCAA
This sequence comes from Theropithecus gelada, assembly GCF_003255815.1. Taxonomy (NCBI): domain Eukaryota; kingdom Metazoa; phylum Chordata; class Mammalia; order Primates; family Cercopithecidae; genus Theropithecus; species Theropithecus gelada. The sequence goes on along the minus strand of NC_037683.1, from coordinate 33,526,025 downwards.
ATCAAAACAAATAACAAAAAATAAATAAGACCGAATTGTTAAGACCAAAATTCAAAATAATAGAAAGGGAGGGTGAACCTGGGAAGGTAACATTAAAAACCTAGTTTAAAAAAAAGCCATCATGCTTTTGCATAGCAAAGTATAATTTCTTGATTACAATGCCCAAGCTAGGAGAGGCCCACAGACCGCGGGGAATCTCTGCCTTTTAAAGGCCAAACAAAATTGCACATTCAAGCACAGATACCATCCATCAAGCAAAAGGCTCCTGGGAAGAAAAGTTGGCGCCGGTTTGCTGTCCTCCCCAGTGATCCCAGAGATCAAGGTGATAGACTGCCCTGGGAAGCCAAGGAAGCACTGAGGAGTGTCCACTGGTAGCCCCATAGGGCTGGAAGCTAACCCCTTCCTTCCGCAGTTTGTCCCCCTACCTGTGTGGGTTCGCAGGTGTGCCTTGAGATGGGAACTCTTTGTGTAGGTTTTGCCGCAGCCCGCGTAATCACAAGTGTGGGTGGCGGTCCTTTTCCGGGGCCACGATCGTCTTCCCCTCTTTGGCTTGGGCTCCTCCGGCATGCAGGAACCGGGTGGCATGAGCTCTAGGGGTGGAGAAGGTGGGGTGAGCATCATCCCCTGTGCCCCAAGGGGCCAGCACACACAGGGCTCCCCAGCCCGAGCTATAAATCCCCGGGACTGACCTTGGTAATGGAGCGGCGGGACTTGAGGCTGCATCTGGTCGGGCAGGAAGGATGGGTAATTGGGCCCCGGGTGGGGATGGAAGCCGGGGGGAAGCGGCAGGGCCGGGTGACAGTCCCTGCTGCTTAGCACTTCCTCAAGACCCAGGGTCGGGGTAGTCCTGCTGGGGAGCTGCCGCCCCAGGGGGAAGTCGTGTGCAGCCGGCCGGTGGCCATTGCTGAGAGGGGGTCCAGCGCCCAAGTGGGTGCACGAGGAGACCGCCTCCTGCTTAATCTTGGGGCACGTTCGCGGCGGCCCACCGTTGTAGGGCGCCACCACCACCGGGTGGCTGCCGTCAGGGCTGCCTTTGCTGACGCTGATGACCGACGGGCTGCCGTACTCGCTGCCAGGGGCGCTCAGCGACGCCTTCAGCACGAACTTGCCCATCAGCCCGCCACCTGGCGGCGGCGGCTGCTGCGGCGGAATGTACACCGGGTCCAATTCTGGCCGCAGGAGCTCGGCCACGAAGCCGCCCGAGGGGCTCACGTCGTTGATGTCCGCCAGGTTGAAGGGAGCCGTCGGAGGGGGAGCGGACTCCCTCCCATAGAGGAGGCCTCCGCCCGTGCCGCCCGGCGCCACGCCCGGGTCGCTCCCGGCCCGGATCGGATAGGTGAAGCTGCAGGTGGAGGGCGCGCTGGCAGGGCCGCTGCTCGACGGGGACGACGAGGAAGAGGCTGACGCTGACGAGGACACGGTGGCGGCCACTGACTCCGGAGGATGGGTCAGCGAATTGGAGAGGATAAAGTCCAGGTCCAGGAGATCGTTGAACTCCTCGGTCTCTCTCCGAGGTAGGGGCGCCAGGTTGCTACCGCCGCAAGCCGCACCGGCTACGCCGCTCTCCAAGTCTGTGGCCACGGTCGCCGCCGCCAGGTCATACGGGCGGCCGGGAAGCACCGGGGGAAGTCGCTTCATGTGGGAGAGCTCCTCCCGCCAGCGCTGAGGGGACAGGGCGGGAGAGGCCCGTCAGTGGTGGTCCCCTGTTGCCACCCGACATACTGACGTGCTGGCGGGCCACACGCGACTGCACCGCCCAGACATGGGGACTGGTAAGGCAGCAATCACCCGGGAACCCAGGGCGCCAGGGCTGCAATCTCGGCCCACACCCGGGTCGGAGAAGAGGTGATGCGTCTGTATCGCGGGCGTTATGTCCTGTCTGCCCAATTGCGTGTGAGCGAGCGCCACGGCTGGTCCCTCCCCCGCCAAGTCCCGTGGACGTCCCCGGAATTGGCACACCGAGGCTCTCTCGGTGCGCTCTAGCCACGGGGCCGCCTACGCGCTAAACTCACTCTGGCCCAGCCAGTGTCTGGGGATGCGGCCACCTCCCGCCTGGTGGCCTGCGCGCGCCTGCCCTACCGACAGGGCGCCCGGGGACTGGTGAAGACCCGGCTTGCGCCCCAGGCGGCTCCGCAGTGCTCGCACCACGGGCATGTACAGCTGAGCCAAGGGCACGGAAGCTATCCCGGGAAGGCTGCGGAGTCCGCGCGAGGGCCGCTCCTTACCCTCGTTCAGTGGCTTAGTGACCCCAGAGCTCCGCCCGCCCCCACCACACCCACGGAAACCCACCGGGCGTTCCCGGCGGCCCGGGGTGATACGATACTCACGTTATTCGGGGCACCTGTTTGACGCAGTGTCTTCTCCCTTCCCGCCGGGCCAGACGCGAATGTGGAGAAAGATGGGAGCAGCGCGTCGCTGACAGCCATGTCAGACTCGCCAGGTGGCTGCCTGCGAGCCGGGCAGGGCGCAGAGACAGAGTCAGGGGCGGCTTTCGGCCGTCGTTCCGGCGCGTCCCACCGGTCCTCACCCCTCCCTGCTCCCAGCGCCGCGCGCCTCACCTACCTCATTAATTCGGGGGCCCAGAAAGGTCCTCGGGAGCCCGAAGCAGCTGGGGCACCCGAACCCCAAAGTCAACGTAGAGAAGAAACGAAGCCAAAACCGAAAACCCCAAATTGGCCGAGATCCTTCTTCTTTGGGTTAAATATAAATTGGAAGCGTCCTTTTTAAAAAGTTCCTTTGTATACAAAAGTTCTTGGAAAAGTTGTAAACTCAAAAACAGACAATCAGCAAGGCGAGTAAGTAGGTCCGGTGGCCGGGCTGCGCTCTCTTCCACTCAGCAGCGTCCCCCACCGCTGTCGCGGTCGCCTTGAGTGCTGCCGTGGGCGCAGGGGCTGTGGCCGGGGCGGTGGGCGGATGGTGCCGCCAGGTGAGACTGGCTGCGGTGGCGCGGAGCTGCGAACTGGTTGGCGGCGCAGGGCGCGGAGTCCGGGGAGTTGTGTGGAACGCGCGCGGCCATGGGCGCGGGCCACGGGCGGGTGCGAGGGTGGGGGGCCAGAGGGGCGGGGAGGGTCACTCGGCGGCTCCCGGTGCCGCCGCCGCCGCCCGCCACCGCCTCTGCTCCCCGCGCGCCCGCAGACACGTTCGCTCTCTCTGGTCGGGGAACTGCCGGCCGCCGGCGCGCGCTCCTTACTTATAACTTCTTCGCTAACAGCCTTTTCCTCCGCCTTCTCCCATGCCCCGCCCCTCCCTTTCTTCTCTCCGCCCCCCCGAGGCTCCCCTCCATCGTTGCTATGGCAGCTAAATCAACAAACTCGGCGCACGTGGGGGCGGGGGAGGGGAAGGAGGGGCGCGGGCGGGGCCGGGCCGGGCCGTGACGCCAGCCGGGCAGCTGGCGGGCTGGAGCCGAGCTGACGCCGGCGGCAGTGGTGTCGGCGGCGGCGGCGTCCGCCCCAGAGCTGGGCGCGAGGAACCGGGCGCAGGTTCGGTCTCTGCGCGACCAGGGCAGTACTCACCGCCATTGTCGGCTCCGTGGGTTCGAAGCCCGCGAAGACTGGTGGGGTCAGCGGGCGGGACGGTCACGCGTCCCCACCCCTGCTCGCATACGCGCTTGCCGCGCTGTCTGCGCGCTGGAGAAGAGCGCGATTATCCGCGTGACTCATCCAGCCCTCGGTCTCCCCCTGCCTCCCTGCGCTCGCTGGAGTCCGCTCTCGCCGCGCAGCGCCAGTGCCCGTGCCGGCGCTCGGCCTGACCTCGCACGGTTCCTCGCGGTCCCTTCTGCCGGGGGGTGGGGGGCGCTAGGGGTGTGGAGAGGAAGCGGGTGCCCAGAACTGTGCAGCGTGAACTGGGAGCCTCAGGAGAAGGCCAGAGGAGTGTTCCGCCGGGAACAGGCAGAAAGAGGCAAGAGTGGGGAGTTATGGTTTTGATACTTTAAAAAGCGAGAAAGGGAATGAAAGGGCTCAAGATTTACTCAAAGGAGTGAGGGAGAGAAGAGGGACTGTGAGGCGCGGAGACACTTTTCAACCAGCCGTCTCGAAGCACTCTTTCTTTCTCTCTCTCTCTCTCTCTCTCTCTCTCTCTCTCTCTCTCCCTCTCCCCCTCCCCCTCTTTCTTTCTTCTTTCTCTTTCCTTTCTTTTTCTTTTTGGACACTCTCGCTCTGTCACCCAGGCTGGAATGCAGTGGCACGATCTCAGCTCACTGCAACATCCTCCTCCTGGGTTCAAGCGATTCTCCTGCCTCAGCCTCCCGAGTAGCGGGGATTACAGGCGTGCGCTACGACCCCGGCTAATTTTTGTTGTTTTTCGTAGAGATGGAGTTTCACCATGTGGGCCAGGCAGGTCTCGAACCCCTGACCTCAAGTGATCCGCCCGCCTCGGCCTCCCAAAGTGCTGGGATTACAGGCGTGAGCCACTGCGCCCGGCCTCGAAACACTTTTCAAGCCACGCACTCTCCTTTCCGCTTTATGGATGAGAAACTGAGTCATAAAGAGGTGAAATGGCCAGTAAAGGTCAAAGGACAACTCGTTCCTTCGGCTCAGGCTCCGGGTAGGTCAGGCCCCCCGACTTCGCTGGGAAGTGACTATGTGCCAGGATCCTAGCTCCCGAAAAGTGCACACCGAGCCCGCCGCAGGCGTCCTCGCCCACCGGGAAGGGAATAGGAAACGGCGATCTTCAGTCTTATAACGCTGCCCCCCCCCCACCCCCATTCCCCTTGGTTTGTGATCAGTAATTTTCCAGCTGGGAAATGTTTTGCTCTCATCTTCTCAGCAAACAGTATTTTTTTTTAAACGTGAATGTGGTGTTCGGTATCACTTTCTAAACGTAGGCTTGGCGAGGTGTTTACTTTGGATTCGGGCGCGCGGCGCGGGGCTCCGCCCCCTCTCCACGGAGCCCCCTCACCGGTGAACGCTGGCGCTTAGCCTGGTGTTAACCTAGGAAAGAAAAGGGAGGGGAGACTGGGGAAAGGGATGGAAGCTCGGGCACCGGGCAGAGAGTGCGCTCACCCCTTTTTGAGTTCTAGTTGCCAACGTCCTTTGTCGTTGTCACCTGTTTGAACCCTGCGATTCTGGTACCTATTAGGTTTCCTCAGAATATTTGTGATACCTGATTTTTCCACTCCTCGCCAACCACAGAAGCATTCTTGGAATGCATCTCGCCCAGAATGAATTGACTAGGCCCTCCCTGCCAACGCCAGGAATCCCTCTAAGATCCAGAGTCGGACACCCTTGAGTGTGACTTCCATCCTCTAGTTTGGCTCTGGCCAAGGGCTGCCAGGGCTGCAGCTGGGGGAGGGGAGTGTTTTGGCAGGGAGACTGAGGTCCCCCTTCCCATGGCCTCGAGGGGTTCAACCCCACCCCCATAGGATCAGGCCAGTTACTTTAACTCTGATTTTTACTTTAAGCCCTTTTCAAACGGAAGAACCAAAAAAGGAAGACAACTGCCACCTCCTCCCCTACTCCTTTAATTGTGATGGCAACATCTTGGGACGCTGTGATTTGAGGGCTGCATGGAAAACTCACCACTTTTTCAGGAAAGCCAAAGTCCCTTACCCGGGATAATCAGTGGATGAGCCCTTGATTGGCAGCCATCTCCCTTGGGATGTAAACATGTGGGTCAGGACTTGGAATTTCCAACTTAGGTAGGGAGCACACTAGATTATTTCTGCTCTACTTTCATTTCTCTAAGGCAGTAGCCCTTCCCCCTCAAAAAAACTATCCGTAACCACCACAATGAAAAAACAATATTGCACAGATGAAGTGGAAAGCCACTATTATTATGTCATATAATCAAGACAAGATTCTGAAACTCCATTGAAAAAGATGAACTTGTTTCCAACCGGCCTTCTGAAGGATAAAAGCCAGTCTCTCTTGGTGGCAGGCAACTCTGGTTATTCCTCTGATTGCGTCATAAAGGGGAATCTCTATATTCACCCCAGAGTTAGTTCTAAAAGAAGCAAGGAACTTCAAGTTCACAAATAGTCTTTCAAGGCAGGTGCCCTGTATGACAACAAGGTTATGGCCCTCCCTGTCTTCAGAACAGGTAGGGCCAGAAGAGTTAAATCCTTGCCCTATATAATTTATAAACATGAGGCTGAGTAAACCTTTGATGACTAAATTGCACTGTAGAATAATAATAATAGAAGACACCCTTTAAAGAAGAATTAAACACTCACTGGTGACTTTATTTCAGCAAACTGATATTACTAGTTTTGTGAACTGGAAGTTAATTATTAATATCCTTGGAGTTATAAAATAATTTTTTTTCCAGCACAAACTGCATTAGTTGGCAGAAGATGTGATGAACACCATTAGTACTAGGGGATTAATGTGGAGCCATGGAAGGGTGCGATAGACTGAAGAAGCTGCATCCATGTTTCAGATGAAAGATTCAGGACCCGTAACTGGGCATGGGGTCTGGACACATAGAGCACCCCTTGACCTGGCTGCACCCTGGCTGGGTGTCTCTGCATAACTGCCGCAAGACTCAAGAAAAACTGCTTTTTTTTCCTTTTTTTGAGACGGAATCTCACTCTGTAGCCCAAGCTGGAGTGCGGTGGCGTGATCTTGGCTCACTGCAATCTCCACCTCCAGGGCTTAAGCAATTCTCGTGCCTCAAGCTCCAGAGTAGCTGAGACTATAGGCACGTGCCACCATACCCAGCTAATTTTTTGTATTTTAGTAGAGATGGGGTTTCACTATGTTGGCCAGGGTGGTCTCGAACTCCTGAGCTCAGGTGATCCACCCACCTCCGCCTCCCAAAGTGCTGGGATTACAGGCATGAGCCACTGCGTCCAGCCTGAAAAACTGCTTTTTAAAAAGGTGAAAATGAGATGATTTTGAGTACCCGAATTGCTTTGAAATGAAATCCCTGCTAATAAATAACTAAAAGGAGTTTGCAACTTTCACAAGGTGGCAAAGCTTTTCTCAGCCTCCATGCTCATCTCCTTGTGAACACCAGCCTCTTTTTACCCTCTGTCTTGTGTAGACTTTAGAGGTCAGGAAAGTGGGCTTTGACCCTGTGTTTCCCAACATGACTCCCCTGCTTTCTAGCTGGGCAAGTTACTGACCTCACTTTGCACTTTGCCTGTTTCCTCTTCTGTAAAACGGGGTTATTAATAATGCCTACTTCTTAGAGTGACGAGGATCAAATCAGATAATCTAAAGTAAAGTATTTAGCACAGACTTAACACTCAATACATAGTAGCTATTACTATCACCAGTATTCCCCAGGGTATCATAAACATGATGAGGCTGAGGCTATTGTTTTGTTCACTGCTGTATCCCCAGGTCTTATAGTGCCTACCTAGCACATGCTAATGCCTTGTAAGTGTTTGCTGAATGAATGAATAATGCAGATTTAATGTACTTTTTCTTTTTGAATAATCTATTAGCAGGAAGCTCATCTTTCAGCAATCAACTGTAGACTCATTAATCCCCTTTCTTATCAAGAACCACAACACACACAGACTTAAAATTTCATCATTCTCTCCCCAGTTTCTAAGATAGAAACCTGGATTTTCTTCATCTCCTCCCTCATTGTCTTTGACCTGAGCATCCAGACATCCGCAGAACTCATCCATTTCCATTCCTCAATATCTCCACTATCTTTTTACTACTCTCATGCTGCTTTGCTTTAAGCTCGCCTTATTTACAGCTTTGTTGTTGTTGTTGTTGTTGTTTTGAGACAGGGTCTCATTCTACTGCCCAGGCTGGAGTGCAATGGCACTATCTTGGCTCACTGCAACCTCCACCGCCTGGGCTCAAGCGATCCTCCCACCTTAGCCTCCCGAGTAGCGAGTATCGTGCAACACTGATCCTTTTTTTTTTGATAGAGATTTCGTCATGTTGGCCGGGCTGGTCTCAAACTGTTGTGTTCAAGCCATCCACCCACCTTGACCTCTCAAAGTGCTGGGATTACACATGTAAGCCACTGTGCCCAGCCTCATTTACAGCTTTTAATTATGTCTGTACACTCCAAACAGTCCTCTTGTCTCCTCCTTCAGAGCCCCACTGGCATTCTCCAGCTAGATCTAATCCATTTTGTTCACATACCACCACAGTTCTGTCTCTACTCACCTCCTCACCAGCCAATCTTTAAACAGCTCTGCTTTGCCTAGAGGAATAAAACCAAACTGTTTGGCTTGATGTACCCAACACTCACTACTCTGGCCCTAGACAAACTTTCCAGAATCTTCTCTAGAGACTGACCTCACCCTCTCTAAACTCTTAACTGGATGTTCTCTCAAATCCCTGAATACAGGATGTGTATTTTCATCAGCTGTTTTTCCTGTCTGAAATGCCCTTTCTCCCCTCAGGGCCCTCATCATACCCAAACTCCAAAAAGTCCCCGTTAATTGTTCCTTGGTCTACGAGTTCCCTTTTAAGCCAGTCCTTTTTTCTCCAAGCTCTAACAAAGCTGTGTGATGACTGCTATGATGTTTACCCAGTGGACTTGCATGATCTGGTTGTTTGTAGCTCCTGTTCCCCTGTGGCATCTTCAGGACAAATGCCCAATGACCATTAATTGTGGAATGAATGAAGAGAGCAAAACTGACTTGGCAAACTATTAATGGGGTGGAGGCAGGGAGTGGGGGGACCCGGTCCTTGTCAATAGCGTTTCTCTCTGAGAGGTCACTGGTTTGGTACTTCATTTTCCATCCCTTCTCTTTCTTCACCACTTCATCTCTTTCTTTGAAAAGTTCTATGAAGGAAAACTTTTCAAAGACAGTTATGAAGGAAATAAAATCCTTCGTAACTCTGTACTCTCAAAAACAGTTGGACAAAGTAATAGAACAGTGCTGGCCAAGGCATTGTAATAAAACAAACTTGAAAACACAAACAAAAATAACCAAAATCCAAACCAAAACCAAATGGAGAAAGAGTCCACTCTTTTCTGCAGCCAAATTCATTGCCTTTCAAAACCCAAACCTTAAGCATTGAAATTTTTAGAGCAGAAAATGAATCACAGACATTTAAAAATCAATTCTCAGAAATTTCATTAGAATCTTTTTTGTGAACCCTTAGGTTTGATCACTTAAGTTACATTCTTAGCTCAAAAAACTTAGGCCCAATACATCCTTTAAGCTATTTAAAAAGAAAATCTAAAATTAATGAAATTATCTTCAAGACTTTTGAAGTATGCTGACTAAATTCAGCTCTTCAATGTCCTCAGCTTGTTCTGAGATATTAAAAAGGACACACACACACACAAAAAAAATCCCTCTTTTTTTTTTTTTGAGATGGAGTCTCACTCTGTCGCGCAGTCTGGAGTGCAGTGGCGAAATCTCAGCTCACTGCAAGCTGTGTCTCCCCGGTTCACGCCATTCTCCTGCCTCAGCCTCCCGAGTAGCTGGGACTACAGTCGCCCGCCACCATGCCTGGCTAATTTTGTTTTTGTATTTCTAGTAGAGATGGGGTTTCACCGTGTTAGCCAGGATGGTCTCGATCTCCACATGATCCACCTGCCTCGGCCTCCCAAAGTGCTGGGATTACAGGCATGAGCCACTACGCCCAGCCAGGTTGCTTATTTTTAAATGTTTAAGTAGAGAGAAATATTTTTAATGACTCACGCCTGTAATCTCAACACTTTGGGAGGCTGAGGTGGGTGGATCACAAGGTCAGGAGTTGGAGACCAGCCTGGCCAACATATAGTGAAACCCCGCCTCTACTAAAAAGTACAAAAATTAGCTAGGCGTGGTGGCGCATGCCTGTAGTCCCAGCTACTTGGGAAGCTGAGTCAAGAGAACTGCTTGAACCGGGGAGGCAGAGGTTGCAGTGAGCCAAGATCGCACCACTGCACTCCAGCCTGGGCAACAGAGCAAGACTCCACCTCAAAAAAAAAAAAAGAAATATTTTGTAAGAGTGAGGAGCATCTCAGTAATATTTCCCTTAACAAAAGAAATTACAGGCTAGCATTTACCGTCTTCATACAGCGCAACTCCAATACCATATGCATTTGAAACACATTTAAAAGTAAATGAACTAGCAAATTTTAAAAGTATTAATTTTAATGAAAAAATAAAAGTACTTCTTCCTGCCTGCTTCCCTTGAGGGGAGAATTATCTCTGAAGAGAAACAAGATTCTACTTCCTTTATTTAAAAGCCTCAGTGCCTCAGATTCTTAGACTAAGACAATATAGTTCTTCTGAGGAAAACAAAGTCCCTAGGTTTAGATTGGATTGGAGGGAACTTTTTTGTTTTATGGAAAATGTAGGAATGTTGAAGGTATAAAAATGAATGCTTCACACCCTGAGAACTGTAAATAAGAAACAAACAATTCTGTGTTTAATTTTCTTCTAGTTTGTGGGCTGGACAAGAGGGGAGCTTATTTTTGCCAATTGAAATTATGTACTTTGAACCAGGGAAATGATTTTTTAAAAAATTAGCAATGCATTTGATTACCCTGTAGCTGACTTTTTTTTTTTCCACAAACATTGTGTTCGTTAATCAATTTCAATGTCCTGGCTGGTGGGAAGGGGGCTAGCAAGTGCCAATGTGGGGGGAAAAAAAAGCCAAGCAAATGTTCTGGCAGCAACTAAATATCTCATACAGTGTGTGATGCCTTATTTCAAACTAACATCTAGACACAAACTCCTCTTATATCCAGGGATGACCAGAAGCTTCTTAAAGGGGGAAGCACCTGGAATAGTTGCCTAATCTTAGAAGAATTCCCAGCATTATCATTGATAATAAAAAAGGTAATTTAGTCAAAGAGTGAACTTGGTCTATGGTGTCAGTTAGTGATGAATTTTTCTGGTTGCTACATTTACCCAACAAAGTTCTCAGGGCAAAGTGTTGAATTTCAATGTTCTGATGTTTCATTCAGCACACTCAGTTTTCCATTTGAAAAGAAGCTTATTTGGGTTGCTTTAAAGACAAGACAATATCTTTGGTCTATCTGAGTGCAGATTAGAGTGTCATTGTCTGGCTTTAATTCTTAGAGCCATTTTGCCATAACTCAATTAAGGAGGAGAACTTGGCAGAATTCACTGGGCTGTGGGAGAAGAAATGACAGGGAATGAGTAGTGCAGAGACTCTGGGGACTTAGGTGGGATCTGCCACGTGAGAGTTTGGACTCCAGGCCTGAGTTGCATCTTACTAGCCAGATGACCTTGGACAAGCTACATTATCTAGTTGCACTGTACTTTTCTTGTCTGTAAAATGGGTCTACGAAGGTACCTGCCTCACCAGGCTAGTGTGAACATTAAGTGAGATACTGGCATTAATGTTAGTGTGTCCTCTCTACCAGTGAAACCTTACATAGTTAATCCCCTTTTGATAACTTCAAATTGGTCCTGCAGTATTCAGCACTGGAAGATGATATAATATCTTGGTTTGAAGAGTGAAATGCTTTGTCACAGTATTTTCTTTCCACAAATATTTCAGTGTCACTACAGATGCACAACCAAAGACCAGGCTCACCTAAAATCTCACAAAGACACTGTTTTAAGTAGGGAAGGTATACATTAACTTGGGAATCTCACTTCCTAGGGTCACTCCATGACTTGCAAAGGCCTTTTGTAGCTCTGTCAAATCGCTAAAGACAGTGACCTTGACCCTTCATAAGCCAGTCAAGAGTTAGGTTGGACGAAAGGTAATTTCAAAGTCAAATTCAGCACTGAAGAATTCTATAGTCGTTGACAATGTTAGCAAAGTTCTAACCTTGTCTTTCCTAGAAGGGTACTGAAAGGGTCTGCTGGGTTCTCGCTCCAGGAAAAGGAGGGAGCAGGGACCTTCAAATTCATTAACATCATTGCTCTGTACCGGGTAACTGTGATAAGTAGTTTCATGCAGTAAGTCACTTGTCTTCACATTACTTCTCTGAGGTTGGTGCTGCCATTGTTGCTAGAATGCAGGCATCGGGGGGCAGAGACGCTGCCTGACTTACTCTTTTTGTGTGTTTCTTTTAAAAACTGATACATCACAGTTGTGTGACTTTCTTTTTATTTTTTATGTCATTTTATTTATTATTATTTTGAGACAGAGTCTCACTCCGTCGCCCGGGCTGGAGTGTAGTGGCATGATCTCGGCTCACTGCAACCTCTGCCTCCCAGGTTCAAGGGGTTCTCCTGCCTCAGCCTCCTGAGTAGCCAGGACTACAGGATGCACCACCCTGCCCGGCTAATACTTTTTTTTTTTTTTTGAGACGGAGTCTGGCTCTGTCGCCCAGGCTGGAGTACAGTGGTGCAATATCGGCTCACTGCAGCCTCTGCCCCTCGGGTTCCAGTGAGTCTCCTGCCTCAGCCTCCTGGGTAGCTGAGATTACAGGCACATGCCACCATGCCTGGCTAATTTTTGTATTTTTAGTAGAGATGGTGTTTCACCATGTTGGCCAGGCTGGTCTCAAACTCCTGACCTCAGGTGATCCCCCCGCCTCAGACTCCCAAAGTGTTGGCATTACAGGTGTTAGCCACTGTGCCCAGCCATTACTTTCTTTTTAATCATAAGTTTTTGTTTTGTTGTTTGGGATAAGGTCTTGCTCTGTTACCCAGGCTGGAGTGCAGTGGCGCAATGATGGCTCACTGCAGCCTTGAACTCCCTGGCTCAAACAATCCGCCTATGTCACCTTCCGTAGTAGCTGGGACCACAGGCATGTACTATCATGCCCAGCTAATTTTTAAATTTTTTTGTAGAGACAGGGTCTCACTATGTTGCCCAGGTTGGTCTTGAACTCCTGGGCTCAAGCAATCCTCCTGCCTCAGCCTCCCAAAGTGCTGGGGTTATAGGCATGATCCACTGCACCTGGCTGACTTACTCTTTTTTTTGACCTGTCATCAGGAAGTAACTGACTAATACAGTTTGCTGGCACATAATAGGTGCTCAATACATGCTTGTTTAATACATAAACCCCATTTTACAGTTTTTAAAAAACTGCAGTATTGGCTGGGCATGGTAGCTCATGCCTGTAATCCCAGTACTTTGGAAGGCCAAGGTGGGCGGATCACCTGAGGTCAGGAGTTTGCGACCAGCCTGATCAACATGATGAAACCCTGTCTCTACTAAAAATACAAAAAATTAGCCGGGCGTGGTGGCGGGCACCTGTAATCCCAGCAACTCGGGAGGCTGAGGTAGGAGAATCGCTTGAACGCAGGAGGCCAAGGTTGCAGTGAGCCGAGATCGCGCCACTGCACTCCAGCCTGAGCAACAAGAGCAAAACTTTTTCTGAAACAAAATGAAACAAAATTAGCCGGGCATGATGGCGTGCACCTGTAATCCCAGCTACTTGGGATTGAGGCAGAGAATCGCTTGAACCTGAAGGCGGAGGCTGCATTGAGCCAAGGTCTTGCCTCTGCACTTCAGCCTGGGTGACAGAGGGAGACTCCATCTCAAAAAATAAATAAATAAATAAAAACAAAAATACAATCAAAACAACCAAATAAACTGCAGTATAGAGTGGTTAAACCCAGCCCAGGATTGTGCAGCTAAGCAAGGGAGTCAGCCAGCGTCTCGGAGCCCACCCAGAGGAGGAGGCCTGCTGTATGACTGCTCTGTAAGTAGCCTATCCTCAGCTGTGCCTGGCTTCTCTGAGTTCAGAGCACCTGGATCAAGTTCCCCAGAGAGTAAGCCTCTAACCTTCTGTCCAGACTGGGGAAAAGCAGTCACCCAGCTGCACGGGGCTAGTGAGGAGTCTTGGGTCTGTCTGTACGTATGGGTGGATGAATGGATTGTCTGACTGCTTGTGTGTGTGTGTGTGTATATATATATTTATATATATATATTTATTTTTATATATATTTATATTTATTTATATATATTTATATATATATATATATATATATATATTTTTTTTTTTGAGATGGAGTCTCACTCTGTAGCCCAGGCTAGAGTGCAGTGGCATGAACTCAGCTCACTGCAACCTCCACCTTCCAGGTTCAAGCAATTCTCCTGCCTCAGCTTCGCTCATAGCTGGAATTACAGGCACGCACCACCATGCCTGGCTAATTTTTTTTTTCTTTGAGACGGAGTCTCACTATGTCGCCTAGGCTGGAGTGCAGTGGCGCGATCTTGGCTCACTGCAACCTCCGCCTCCGGGGTTCAAGCAATTCTTCTGCCTCAGCTTCCCAAGTACCTGGGATTACAGGCGTGTGCCACTGCTCCCAGCTAATTTTTGCATTTTTTTTTAGCAGAGATGGGGTTTCACTATATGCTGCCCAGACTGGTCTCGAGCTCCAGAGCTATAGTGATCTGTCAACCTCGGCCTCCCAAAGTGCTGGGATTACAGGCTTGAGCCACTGCGCCCGGCCTATTATTTCATTTTTTAAAGGTACATTTTTTTTTCTGGTTTCAAAAATGCATGCTTACTTTTTAAAAATAAATCAATATGGCCGGGTGTGGTGGCTCACACCTGTAATCCCAGCACTTTAGGAGGCCGAGGCGGGTGGATCCTGAGGTCAGGGGTTTGAGACCAGCCTGGCCAAGATGGCGGGCGAAATCTCGTTTCTACTAAAAATGCAGAAATTAGCTGGGCGTGGTGGTGGGTTCCTGTAATCTCAGCTATTTGGGAGGCTGAAGCAGGAGAATTGCTTGAACCCGGGCAACAGAGGTTGCAGTGAACCGAGACCAAGCCACTGCACTCCAGCCTTGGTGATAGAGTGAGACTCTGTCTCAAAAAAATAAATCAATAAATCAATACACATGTATTTTAAATAAAATATACAGACTGGCTCCCCAGATATGACCACAATTCAATTTGTTGTATAAGTCTTCATATTTTTTATACATATGTGAAAATAATAAAATGTATTTATTTATTTATTTGCATAGGGACTTGCCTCGTTGCCTGGGTTGGACTATAGTGGCATGCTCATGGCTCACTGCTGCCTCGACGTCCCAGGTTCAAGTGATGCTCCCACCTCAATCTCCTGAGTAGCTGGGACCACAGGTTCTTGCATCACATCTGGCTCATTACTTTTTGTAGAGATGAGTTCTCACTATGTTGCCCACACCGGTCTGGAACTCCTGAGCTCAAGGGATCCTCCCACCTTGGCCTCTCAAAGTGCTGGGATTACAGTAATGTGCCACCACACCCAGCCCAATCTCCTTTTGATGGACATTTAGATTGTTTCCAACTTTTCATTACTACAGAATTTCCATGTGTACTCTTATTCACTTATTTCCTTAGGCTCAATTCATAGAAATTGATTTACAATAAATTTCAACCATTTCAGATTGTTCCTCAAAAAATGTACATCAGTTTACATTCTCATCAGCAAGATATCAACATGTTGGTTTCCTTACATACTAACCAGTACTGAATATTATGATCTTAATCTTTCAAATGTTGGCATCTACATAATCAGCTTTTGGCTGGTGAAACTTTCATGGCAGTTAGTTTGCACTTCCTCAGAACTCTGAAGATATGGAAATTGTACGTTATTAGAATATAATTGGAAGCCCCCACTTTGCACATATGAAAGGGGCCTAAGGAACAGAGGTAACTTGCCCATGCCACACATTGGCAGAGCTGGGATGAGAAAACACATGTCCTAACTCCTAGCCAAGTCCAAGCCTCCTTCTCTGCATCAGACAGCAATGACGCAGGAACCCCTGACACATCACTTCTTTTTTTTTTTTTTTTTTTTTTGAGACGGAGTCTTGCTCTGTAGCCCGGGCTGGAGTGCAGTGGCTGGATCTCAGCTCACTGCAAGCTCCGCCTCCCGGGTTTACGCCATTCTCCTGCCTCAGCCTCCGGAGTAGCTGGGACCACAGGCGCCCGCCACCTCGCCCGGCTAGTTTTTTGTATTTTTAGTAGAGACAGGGTTTCACCATGTTAGCCAGGATGGTCTCGATCTCCTGACCTCGTGATCCGCCCGTCTCGGCCTCCCAAAGTGCTGGGATTACAGGCTTGAGCCACCGCGCCCGGCCCTTTTTTTTTTTTTTTAGACAGAGTTTCGCTCTTATCGCCCAGGCTGGGGTGCAATGGCATGATCTCAGCTCACCGGGTTCTAACGATTCTTCTGCCTCAGCCTCCCAAGTAGTTAGGATTACAGGTGCCCACTACCATGCCCAGCTAATTTTTGTGTTTTTAGTAGAGACGGGGTTTCGCCATGTTGTCCAGGCTAGTCTCGAACTCCTGACCTCAGGTGATCCACCCGCTTCAGCTTCCCAAAGTGCTGGGATTACTGGCGTGAGCCACTGCTCCCTGCCCTGACTCTTTACTTTTATGAGCCCATCTACCTTTCGAAACCAGAAGCATGGACCTCAGAAGAGGGTGACAACCAACATTTTTTTTTTTTTTTTAAACAGAGTCTTGCTCTGTCACCCAGGCTGGAGTGCAATGGCACAATCTCGTCTCACTGCAACCTCTGCCTGCTGGGTTCAAGCCATTCTCCTACCTCAGCCTCCTGAGTAGCTGGATTACAGGTACCCACCACCACACCCGGCTAATTTTTTGTATTTTTAATAGAGATGGGGTTTCACTATGTTGGCCAGGCTCGTCTCGAACTCCTAACCTTGTGATCCGCCTGCCTCAGACTCCCAAAGTGCTGGGATTACAGGCGTGAGCCACCATGCCCGACCAAGAACCAACATTTTTAGAGAACCTTTAAAAAGCCTGGGCCGGGCGCGGTGGCTCAAGCCTGTAATCCCAGCACTTTGGGAGGCCGAGACGGGCGGATCACGAGGTCAGGAGATCGAGACCATCCTGGCTAACACGGTGAAACCCCGTCTCTACTAAAAAAACACAAAAAATTAGCCGGGCGCGGTGGCGGACGCCTGTAGTCCCAGCTACTCGGGAGGCTGAGGCAGGAGAATGGCGTGAACCCGGGAGGCGGAGCTTGCAGTGAGCTGAGATCCGGCCACTGCACTCCAGCCTGGGCGACAGAGCGAGACTCTGTCTCAAAAAAAAAAAAAAAAAAAAGCCTGAAACTTCCCCATATACTTTGCATATGTTATACCCAAAATAATCCTGCAAAGTAGGTGGTATTATTATTATTATTTTATTAATTTTTAGAGTCAAGGTCTCCATTGCCTAGGCTGGAGTGCAGTGGCATGATCATAGCTCACCACAACGTCAAATACCTAGGCTCAAGTGATCCTCCCCCTTCAGCTTCCTGAGCAACTAGGGCTTCAGGAAGCCACCATTAAGCCCGGCTACTTTTAAAAAGTTTTTTGTAGAGATGGGGTCTCACAGTGTTGCCCAGGCTGGTCTCAAACTCCTGGTCTCAAGCAATCCTTCTACCTCAGCCTCCCAAAGTGCTGAGATCACAGGCGTGATTCACTGTGCCTGGCCTAAAGTATTATTAATTCTATTACACAGAGGAGGAAATGAAAGAACTGGAGATGAAATTGATCAAATTAGTAATCTCCAACCAGTCCCGAGGAGATTTAGCACTGGGCAGTGTTCCAGTTGGATTTAAGAAGAGGCAGAGTGGTATGAGTACCACCAGTCTGCCCCGCGTGGGTAAGGGAGAGATTTTTTGGTAAGACTGAAGACATTCTGATACCCTCTTCTCCCCTAACATACACTTACTCAGGTGTAAGAGTAATTCAGGCATAAGAGTCAGCAAAAACACTTTCTCAAGACGCTGTCTAGCTGTCTCAGGATCTTGTCCTGCTCAGGGTTGAGCACAAGTAGAACACAATCCTTGCTGGCCGGGCCATGTTCTGGAATGACTGAGCTGTCCAGCATGGCCAGTGTGTAAATGTCAAGTAAACACCAAATTCAAGTGCAATCTAACTATTGTGCTGGGACTGTTTGTTTTAGATATAATAGTCAGCAGGAAGGGAGAAGGGGAAGGAGGGGGGAAAGTATATATCACTTCACAAGGCAAAACGTGAATATCGTGAGCCCTCCCTTGGTCAACTTGAATGTCAAGAAACCAATATCAAATAAATAAAGAGCCTGCACTCCATGCTGCAAAAATAAGCATGTCCATTTGCTTGAAAAAAAGATTTTTTCAGATGAGGGAACATTTTCCAGTCAATCACCCTGCAGCAAAGTCATCCTGTTGAATTTGTGACTCACAGGCTCTCCTGTGTCAATAGACAGACAGAGTCAGCCCAGAGTTATGACTTCACTGAGAGATGAAGCAAAAGCTGGGAGATGAGGCAGGACCAGCTTTAAAACAAGACTGTAAGCTCAGACAACAAGTAGCAAAAGAAACACTGACCACTCACAGGCTGGGTAATTGCATTCGTTGCTTCTTTTTCTTTATTTCTTGCTCGTCTCCTAGAAAAGAACCAATCTGACTTTGACTTCATCCTCTCATTGCATTAACATTGATGGGGGGCCGGGCGCGGTGGCTCAAGCCTGTAATCCCAGCACTTTGGGAGGCCGAGACGGGCGGATCACGAGGTCAGGAGATCGAGACCATCCTGGCTAACACGGTGAAACCCCGTCTCTATTAAGAAATACAAAAAAAAACTAGCCGGGTGAGGTGGCGGGCGCCTGTAGTCCCAGCTACTCGGGAGGCTGAGGCCGGAGAATGGCGTGAACCCGGGAGGCGGAGCTTGCAGTGAGCTGAGATCCAGCCACTGCACTCCAGCCTGGGCGACAGAGCGAGACTCCGTCTCAAAAAAAAAAAAACAAAAAAACAAACAAAAAAAAACATTGATGGGGGACATGGTTATTGTCAGGGCTATGACTTTGCCTGGTGCTCCATATACATTGTTATCTCATTCTGTTCTCATAGCAATTCTATAAGGTAGGTGGTATTTGTATTATTTTATTTTATTTACTTTTTTTTTTTTTTTTTGGAGATGGAGTCTTGCTCTGTCTCCCAAGCTGGAGTGCAGTGGCGCAATCTCGGCTCACTGTGCAACCACCACCTCCTGGGTTCAAGCGATTCTCCTGCCTCAGCCTCCTGAGTAGCTGGAACTACAGGCGCATGCTGCCACACCTGGCTAAGTTTTTGTATTTTAGTAGAGATGGACTTTTACCGTGTTGCCCAGGCTGGTCTCGAACTCCTGAGCTCAGGCAATCCACCCATCTCGACCTCCCAAAGTGCTGGGATGACAGGCGTGAGCCATTGTGCCTGGCCTTTATTTACTTTTATTTTTTTATTTTTATTTATTTATTTTTGAGATGGAGTCTCACTCTGTTGCCCAGGCTGGAGTGTGGTGGTGCAATCTTGGCTCACTGCAGCCTCCACCTCCTGGGTTCAAGCAGTTCTCCCTGCCTCACCCAAGTAGCTGGGACTATAAGTGCCTGCCACCCCACCCAGCTAATTTTCATATTTTTTAGTAGAGACGGGTTTTCACCACGTTGGCTATGCTTGAACTGGTCTTGGCTGGTCTTGAACTCCTGACCTCAGGCGATCTGCCTCCCAAAGTGCTGGGATTACAGGCGTAAGCCACCGCACCTGGCCTGTTTATTTTATTTTATTATTATTATTTTTTGAGATGGAGTCTTGCTCTGTTGCCCAGGCTGGAGTGCAGTGGTGTGATCTTGGCTCACTGCAACCTCCGCTTCCTGGGTTCAAGTGATTCTCCTGCCTCAGCCTCCTGAGTAACTGGGATTACAGGCACACGCCACCATGCCCGGCTAATTTTGTATTTAGTAGAGACAGGGTTTCACCATGTTGGTCAGGCTGGTCTCAAACGCCTCAGCCTCCCGAAGTGCTGGGATTACAGGCATGAGCCACCATGCCCAGCCTATTTATTTTATTTTTAAGAGGCAGGGTCTTGCTCTGTTGCCCAGGCTGGAGCACAGTGGGCACAATCATAGCTCATTGTAACCTCGAACTCTTGGACTCAAGGGATCCCCCAACCTCAGCCTTCCAAGTAGCTGGGACTACAGGTGCGTGTCACCAGGCCTGGCTAATTTTTCAATTTTTAGTAGAGACAGAGTCTCACTTTGTTTCCCAGGCTAGTCTCAAACTCCTGGCTTCAAGCAGTCATCTGCCTAGGCCTCCTAAAGTGCTGATATTATAGGTGTGAGCCACTGCACCTGGCCTGTATTATTTTATTTTATTTATTTATTTATTTAGAAACGGAGTCTCACTCTGTCATCCAGGCTGGAGTGTAGTGGTCTGATCTTGGCTCACTGCAACCTCCGCCTCCCAGGTTCAAGCGATTCTCCTGCCTCAGACTCCTGAGTAGCTGGGATTACAGGTGTGTGCCACCACGCCTGGCTAATTGTTGCATTTTTAGTAGAGATGGGGGTTTCATCATGTTGGTTAGGCTGGTCTCGAACGCCTCACCTCATGATCTGCCCGCCTCGGCCTCCCAAAGTGCTGTGATTACAGGCGTGAGCCACCGCGCCTGGCTGCCTGTTTTATTTTGTATGAGAATAATTGAGGCCCATAGAGATTAGGTAACTTTGTAAGCTTCTGTTTAAGGATTCTCACCCAGTTCTCCCCAGCTTCAATTTCAAAATTTTGTGTGAGTTTCGGACAACCTCTTGTTTTGTTATCCTACTATAAGCCAGGTGTCAACCTTGGCACTAGGGTCTCACCAATAAATCAGACACAGTTCTTGCCCTCAAAGAGCTTGGGGCCAACTAAAATACTCTTGTCTTGGTGTTCAAGACCAATGCAACACAATCAGTTTAGGCTGCCTGTAAACCAGTTAATATTGAAGAAAAGATAGTACCAATAGACTCACTACTTGTTTTCCAAGTTGCTACTATTTGCAGATGTTTCAGGAATGCCTGTGGGGATGAAAAGCCACTGAGAGATAATAAACCATAGAAGAGTGTATGTGGAGTGAAAACGGCTGATCTGAAGGCAAAGCTTGCAGCCAGTCAGCTTTGCCTGGCATGCTGGTTGTGGGGAGGTAGAGGCTTAATGTCTGGTCTTATCTAGCCACAGAGCAGGCTAGGCAGGGGTAGGGCCTGACTGCAGAGGTGGAAGGCCTGGGCTCTAGTCTGGGCTTGGCTACCGCACACGTGGGAGCTTGGGTCTGTGTTTGCACTGTTCAGAACCTGTTGAGGTTCTGAATCTCCTACACAAAGGCAGATGAAAGTTGAAAATTGACTTTTATATGTGGTTAAAGTCCACAGGTGGGTTGGTGACTCTCAAAGATTAAGTACACCTTTGAGGCTGTGACTTCACTATCAGTGTGCAGAATGGATTGAGGCTCTCATATACAAATCCAATCCACTGTTAAGATTGTCACTCTTGGCCGGGCATGGTGGCTCACGCCTGTAATCCTGACACTTTGGGAGGCCGACATGGGCGGATCATGAGGTCAGGAGTTCAAGACCAGCCTGACCAACATGGTGAAACCCTGTCTCTACTAAAAATACAAAAAAAAAAATTAGCATGGTGGTGCACGGTTGTAATCCCAGCTACTCAGGAGGCTGAGGCAGGAGGATCACTTGAACCTGGGAGGCGGAGGTTGCCGTGAGCCGAGATGGCACCACTGCACTCTAGGCTGGGCAACAGAGCAAGACTCCATCTCAAAAAAAAAAGAGAAAGTTGAAAAATTGACTTTGATATGTGGTTAAAGTCCACAGGTGGGTTGGTGACTCTCAGTCAAAGATTAAGTACACTTTTCAGGCTGTGACTTCACTATAGAGACACAGTGTGCAGAACGGATACACATACACAAATCCGATCCATCGTTAAGACTGTCACTCTTGGCAGGGTGCGATGGCTGATATCTGTAATCCCAGCACTTTGGGGAGGCGCAGGCGGGTGGATCACCTGAAGTCAGGAGTTCAAGACCAGCCTGGCCAACATGGTGAAACCCTGTCTCTACTAAAAATACAAAAATTAGCTGGGCGTGGTGGCGGGTGCATGTAATCCCAGCTACTTGGGAGGCTGCGGCAGGAGACTCACTTGAATTTAGGAGGCAGAGGTTGCAGTGAGCCAAGGTCGTGCCACTGCACTCCTGCCTGGGTGACAGAGTAAGACTGTCTCAAAAAAGAAAGATTGTCATTTGTGTACTTGGACCCAACATATAAAAGGTGCTGACTCGAGGCCGGGCACGGTGGCTCACGCCTATAATCCCAGCACTTCGGGAGGCCGAGGCAGGTGGATCATGAGGTCAGGAGATCAAGACCATCCTGGCTAACACAGTGAAACCCTGTCTCTACTAAAAATACAAAAATATTAGCCGGGCATGGTGGCAGGCTCCTGTAGTCCCAGCTACTTGGGAGGCTGAGGCAGAAGAATGGCGTCAACCAGGGAGGTGGAGCTTGCAGTGAGCAGAGATCACACCACTGTACTCCAGTCTGGGCGACAGAGCAAGACTCCATCTCTAAATAAATAAATAAATAAATAAATAAATAAATAAATAAATAAATACCTATGTCATACCTAGACACAGGACAGGTAGGGATGCTTAATCTCAGCTCTGGACCTTCCTGAAAGTGTGATTGTGACATAGCCCATAGAGGCTAGGCTCTTTATCTGTAGCAAGAAGAGGGAGATAAGCCAGTCTTTGTGGCTCAAAAGTGTCAGGATTCATTTGGATGGCTAGGTCAGTTCTTGATTTGGGGTGGAAGGCTTTCGCCCAGATATTCTAATTTTTTTTTTCCTGGGCTCAAGTGATCCTTCCATCTCGGCCTCCCAAAGTGCTGGGATTATAGGCATGAGCCACTGCATGTGACCCAGTCTAGATATTCTCACATTAGAAATGTAAAGAGCAGTGGACCAGCTGGCTCTCAAGGCTGAGACGTTCTATCTCCTTAGCTCTTCTTGCAACTCTTCTGAAAATTGAGCTTGTAAAGTAGCTTTGTTCCTTTAAAAAAAAAATCTGTTGTCTGCTTAAACAAAAGCAGTTCTTAGAGTGGCTTTGCCTTTATTTTAGTATAACACAGATTCTTTCTCCTTTGTTTCCGTCGTCTCAGTGTTCTCCCAGTTCTAAGAAGCTGTCAGCATATATAATATATTCCCTGGTTGCCTCAGTCCCCTTTAAGTTTTAGTCCTTAAAGGTGTTCTTCCTAGGTTGGGAAAATTCTTGAAAGGACACAGTCAATATGCCTTTGCTGGGAATTTATTTTGGCTCTGTGTTGTTTGTCAAGGCTTCAGAGAGCCCTGCAAGTGAGAGTGCTCCGTTTACCATTTTGAATTTCTCCCCTTTTGGTTGGCCAACATCGTGTTTCCACTGTAATCCACCTGAAAAACAAACAGGGAAGTTTACACTGGTCTCTGTGTCAACCGTCTGCCCCCGCAATGATCTCTACAACAATGTAAGAGCTAGAAGACCAACTCTGGGGTGGGTGTGTGTGTGTGTGTGTGTGTGTGTGTGTGTGTGTGTGATATTTGGGGAGCATGAGCTATGTCTCTGGCTCAGGTTGGGCATTGGGAACACCAGTGGCGAACAAAGATAGATGTGATCCTTACTCGCAAGGGGCTTATAGTCTACTGCCAGAAGAAAGGCATTAATCAAATAATCACAAAAGTAAAACCAGACTGCAATCACTGCTATGAGGGAGGATGCACAGTGTAGCAAAGCTTATCATAGGGAAAACTAACCTAGTTAGGGTTTATAAGGAGAGTAGTGGGAAGAGGAAGGTCATGTTCTCTCTGTGACCTCTGAGTGCTGATAAATGATTAAGACAAGCATTCGTGCCCTTGTATTTCTAGATCTAATATGGTCTCCATGATTTTTAAAAATCATGTAACGCCCCCAGCTAGGAACTCAGGGCACGGCGATAAACAAGACATTGCCTAGGAGACAAACCCTGAAAGAAATTGTACTACAAGGTGCCAAGTGTGATACTAGCAAGAGGGGTGTGCAAGGATGCCTAGGAGCCCAGAAGGCACAGGGGATTGGTTCTGCTCGGGGTGTGCCTGGCAGATAGGGAAGAGGAGGGGTGTCCAGGCAAAAAATTCAGCACAAACAAACCATGGAGATGGGAGAGTAGAGGGTATGCAGGTGGACCAGGATAAAATCCAGGGGGGCCAGCATAGAGTGTGTAGGTAGAATAAGTAAATCTTTGGAAAGGACATTTGGAAGCAGAAAGGGAGGGGCCCAGCGTCACAACTTCTCTTAAATCCAATAGCTGCTCAAGACCCACATGTTAAAGTTGTCTTTTCCACAACTTCCGTGATCCTAGAACTATGTTCAGTTTTTTGGCACAGGTGTGTTGATTAGTCATATTATGATAATATTTTTCTTTAAATCCACTCATTTAAAAAATATTTGGAAACTTTAAAACGTATTTAATAATAATATGTGTAATATCGCAGTTTGGATATGCTAGCTCAATGTTTTATAAAGCATAATATAATAAATGCATAACAATTAAAAAAATAAATGTTGGCCGGGCGCGGTGGCTCAAGCCTGTAATCCCAGCACTTTGGGAGGCCGAGATGGGCGGATCACGAGGTCAGGAGATCGAGACCATCCTGGCTAACACGGTGAAACCCCATCTCTACTAAGAAATACAAAAAATAGCCGGGCGAGGTGGCGGGCGCCTGTAGTCCCAGCTACTCGGGAGGCTGAGGCCGGAGAATGGCGTGAACCCGGGAGGCGGAGCTTGCAGTGAGCTGAGATCCGGTCACTGCACTCCAGCCTGGGCTACAGAGTGAGACTCCGTCTCAAAAAAAAAAAAATAAATAAATGTTTCCCTGTGTGCCACATGAAATCACCTTGAGTCCCATCAGTGGTATTTGTATTCCTTGATTTAAAAAAAAATTATACCAGGCGTGGTGGGTCACACCTGTAATCTCGGCATTTTGGGAGGGCGAGGCAGGAGAATCGCTTGAGACCACATGTTCAAGATCAACATAGCGAGACCCCATCTCAAAAAAGCAAAAAAGCCGGGCGCGGTGGCTCAAGCCTGTAATCCCAGCACTTTGGGAGGCCGAGGCGGGTGGATCACGAGGTCAGTAGATCGAGACTATCCTGGCTAACACGGTGAAACCCCGTCTCTACTAAAAATACAAAA
Source organism: Theropithecus gelada (assembly GCF_003255815.1). NCBI lineage: Eukaryota > Metazoa > Chordata > Mammalia > Primates > Cercopithecidae > Theropithecus > Theropithecus gelada. The sequence goes on along the minus strand of NC_037683.1, from coordinate 33,501,248 downwards.
AATTAGCCGGGCGTGGTAGCGGGCGCCTGTAGTCCCAGCTACTTGGGAGGCTGAGGCGGGAGAATGGCGTGAACCCAGGGGGCGGAGCTTGCAGTGAGCCGAGATCGCGCCACTGCACTCCAGCCTGGGAGACACAGCGAGACTCCGTCTCAAAAAAAAAAAAAAAAAAAAAGCAAAAAAAAAAAAATTCTCCCACAACTCTAGGACAATATAGATGTTAAAAAACAGAAACTCATTACTTTTTTCCATCACTTATGTATTATATTTAGTGATTGAGCAAAATCTGTTCAATCTAAACAGCTGGTGTGTATGACTAGCAGATAAAGACCATTGTATCTTTCTGCCCTTGGGCCGAGATGCTCTTTTCATCTTATTTTGTCCAATTTCTGTAGTGCTGAAAAGAATGCATTGTCCATACTAATGACAACTCACTGTTACCTCCTCCCATCCTCTCTAGAGGTGCAGTTTGTGGTGGTCAGTTGCCTGTTTTTCCTAGCTGTGAAGGCTTTTAATTAAAAGGAAGGTAATTTGCAATATTAAGCATGTCTTCTCTGAATTAATCCTCAAAACAACTCTAAAACAGTAGTGGATAAAGCCCTATTTTACAGATAAAGAAATGGGGCTCAGACAGATTCAAGTGACTGCCCCTCTTAGTGCTTTGTGACCAGCCAGAGATGGGTTTGAATATAGAATTATTTGATTCGAAGCCTGGGACTCTTTTTGGCTTCTAACTGACTGCATTCACTTAGGTGGGCCTTTTTCCCCATCCATTTAACAGATATTTTCTGAATGCCAGTTATGTAGAAGGTACTCTGCTATATGATGGGAGATCCAGAGATAAGTATAAATGGTATAAACTGTGCTATCAAGATGCTTATAGCCGCTAGGCACGGTAGCTCATGCCTGTAATCCCACTATTTTGGGAAGCTGAGGCGGGCACCTCACTTGAGGTCAGGAGTTTGAGACCAGCCTGTCCAACATGTTGAAACCCTGTAACTACTAAAAATACAAAAATTAGCCAGGTGTGGTGGTGTGCACCTGTAATATCAGCTATTCAGGAGACCAAGGCAGGAGAATCGCTTGAACCTGGGAGGCAGAGGTTGCAGTGAGCCAAGATCATGCCACTCACTCCAGCCTAGGCAATAGAGTGAGACTCTGTCTCAAAAATAGATAAATAAATAAATAAATAAATAAATAAATAAAATACAAAAGTTAGCTGGGCATGGTGGCATGCACCTGTAGTTCCAGCTACTAAGGGGATTGAGAGAGGAGGATCACCCGAGCCTTGGGAGATCGAGACTGCAGTGAACTGTGATCACGCCACTGCACTCCAACCTGGGTGGCAGAGTGAGATATTGTCTCAAAAAAATAAAAATAAATAAATAAATAAATAAAAGACCAGGCGTGGTGGCACATGCCTGTAATCCCAGCACTTTGGGAGGCTGAGGCGGGCGGATCGCCTGAGGTTAGGAGTTTGAGACCAGCCTGAATCCCCATCTCTATGAAATACAAAAAAGTAGCTGGGTGTGGTGGCTCATGCCTGTAATCCCAGCTACTTGGGAGGCTGAGGCAGGAGTATCACTTGAACCCAGAAAGTAGAGGTTGCAGTAAGCTGAGACCACAACATTGTATTCAGCCTGTGCAACAAGAGCGAAACTCCATCCCCCCCCCCCAAAAAAAAAGAAAAAGAAAAAAGAAAAAAAGAAAAAAGGCCGGGTGTGGCGGCTCACGCATGTAATCCCAGCACTTTGGGAGGCCGAGGCAGGCAGATCACCTGAGGTCAGGGGTTTGACACCAGCATGGCCAACATGATGAAGACCCATCTCTACTAAAAATACAAAAATTAGTTGGGTGTGGTGGGAGGCGCCTGTAGCCCCAGCTACTCAGGAGGCTGAGGCAGGAAAATCGCTTAAACCTGGAAGGCAGAGGTTGCAGTGAGCCAAGATGGTGCCGTTGCACTCCGGCCTCAGTGACAGAACAAGACACTGTCTCGAAAAAAAAAAAAAAAGAGAAAAAGAAAAGAAAGAAGCTTTTAGCTCCTTCCTGGGAGAGTCAGAATTATAAATGGCTACATTTAAAAAATTAATTTTATTTTAACTAATATAGACACCGTTAAGAAACTCAAACAGTTGGCCAGGCGCGGTGGCTCATGCCTGTAATCCCAACACTTTGGGAGGCCGAGGCAGGTAGATCACAAGGTCAGGAGATCGAGACCATCCTGGCTAACACGGCGAAACCCTGTCTCTACTAAAATTACAAAAAAGCTTAGCTGGGCGTAGTGGCGGGTGCCTGTAGTCCCAGCTACTCAGGAGGCTGAGGCAGGAGAATCCCTTGAACCCGGGAGATGGAGTTTGCAGTGAGCTGAGATCAGGCCACTGCACTCCAGCCTGGGGACAGAGTGAGACTCCATCTCAAAAAAAAAAAAAAGAAAAAGAAAAAGAAAGAAATTCAAATGATTTATGAAATGTCAGATTAAAAATAAAACCTTTTCCTCTTACCCCGAAATCCTAGACCTGTTCTGCAGATGAAGCCAGCATGAATAGCTTCTTCATATTTTTACTTTCCTCTGCCACTCTACAAACTATTTGAAGTGACTCATAGTGAAGACTATTTTTTTTCCATTATAAAGTTAATAGTATAGAAATAGAAAACCAAGTCATTAAAAAAAGAAGGAAACTAGCATGTGATATAGTTGCTATGATTGAGCATCACATCTTAGCAACTTAGCTTCCTGGCAGCCAAGACAAAAAGGGAACAAGCTAAGTTCCATAGCTCTCATTATCAGAAAGGAAGAAGTCCATTGCTATTTTGGTCCTTAAACCTTAAGCTCACTTCTCACCTGGAAGCCCACAGAAGGACATTGATAGACACAATAATTAATGTTTTTGGCAACAGCCTTACCACAATTGCCAATTTTTGTCTGCCCTTTCTTGTGAAGGCCTTTAATTAAAGTCAAGGGCTTAACACTGAAGCAGACATCAGTGAGGGCTCAGCTAACCTAGTTCAACAACTGTCTGTAACCCAAAGCAGAATGAAATCAGGAGCTAGTTAGCACTACAAGTGAAGTATACAGGATCTCAAGAGGATCATGCAATTACAGTTGTCCCTTCATATTCATGGGAGATTGGATGCTCAAGTTCCTTATATAAAATGACATAGTGTTTGCATATAACCTATGCATATCCTCCTGTATAATTTAAACCATCTCTAGACCACTTACAATACCTAATATAATGTAAATGCTGTGTTTGTTAGACTGCATTTTTTTATTTGTATTATTTTTAATGGTTTTGTTGTTGTTGTTGTTTCTAAAAAATTATCTCTGCTGGGCATGGTGGCTCACATTTGTAATCCTAGCACTTTGGGAGGCCAAGGTGGGCAGGATCTCTTGAGTGCAGGAGTTCGAGACCAGCCTGGGCAACATGGTGAGACCCCTCCCCCTGCTGTCTCTACAAAAAGTACAAAAAATTAGCCGGGTGTGTGCCTGTAGTTTCAGCTACTTGGGAGGCTGAGGTGGGAGGATCACTTGAACAGGGAAGTGGAGGTTGCAGTGACCTGAGATTGTGCCACTCACTGCACTCTAGCCTGGGTGACAGAGCAAGGCCCTGTCTCAAAAATAAATAAGTAAATAAAAACTAAAGAAAAAAGAAGCAGAAAAAAATTATCTGCAGGTTACTTATCATGCCTACTACATTGTAAATGCTATCTAGTTGTTACAGTGTCTTGGTTTTTATTTGCCTTATTTTTTATTGCTGTGTTGATTTTCTTAATTGTTTTTTCCCACTGAATATTTTCCATCCACAGGGGTTCAGAACCTACGGATGTGGAGGGCCAGAGGTCTGAATTTGCAAGTTGGGCAATGGGGAAAGCCTTCACAAAGGAGAAAGCATTTGGGCTGGAGTTGGGGAGGAGTAGGAGTCAATAGACAGAGAAGAGAGTAAAGGACAAGGCCATCATTCCAGGTTTAGGAAGCAAGTACAAAGACACAGAAAAATGAAAAGGCTTGGCCTGTTTGGAGAATGTCAAGCTGTCTGGGGTTGAGAGAGAGAGATTCTAACAAGGCTTCCATTAAAGAGGCTAGATTTGCTGCTTGGACATTTTCTAGCTCTTCTGAGACAACTTTTTGTTGAGTTAAGCGAAAATGAATGAAAATCAGATGGACCATATTTCTCTTGAATACACACGGGCTTAAAAACGAAGGGGAAAAAGAACTTGACAGAATGTGTCTTGGCTTTTGCCAAACCCAAAGTATTTGAAAAATCACACAGTACACATCTCGAACCCAAAAACATGCCTGGATTCTACCACCCCTAATTGCAGCTGCAGCCATTTAATAAAATGAATTGTGTACAAGAAAATGGGGTCTGAATGGAGCGAGCTTCATTAGAGAGAATGACTGATGTAGGGCGGTTGGCTGGTGCCCTTGAGAAAGTACATATCTCATTGCCCTTGCAGAGAAAGAGAGAGGGCCAATGTAGAGCTTGCTAACCATGCTATTGAATCAAGCTCTCTTGTAGAGAACAACTAAAACCCCACATTATTTAACTTTATTGTATCGTGTGCAGGAAGAATTCAGCATCTCTTGTTTCTCTCCTGCTCTGTTTCTCAGTTTTACGCTGTGGGGTATGACAATGAAAAGAAACATGTTTTGCATCAGTTTCGATTCATATAAATGGTTACCAAATAAGAGATGGTGGAAATAGAACAAGATCTCTAATATACTGTTTATTCCTGTTCAAAACCCTTGGCTTGAGCATCATGGACGTTTGAAAAGTGGAAGAAATCTGAGGCCCAGAAAGGTTAACTAATTTGTCCATGGTCCACAATTGGTTAGTTGTAAAGTTGGGACTCAAACCTAGACCTCTGATTCCTGTTCTTTCATAGCAAACACATTTTTTTTTTTTTGTTAGTGTTGCAGGGCGAGGGTCAGGCTGAGGTACTAGATGTCCCAGAGATTCCTTCAGCTTAACATCTTCCTAACATTTTTACACCAAACCATCTTGGGTCCCTCAGTTTCTGATCTTAGTAGCACTGTCACCTCTGGGTTACTCACTCCAGAAACCTGGGCATTCCTCTTGACTATTCTTTCTCCCTTATACCTCTTATTTAAATAATCTTCCAGGCTGGGCGTGGTGGCTCACTCCTGTAATCCCAGCACTTTGGGAGGCCAAGGCTGGTGGATCACTGAGGTCAGGAGTTCGAGAGCAGCCTGACCGACATGGTGAAACCCCATCTCTACTAAAAATACAAAAACTAGCTTGTCGGCCGGGCGCGGTGGCTCACGCCTGTAATCCCAGCACTTTGGGAGGCCGAGGCGGGCGGATCACAAGGTCAGGAGATCGAGACCACAGTGAAACCCCGTCTCTACTAAAAATACAAAAAATTAGCCGGGCGTGGTGGCGGGCGCCTGTAGTCCCAGCTACTCAGGAGGCTGAGGCAGGAGAATGGCGTGAACCCGGGAGGCGGAGCTTGCAGTGAGCCGAGATCACGCCACTGCACTCCAGCCTGGGCGACAGCGCGAGACTCCGTCTCAAAAAAAAAAAAAAACTAGCTTGTCATGGTGATGGGCAGCTGTAGTTGCAGCTACTTGGGAGGCTGAGGCAGGAGAATCACTTGAATCCAGGAGGTAGAGGTTGCAGTGAGCTGAGATCACGCCATTGCACTCCAGCCTGGGTGACAAGAGCGAAACTCAGTCTCAATTGAATAAATAAATAAATAATCTTCCAGTTGTACAGATCTTCCTTTCTAAATATTTCTTAAATATGTCACTTTCTCTCTAGCCCTGTGTTCACTGACCTAGTTTTGACCCTAGTTGTCTTTCTCTCACTCTTCCACTTAAAAACAAAACAAAATTGCCCAGGTATGTGGCTTGTGCTTGTAACCCCAGCACTTTGGGAGGCTAAGGCAGGAGAACTGCCTGAGTCCAGGAGTTTGAGACCAGCCTGGGCAACACAGTGAAACCCTGTCTCTAGAAAACATACAAAAATTAGCCAGGTGTCGGATCACCTGATGTCCAGAGTTCAAGACCAGCCTGGGCAACATGGTGAAACCCTGTTTCTACTAAAAATACAAAAATTAGCTGGGTGTGATGGCGGGTACCTGTAATCCCAGCTACCTGGGAGGCTGAGGCAGGAGAATCACTTGAATCTGGAAGGCAGAGGTTGCAGTGAGCTTAGATCACGCCATTGAACTCCAGCCTGGGTGACAAGTGCAAAACTCCATCTCAAAAAAAAAAAAAAAAAAATTAGCCAGGCATGATGGTGTGCGCCTGTAGTCCCAGCTACTGGGGGGCTGAGGAAGGAAGATCGCTTGAGTCCAGGAGGTCCAGGCCGCAGTGAGTCAAGACTGCACCACTGCATTCCAACCTGGGTGATAGACTTTGTCTAAAAAAAAAAAAAAACCCAAAACAAAACCAATAATACTTCATATTTTGAATTTATTCTGCCAATTTATTTTTTGTTTCATCTTCATTAACCTGGATTATTGCAATATTCCCTAAACAGCCTCCCTGCCTGGGAACCATTCTCCACACTGCTGCTGGAGTGATTTTTTTTTTTTGAGATGGAATTTCGCTCTTGTTGCCCAGGCTGGAGTGCAATGGTGCAATCTCGGCTCACCGCAACTTCCGCTTCCTGGTTCAAGCAATTCTCCTGCCTCAGCCTCCTGAGTAGCTGGGATTACAGGCATGCACCACCATGCCTGGCCAATTTTGTATTTTTAGTAGAGATGGGGTTTCTCCATGTTTTTCAGGCTGGTCTCAAACTCCTGACCTCAGGTGATCCTCCCACCTCAGCCTCCCAAAGTGCTGGGATTACAGGCATGAGCCACCACACCCGGCCTTGATTATTCTAGTTTGCAAATAACCTGTTACTGCCCGTCCTTGGTGCCCCTCTATGGCAGCATTCAACTCTAACAAGACTGGTCCTTATTATGCTTCCATGACTCCATCTCTTGCTCTTTCCAATCTCAAACTTTATGCTGAGCACCATAACACCTGTGGCTTCTTGAGCAAGGCAGGCTGCTTTTTATTTGTTTGTCTGTTTGTGGTTATTTTTTGCTTGCTTTTGCTCACTTTTGTTTTTACCTCTGTGCCTTTGTTCATACCGTGCCCTCCACTGGCAATGCCATTCCCATCCATCACGTACTGCCCCAAGGAATTTTCATCCTCAGCATCTGGCATGAAAACAAGCATAATGTAGATATTCAATAAAATGTTTTTAAGAGCATTCTTGACTTATGAGCACAGTCCAAGATGCCCATTCACCCACTCATTCATTCATCTGCATGATCTCACTTAATCTTTGCAGGAGGCCCATAGGCAAAGTGCCATTCATGTGATACACACTGGCATAAGTTGTGCCATTGTAACTGCTGCTGCAATATTATGTCAACATTGTAGTAGTTGGTAAATAGCCACTGTCCTGAGACCACTGAGCGTCCCCCACCACACTGACTCCTCTCCTGGAGTGCCCTGGTCCTCCCTATGATCCAGCTACTAAAGGGTTAACTTCGGGTACTTTCCCCCCACCCCACCAGCAACCTATGGCAGCACCCTTGTTGCGGTTCTCCTGCCATCTGTGTTGTTAAATGCACACTGCCACTTCTGCCCAGAGGGAGGGTTTCACAGACTCTATTTTATGCCTGAAGCTTAGAGAGGTTAAGCGACTTGTCAAGATCACTCAGCAAACTCCTGGTTCCCCTGTCTGCGAATCTAGAGCTCTTTCTAGGACACACTGAAGCCTTCTTCTCCTGTCTGTTTTATTCCTTGTGATGTCCAACATCTTGACTGACCAGAACCTGCCCCAGTTTTGACGCACTCCTTTGTGCACAGGGTGAGGCTCAGGATAGCCAAGTGTCAGGGCTTGAGTACAGCCTCTTACATTTACCTAAACTTAAAATACAACAGCAAGCAACGAGGTCTTTCTTTTTTTTTCCCCCCCGCATGTGAAGGTTTGTGTGTATGTGTGTGTTCTGCAAATTCAGATCAGCCAAATTAAATTTTAGTTCAACTTGTTCAAACAACATTACATTCACTTGGAAACACAGTGGGGTATTTCTGGCCTGATGTATTATTACTCTCCTTAGGTTATAACTGTTTCACTTTCTCTCTTTCTTCATAAAAGAAAGTCCCTTTTCCAGTTGGAGCTTCACTGAGGGAGAGTGGGGCAACCGAAGACAGAGTACAGAGCACAATATTCATTGCTGTTTTTGGACACGGAACCGAAAGGTTTGCCCATACATAAAAACACACTTCTAAAGGCCAAGGTTTTGTGCTCTGAAGTTCATAGTCTCAGTTTGATCCTGCTGAACAGCAGAGGATTTTGGTTTTGATATTTTGTTTATTTATTTTTCTGCTTTAGCATTTTGTTTATTATCCTTTAAGTTCTGGGATACATGTGCAGAATGTTCAATTTTGTTACATAGGTGTACACATGCCATGGTGGTTTGCTGCACCCATCAACCCGTCATCTATATTAGGTATTTCTCCTAATGCCATCCCTCCCCAGAACCCCCGGTGTGTGATGTTCCCCTCCCTGTGTCTGTGTGTTCTCATTGTTCAACTTCCATTTACGAGTGAGAACATGCGGTGTTTGGTTTTCTGTTCCTTTGTTAGTTTGCTGAGAATGATGATTCCCAGCTTCATCCATGTCCCTGAGAAGCACATGAACTCATCCTTTATTATGGCTGCATAATATTCCATGGTAGGCCGGGCGCGGTGGCTCAAGCCTGTAATCCCAGCACTTTGGGAGGCCGAGACGGGCGGATCACGAGGTCAGGAGATCGAGACCATCCTGGCTAACACGGTGAAACCCCGTCTCTACTAAAAAATTACAAAAAACTAGCCGGGCGAGGCGGCGGGCGCCTGTAGTCCCAGCTACTCGGGAGGCTGAGGCAGGAGAATGGCGTGAACCCGGGAGGCGGAGCTTGCAGTGAGCCGAGATCCGGCCACTGCACTCCAGCCTGGGTGACAGAGCAAGACTCCGTCTCAAAAAAAAAAAAAAAAAAAAAAAAAAATATTCCATGGTATATGTGTGCCACATTTTCTTTATCCAGTCTATCGTTGATGAGCATTTGGGTTGGTTCCAAGTCTTTGCTATTTTGAACACTGCTGCAATAAACATACATGTGCATGTGTCTTTATAGCAGAATGATTTATAATCCTTTGGGTATATACCCAATAATGGGATTGCTGGGTCAAATGATATTTCTGGTTCTAGATCCTTGAGGAATCGCCACACTGTCTTCCACAATGGTTGAACTAATTTACACTCCCACCCTCTCCAGCATCTGTTGTTTCCTGACTTTTTAATGATCACCATTCTAACTGGCGTGAGATGGTATCTCCTTGTGGTTTTGATTTGCATTTCTCTAATGACCAGTGATGATGTGCATTTTTCATGTGTCTGTTGGCTGCATAAATGTCCTCTTTTGAGAAGTGACCGTTCATATCCTTCGCCCACTTTTTGGTGGGGTTGTTTTTTTCTTGTAAATTTGGTTAAGTTCTTTGTAGATTCTGGATATTAGCCCTTTGTCAGATGGATAGATTGCAAAAATTTTCTCCCATTCTGTAGGTTGCCTGTTCACTCTGACTGATAGTCTCTTTTGCTGTGCAGAAGCTCTTTAGTTTAATTAGATCTCATTTGTCGATTTTGGCTTTTATTGCCATTGCTTTTGGTGTTTTAGTCATGAAGTCTTTGCCCATGCTTATGTCCTGGATGGTATTGCCTAGGTTTTCTTCTAGGGTTTTTATGGTTTTAGGTCTTACATTTAAGTCTTTAATCCATCTTGAGTTAATTTTTGTGTAAGTTGTAAGGAAGGGGTCCAGTTTCAATTTTCTGCATATGGCTAGCCAACTTTCCAAAACCATTTATTAAATAGGGAATCCTTTCCCCATTGCTTATTTTTGTCAGGTTTGTCAAAAATCAGATAGTTGTAGATGCGTGGCATTATTTCTGAGGCCTCTGTTCTGTTCCACTGGTCTATATTTTAAACACCTCATATCTACCTCTTAGCTTCCCGACAGCAACCCCACTCCTTGTCCTCTTTTCTCGTGGGATACCAGGTCCTCTTCTGTGGCCCAGTGCTGTTTGCTTGCCTCCACCTCCTCCCGAATGACCTTCTACAGTGCAGCCTTGCTACCGCCCTGTCATTCTGGAAGCCTTGGACGTGTAAGAGAAGTCCAGAGCAATACAGAAATGATGGCCAGGCATGGTAGCTCAGGCCTGTAATCCCAGCACTTTGGGAGGCTGAGGCAGGAGGATCGCCTGAGTCCAGGAGATCAAGACCAGCCTAGGCAACACAGAGAGACCTTGTCTCTATTTTTTAAAAAATATATATATATACACACACACACACAAATATGTATATATATATATATACACATACAATTATTATATGATTATTATTTTCCAATTAAAATAAATTTTAAAAATGTATTGGCAGGCAGCCGGGTGCAGTGGCTCACGCCTGTAATCCCAGCATTTTGGGAGGCCGAGGCAGGCAAATCACAAGGTCAAGAGATCGAGACCAACATGGTGAAACCCCGTTTCTACTAAAAATACAAAAATTAGCTGGGCATGGTGGCTTGTGCCTGTAGTCCCAGCTTCTCGGGAGGCTGAGGCAGGAGAATCACTTGAACCCAGGAGGTGGAGGTTGCAGTGAACTGAGATCACGCCACTGCCCTCCAGCCTGGTGACAGAGTGAGACTCTGTCTTTAAAAAGAAAAAATGTATTGGGATGGTGCATTTAATGAAATATGATATATAAAAATGTGATCCTGCTGGGCACAGTGACTCACTCCTGTAATCCTAGCACTTTCGGAGGCCAAGGCAGGAGGATTGCTTGAGGCCGGGAATTTGAGACTGATTTGGGTAACACTGAGAAACCCCATCTCTATTTAATAAAAAATTTGTTTAAAAAAAAAAAAAAGTAGAAGTTTCACAGTGAGAACAATGTCCAGGTTTTCTCCCTCTAGAAGATCTATCCCTGGGAAGCCAGAGTGTGACCTGGAGGTTACAAGATGGGCCTGGAATCCAGGCAGGTTAGTTACGGGCTTTCACTGTTCAAAGGTATCGGTCCCAAGCAACCTACCCTGTACATTCCCCCATTGGGAGGAGAAGGCTTAAAATCCACTTGTGGTGGGGTGCGGTGGCTCACGCCTGTAATCCCAGCACTTTGGGAGGCCGAGGCGGGAGGATCATCAGGTCAGGAGTTCAAGACCAGCCTGACCAACATGGTGAAACCCCGTCTCTACTACAAATACAAAAATTAGATGGGCGTAGTGGCAGCTGCCTGTAATCCCAGCTACTCAGGAGACTGAGGCAGGACAACCGCTTGAACCTGGGAGGCGGAGGTTGTAGTGAGCTGAGATCACGCCACTCCACTCTAGCCTGGGCAACAGAGCAAGACCTCATCTAAAAAAATAAAATAAAACAACAACAACAACAACAACAACAACAAACAATCCACTGGTGAAGACCCCTCTCCCCTGAACAGGAGTGGGATCTGCCATAGGTCTTGCCAAATCTTTGCAGTGGCCTACAAGGCCCTAGACCACCTAGCTCCCTGTTTCCTTGCTGACCTCATCTCCTTCTCCCCACTTGCAAAGTCCCTTCCAGCACTGGCTTCCTCACTGTTGCTCCAGTGCTCCAGGCCTCCTCCTACCCCAAGTCTTTTGCCTTTGTGGATTCCCCTACCTGGAATACTCTTCCCCAGGCATCCAAACAGTGAATTTCATCAACTTCAAGTCTTGCCTTAGTACCAACTTTCTGCCATCATTAACCTTTTAAAAATTGCAATTCCGGCCGGGTGCAGTGGCTCAGGTCTGTAATCGCAACACTTTGGGAGGCTGAGGCAGGCGGATCACCTGAGGTCGGGAGTTCGAGACCAGCCTGACCAATATGGAAAATCCCCATCTCTACTAAAAATACAAAATTAGCCCGGTGTGGTGGGGCATGCTTATAATCCCAGCTACTTGGGAGGCTGAGGCAGGAGAATCACTTGCACCCAGAAGGCAGAGGTTGCAGTGAGCCGAGATCACACCATTGCACTCCAGCCTGGGCAACAAGAGCGAAACTCCGTCTCAACAACAACAACAACAACAATTGCAATTCCTCCTCCCCAAACTTGGAAATCTATATTCCATTTGATGACTTTTTTTTTTTGAGATGGAGTCTTGCTCCATGAACCACCATGCCTGGCCCAGGCCAGTCTTGAACTCCTGGACTCAAGCCATCCTCCTGCATCAGCCTCCCAAAGTGCTGGGATTACATGCATGAGCTACTGCATCCAGCCAACTTTCTCTGTATCTTTTATCTGCATCTGCCATATAACTTACTATATTTGGTTATCTTTTTTATTGTCTGACTTCCTCCCTAGAATATAAGCTCTGCAAGGCCAGGGTTCCAACTGTGTGTGTAACTCACTCTATATCCTAATACCGAGAACACTGCCTAGCATAGGGTGAGAGTTTAGTAATCATTTGTTGAATAAACAAATGAATATGGCTGGGTACGGTGGCTCATGCCTGTAATTCCAGCACTTTGGGAGGCCAAGGTGGGCAGATCACCTGAGGTTAGGAGTTCGAGACCAGCCTAGGCAACATGGCAAAACACTGTCTCTATTTAAAAACATATCAAAATTAGCCAGGCGTGACCAGGCGTGACCAGTCGTGGTGGCTCACTCTGTAATCCCAGCACTTTGAGAAGCTGAGGCCGGTGAATCACAAGGTCAGGAGTTCAAGACCAGCCTGGACAAGAGACCAGCCTGGCCAATATGGTGAAACTCGTCCCTACTAAAAATACAAAAATTAGCCAGGCATGGTGGCAGGCGCCTGTAATCCAAGCTAGTCGAGAGGCTGAGGCAGGGGAATCACTTGAACCTGGGAGCAGAGCTTTCAGTGAGCTGAAGATTGCACCATTGCACTTCAGCCTGGGCGACAAAGCAAGACTCCATCTCGAAAAAAATAAATAAATAAAAATAAAAATAAATAAACAACTCTGCTTTTTCTGTGACTCCCAGGCTGACAAAGTCTCTTCCCTTCCTGCCCTCCGCCAGCCGCTCCTGGGCACATTCCTTCTTTAGATACATTAATCCTGAGTCAAGTTTAGTTTTGTTTTGGGACAGCCATCCAATCTCTTTTCAGCTCTGCATATCTCTGCCCTAATGCTTTAGGGCATGTCACTCTCACCTCTACCAAGCTCCCATCTGTAAAGGTCTTGTGACTGGCCTATGACTGACCTGTGAGTGGCCTGGAGAAGGAGGTAGCGGCAGTATTAGAATGAGACCCCTGGACACCCATTCAGTTCTCCCTATCTTGGGCCCTAGAAGCAGGTAACAAAGCCCGGCACGGTGGCTCATGCCTATAATCCCAGCACTTTGAGAGGCCAAGGCAGCAGATCACTTGAGGTCAGGAGTTTGAGACCAGCCTGGCCAACATGGTGAAATCCCGTCTCTATTAAAAATACAAAAATTAGCTGGAAATTGCCTGAACCTGGGAGGCAGAGGTTGCAGTGAGCCAAGATCGTGCCACTGCACTCCAGCCTGGTCAACAGACCGAGATTCCGTTTCAATAAAATAAATAAAATAAAATAAAATAAAAGTACAAAAAAATTAGTCAGGCGTGGTGGCAGGCACCTGTAATCCCAGCGACTCAGGAGGCTGAGGTGGGAGAATCACTTGAACCTGGGAGGTTGAGGTTGCAGTGACAAAGCGGGGGGTTGGGACCCACAGGTCTACAAGCTATATTTTGTCGTTTGCTCATTTTAGCCTGGGCGACAGAGGGAGACCCTGTCTCAAAAGAAAAGAAAAAAAAAGTGGGTAACAAAAGGTCAAGTTGGATTTGAGAGTTCGAGAAGGAAGGTAGCAGGGAAAGAAAAGAGCCTAATAACAGGGACTAGGGCCATTACCTAGGTTGGAAATTCAGGAGCAGCAGTGGGTCATTTGAGGAGTGCCCTGTCCGCGACATTTATTTCTGTTCTGGTCAAAGCCCACTTAATGGAAGAAGTGAATTTTAGTTGAGCAGTTTTATAAAATAATTTTACATTTTATTTACTTTTTACTTCTTTTTTTTTTTGAGACTGAGTCTTGCTTTGTCACCCAGGCTGGAGTGCAGTGGTATAAACTCGGCTCACTGTAACCTCCACTTCCTGGGTTCAAGCGACTCTCTTGCCTCAGCCTTCCAAGTAGTTGAGATTACAGGCACGTGCCACAGGCACCGGGCTAATTTTTGTATTTTTAGTAAAGACAGGGTTTCACCATGTTGGCCAGGATGGTCTGGAACTCCTGGGCTCAAGCAGTCCGCACGCCTCGGCCTCCCAAAGTGCTGGGATTACAGGTGTGAGCCACTGCGCCTGGCCTAAATTTTTTTTTATTAGAGACAAGTTCTCACTCTGTTGTCCAGGATGGAGGAGAGTGGCACCATCATAAGTCACTGCAGACTCCAGGCTCAAGTGATCCTCCCATCTCAGGTTCCCAAGACCACAGGCCAGTGCCACCATGCTTGGCTAATTTTTAAAATTTTTTGTGGAGTGGGAGTCTTGCTATGTTGTTCAAGCTGGTCTTGAACTTCTAGGTTCAGGAAATCCTCTCACCTCAGCCTCCCAAATCATTGAGATAATAGGCACGGGCCAGGCGCAGTGGCTCACACCTGTAATCTCAGCACTTTGGGAAGCTGAGGCGGATGGATCACGAGGTCAGGAGTTCAAGATCAGCCTGGCCAAGATAGTGAAACCCTGTCTCTACTAAAAATACAAAAACTAGCTGGGCATGGTGGCACATCTGCCTGTAATCCCAGCTATTCAGGAGGCTGAGGCAGAGAATTTCTTGAACCCAGGAGGCGAAGGTTGCAGTGAGCCAAGATGGCACCATTGCACTGCACTCCAGCCTGGGCAACAGAGCGAGACTCTGTCTCAAAAAAAAAAAAAAAAGGCATAAGCCACCACCATTGCCCTAATTGAGCAGTTGATAGTTAGCTTGGTTTGTGACGGGTGGGGGGTGGTTGGGACCCACAGGTCTATAAGCTGTATTTTGTCGTTTAAAAAAATTTCCTTTTAGGCCAGGCGCGGTGACTCATGCCTGTAATCCCAGCACTTTGGGAGGCTGAGGCAGGCAGATAACAAGGTCAGGAGATCAAGACCATCCTGGCTAACACAGTGAAACCCCATCTCTGCTGAAAACACAGAAAAATTAGCCGGGCGTGGTTGCACACGCCTGTGGTCCCAGCTACTTGGGAGGCTGAGGCAGGAGAATTGCTTGAACTTGGGAAGCGGAGGTTGCAGTGAGCTGAGATCATGCCACTGCACTCCAACCTGGGTGACAGAGCAAGACTCAGTCTCAAAACAACAGCAACAACAACAACAACAAAATTTCTTTTTGAGATAGAACCTCACTCTCCTCACCCAGGCTGGAGTGCAGTGGTGCAATCATAGCTCACTGCAGCCTTGAACTCCTGGGCTCAAGCAATCCTTCCCCCTCATGCTCCCAATGTGCTGGGTTAGCTGGGATTACAGACTGACCCAGGGTACCAAGCAAAAAAGCCATATTTTGAAGGGACTTCTGCAGTATGCACGGAGATGGCCGCACCCAGGCTGCCCGCCTCCCAGCAGGGAAAGGACTCACTGCCTCCAGGAAACCCTCTACACCCTGGGCTGGGAGAAAGACCAGATTGAGACACCCACAGCTGCCTGTGTGGTTCAGCATTTTTTTTTTTTTTTTGAGACACAGTCTCGCTCTGTCCCCCAGGCTGGAGTGCAGTGGTACAATCTCGGCTCACTGCAACCTCCGCCTCCGGGTTCGAGTGATTCTCCGGTCTCAGCCTCCCAAGTAGCTGAGACTACAGGCGGGCCACCATGCCCAGCTGATTTTTTGTATTTTTAGTAGAGAGGGAGTTTCGCCATGTTGGTCAGGCTGTTCAGATTTCTTATCACATGGCTTTGTGATAAGAAATCTAGACGAGGAGAGCTCTGGGAGCAGGAAAGCCCCTATTTGCCCATCCCCTCCTTTATTTTTAATCATTAAAATTGTGGTAAAATATACAGGACACAAAATTTACCATTTTAACTACTATTTAAATTTTTTTTTTTTTCTTTTGAGACAGAGTCTCACTCTGATGGTAGGCTGGAGTGCAGTGGTGCAATCTCGGCTCACTGCAACCTCTGCCTCCCGATTCCCCCGCCTCAGCCTCCCTAGTAGCTGGGACTATAGGCGCCTGCCACCACACCCGGCTAATTTTTTTTTTTTTTTTTTTTTTTTTTTTGGTATTTTAGTAGAGACGGGGTTTCACCATGTTGGCCAGGATGGTCTTGATCTCCTGACCCAGTGATCGGCCCCACTTGGCCTTCCAAAGTGCTGGGATTACAGGCGTGAGCCACCGTACCCTGCCCATTTTAACCACTTTTAAGTGTGCAGTTCAGAGACATTAAGTACATTCACATTATTGTGCAACCATCATCACCATCCATCTCCAGAACGTTTTCATTTTCTCCTACAGAAATTCAGTTCCCATTAAACACTAACTCCTCATTCTCTTCAGTTCCTGGTAACCTCTATTCTACTTTGTGTCTCTGTGGATTTGACTACTCTACGTATATAGGTAAATATCCTTTTGTGACAGGCTTATTTCCTTAGCATAATGTCGTCAGAGTTTATCCATGATGTAGCATGTATCAGAATTTCCTTCCTTTTCATGGCCGAGTACTATTTCATTGTATGTATGCACCGCATTTTGTTGGTCCATTCATCCCTTGATGAACACTTGAGTGGCTTTCCCATTTGCCATTGAGTTGTCTCACATCCACAACACTAGGTTGATGTTCAGCGAGTGTAATGGGTGAACAAAACTCCAGCAGCATCTCAAGAAGATCTGGGGTGGAGGAGAGTTGAAGAAAGCGGCTCTCTTGAAATAGTGGCTGCCATCCAGGGAAGGCTGCTATCACTTTTGGAGGATGCTGAAGAGGGAATCTGTACAGGTTCTGAAGCCTTTGTCATTTCATATGTTGGCTTCTTCGTCTCCTGTTCCTAGCAGTGTTTATCAGTAACATTCTCTCTCTCTGTCTTTTTTGAGACAGAGTCTAGCTTTGTTGCCCCGGCTGGAGTACAGTGACATGATCTCAGCACTGCAACTTCTGCCTCCCAGGTTCAAGCAATTCTCCTGCCTCAGCCTCCTGAGTAGCTGGGATTACAGGCATGTGCTACCATGCCCAGCTAATTTTTGTATTTTTAGTAGAGATGGGATTTTGCCGTGTTGGCCAAACTGGTCTCAAACTCCTGACCTCAGGTGATCTGCCCACCTCAGCCTCTCAAAGTGCTCAGATTACAGGTGTGAGCCACCGCACCCAGCCTAATTCTTATATTTTCAGTAGAGACGAGGTTTCACCGTGTTGGGCAGGCTGGTCTTGAACTCCTAACCTCAAGTGATCCACCTGCCTTGGCCTCCTAAAGTGCTGGGATTACAGGCATGGGCCACTGTGCATGGCCTTTTCTTTCTTTCTTTCTTTCTTTCTTTCTTTCTTTCTTTCTTTCTTTCTTTCTTTCTTTCTTTCTTTTTTCCTTCACCACTATCAGGTGAGAAGCAGTAACATTCTCAAGCCTCAAAAGACCCAAGGATCTGTTTTTAGGGAAGAAAAGGAAGCAAGGACTGGAACATGCCCATCCCATGCCCAGCCCACTCCAAGAAGAAGAGAAGCCTCAAAGTCAAGTGCAAGAATTTAGCATTTCTTAAACAGGCATTATACTGGCTGTCATTCATCTGATTTCACAGATTCCTCCTAACCAGCCATGAGGTCGGGATGATCACTCTCAGGTACTCACTGAAGTCCTGAGGGCTAGAGCTGGCCTGAGGTCTCACAGCTGTTAGAGCAGGGCTTAGGCTGCTGCCACAGCCTGTGCCCTTACTCGTAAACCCCACTGTCCTCATGTGGGCTGAGCCATAGTTGTGATTGACATTTGGAAAGTATGCACCAGATTCTAGCACTAGGGTCCAAGGTCTGCCCCCACAGAGCTCCCAGGGCTGGTATAAGATCAGTCAGGAACAGGTGCCTGGACATGTGGTTCCACTATGAGTCCAATAGCTTCCATGACCCTTTAGCCAGGGCTCCTCAACTTAGTGCTGGTGGCTTCTGGAAGATCTTTTGGCACATCCAGAGGCCAGTGAGTCTGGGTCCTGACCCCATTAACTGAGCACTCCTTGCCTGCTGTAGGAGGCCCCAGGTAGTCAGGGAAGAGCCTGGGGAAAGCTGGAAGTTGATTTGCCTTCAACAAAGAGTGCCTTATCTCCTATCCCTCATCCTACATCCTCGCCCCCTTGCCGACCCGGAATCCACCCTCAGGCATCAAAACGCCGGAGTTACTCCGTTCCAGCCTTTATTCTCATTCTGGAATCTGACACTGCCCGGTCCTTGGACTACTCCCTTATCTTCTACGTCTCAATTTCCCCTTTCGGAAAAATAGGTGTAATTATCATACCTACCTTACACTGTTGATATGGGATTTAAAGGAGCTCGCACTTGTAACTTGTATAGTATTTAGCATAGAACCTGTACATGATGGCTCAATACAATTTTTCTTTTTTTTAAATTTGAGACAGAATCTCATTCTGTCACCCAGGCTAGAGTGCAGTGGTACGATCTCGGCTCACTGCAACCACTGCCTCCTGGGTTCAAGCGAGCACGTTCAGTTAATTTTTGTATTTTTAGTAGAGATGAGGTTTCATCATGTTGGCCAGGCTGGTCTCGAACTCCTGATGTCAAGTGATCCGCCTGCCTCAGCCTCCCAAAGTGCTGGAATTACAGGCATGAGCCACCATGCCCAGCCAGGTCAATAAATATTAATTGTTATTAGTACTCCCTTCTAGGTGTGCCCCTCCACCTTCCTGTGGTCTCTACTGCAGGCCAAGCTCCCCCATAACCTCCTCCAAGAAGGCTTCCCCAATTCTGTCCTGAGAGATGAAGCCCTTTAAAGACCCTAAAGGTTTTTGTTTTTACCCTCTTTCTCTTGGCATTTGTTACTTGGGCCTGAATTCTCTCCTTTGCTGATTTGCAGGCTTCTTTGGGCAGAAACAATGTCTTTTTCGCTGTGTAGGCTGCCCTGCACCAAGCAGGTTCCCCCTCTTCATCTTCTGGGTCTTTGATCTTGAGGCCACGTGGAGATTACAGGTACTGCATTGGGGTCAGGAGACCCAGAACGCGATGGAAAACTCCATAGATCATCAGGTTGGGCATGTCTCTTTTCCTGGGCTCCAGGTTCTCCAGCAGTATAATGCAAGGACACTGGACTAGATGACTTCCTAAGTCCTTCCAGGCTTGACAATTTTCTTTTCTTTCTTTCTTTTCTTTTCTTACTTTTTTTTTTTTTTTTTTTTTTGAGACATGGCCTCACTCTGTCACCCAGGCTGGAGTGCAATGGCACAATCTCGGCTCAATGCAACTTCCGCCTCCCAGGCTCAAGTGATCCTCCCACCTCAGCCTCCCAAGTAGCTGGAACTACAAGTGCATGCCAGCACGTCCAGCTAATTTTTTGTGTTTTTGGTAGAGACAGGGTTTCACCATGTTGCCCAGGCTGGTCTCAAACTCCTGAGCTCTGATGATCCACCCACCTCGGCCTCCCAAATTGCTTGGATTACAGGTGGGAGCCACTGCACTGGGCCAACAATTTTCTTCTTTCTTTTTTTTTTTTTCTTTCTTTCTTTCCTTCCTTCCTTCTTTCCTTCCTTCTCTCTCTCTCTCTCTTTCTTTCTTTTCTTTCTTTCTCTCCATCCAGGGAAGGCTACTATCACTTTTGGGGGATGCTGAAGAGGGAATCTATACAGATTCTGAAGCCTTTGTCATGTCACATGTTGGGTTCTGTTGTCTCCTGTTCCTAGCAGTGTGTTTAGCAGTAACATTCTCTCTCTCTCTCTCTCTTTTTGAGATAGAGTCTAGCTCTGTTGCCCAGGCTGGAGTGCAATGGCGGATCTCAGCTCACCACAACCTCCACCTCCCAGGTTCAAGTGATTCTCTTGCCTCAGCCTCCCAAGTAGTTGGGATAACAGGTATGTGCCACCACGCCTGGCTAATTTTGTATTTTTAGTAGAGATGGGGTTTTTCCATGTTAGGCTGGTCTTGAACTCCAGACCTCAGGTGATCCACCTGCCTTGGCCTCCCAAAGTGCTGGGATTATAGGAATGAGCCATTGTGCTGGGTCAGTTAATCTGCTAACTTATTTTTACTAATGGTAGTCCTTAGTTCTCAGGCTTCATTGCATAAGCACACCTTAAAGAATACAAGCACCCGCTAGGCATGCTGGCTCACGCCTGTAGTCCCAGCACTTTGGGAGGCTAAGGCGGGTGGATCACGAGGTCAGGAGTTCAAGACCAGCCTGGCTAAGATGGTGAAACCCCATCTCTGCTAAAAATACAAAAATTAGCTAGGCAAGGTGGTGGGCGCCTGTAGTCCCAGCTGCTCGGGAGGCTGAGGCAGAGAATTGCTTGAACCTGGGAGGTGGAGGTTGCAGTGAGCAGAGATTGTGCCACTGCACTCCAGCATGGGCCACAGAGTGAGACTCTGTCTCAAAAAAAAAAAAAAAAAAAATACAAGCCCCCTAGAGAAAACATTTCTAGATCAGTGCCTTCCATCATTTGACCTGGAATCCTTCTCTGTCACCTTGCCCTTTCCACCTACTCCTCTATGTACTCTTTGTTTTTTGTTTGTGTGTGTGTGTGTGTGAGATGGAGTTTTGCTCTTGTTGCCCAGGGTTTAGGGCAGTGGTACAATATTGGCTCACTTCAACCTCTGCCTTTCGGGTTCAAGCGATTCTGCTGCCTCAGCCTCTGAGTAGCTGGGATTACAGGCGTGTGCCACCATGCAAAGCTAATTTTGTTTTTTTAGTAGAGATGGGGTTTCTCCATGTTGGCCAGGCTGGTCTCAAACTCCCGACCTAAGGTGATCTGCCTGCCTCCCAAAGTGCTGGGATTACCGGTGTAAGCCACCATGCCCGACCCATACTCTCTTTTAAACCCAGATCTCCACAGCCATCCAAAGGTAGGATACAAGTTTTGCTCCATTGAGAAAGGTGATGGTCACACCTTTTCTTAAAAACAAACTGATAACAATATGACTAATTAAAACCAGTCCATGCCAGGCACCAGGAAAAGAGCCTCACATGAATAATTAGCTGATCATATCCTCTTTAATTAATTAATTAATTTATTTTTTGATGGAGTCTTGCAGTGTTGTCCAGGCTGGAGTGCAGTGGTACAATCTCTGCTCACTGCAGCCTCCGCCTCTCAGTTCCAGCGATTCTCCTGCCTCGGCTTCCCGGGTAGCTGGGATTACAGGCATGCACCACCACGCCCAGCTAATTTTTGTATTTTTAGTAGAGACGGGGTTTCGCCATGTTGGCCAGGCTGGTCTCGAACTCCTGACTTCAGGCAATCTGCCCCCCTCGGCCTCTCAAAGTGCTGGGATTACAGGTGTGAGCCACTGTACCTGGCCGGTCAAATCCTCCTTGATATATTCTGCAATAACTGTTGCTATTATCCCCATTTCTCAGATGGGAGAATTGAGACCAGAACCATAAAGAAACTTGCTTGAGATTACGATGCTGATAGTAAGTGGTTAAGTGGCTGTTAGTAAGTGGTTAAGTCAAGATTTAAATGAACCATTCTGAATCCAGGTTCCCCAAGATTAACAACTGGGCTTTATCTCCTCCATTGACGACAGAAGGAGGCTTACAGATTTGGGAAAGGCCGCTAGAAGAGGTGATTATAGGAAAACAGAGAAAAGAGTGAGGCTATCAACGTCTCACCTCTCCAAAGTGCC
Organism: Theropithecus gelada; assembly: GCF_003255815.1. Lineage (NCBI taxonomy): Eukaryota > Metazoa > Chordata > Mammalia > Primates > Cercopithecidae > Theropithecus > Theropithecus gelada. The sequence continues at coordinate 33,479,454 of NC_037683.1, read as the reverse complement.
TGTTGTAATTCAGGCATTCACTTTTTCTCCCACAGGGTTGCATCAACTGAGCCTTCTACTGTTCCACACCTCCAGTCCCGTCACTCTGGGGTCAATCTACTATGCTGGAGTCCTTCCGCTATGCTAGAGGAGATCCTTCTAATACCAAATCTCACCATCCAACTAGTATATTATTGAAATACACAGGAACAAGCAGAAGTATACATTATTCAAGAAATGGGGCTAGAATGATTGCCTACCATTCAGGAAAAAAAAAAAAAGTTATGTGCACACACACATACAATTGGAATCCTACCTCAGACCCTGTGCAAAATAAACTCTAGGTGATTTACATACTTAAAAATAAATGAGGCCAGACGTGGTGGCTCACGCCTGTAATCCCAGCACTTTGGGAGGCCAAGGCTGGAGGATTGCTTGAGTCCAGGAGTTACAGACCAGCATGGGCAACACGGTGAAACCTCGTCTCTACAAAAAATACAGAAAAACCAGCCGGGGGTGATGGCCTGCGCCTGTAATCTCAGCGACTTGGGAGGTTGAGGTGGGAGCATTACCTGAGCCCGGAAGGCTGAAGCTGCAGTGAGCCGAGATGGCGCCATTGCACTCAACCCTGGGCAACCAGAGCGAGACCCTGTCTCAACAATAAAGAAAAATAAAACCATATTGGAAAAGTTGTGCTTTTTCCGGTTGTGGCGCTGCGCGGTGGGGAGCTCTAATCTACCTAGCCAGGCCATCCAAGAGCCGGCTGCAGTCTGTGCAGGTCTTCAGACGCAAGAAGAAAGCCACAGTTGTGGTGCACGGCAAACGCCCTAATGGCCTGGACGAGGTGAACTGGCGGCCCTGGAGATGATAGAGCCCGACACGCTGCAATACAAGCTGCTAGAACCCGTGCTGCTTCTGGGCAAGGGGCGATTTGTTGGTGTGTACATTTATGAAGGGTGATGGGGAACGGTCATGTGGGTCCTATTTGTACTATCTGTCAGTTCATCTCCAAAGCCCTTGTGGCCTGTTGCCAGAAATATGTGGGCGGGTGAGGGCTCACGCCTGTAATCCCAGTACTTTGGGAGACCGATGCGGGCAGATTGCTTGAGCCTAGGAGTTTGAGGTCAGCCTGGGGAACAGGGCAAAACCCCCTCCCTCTACAAAAAAAAAAAAATGCAAAAATTAGCTGGCCGTGGTGGCGCGCGATAGTGGTACCAGCTACTTGGGAGGCTGAGATGGGAGGATCCTTGAGCCCAGGAGGCAGAGCTTGTAGTGAGCTGAGATCATGCCATGCTCTCCAGCCTGGATGACAGAGCCAAATCTTATCTCAAAAAAAGAAAAGAAAACCTTATCTCAAAAAGAAAAGAAAAATAGAAAAGAAATATGTAGATAAGGCTTCCAAGGAGATCAAAGACATCCTCACCCAGTATGACATGTATCCTTCTGAGCTGACACTGGTTGCTGCAAGTCCAAAGTTTGGAGGCTCTAGTGCCTATATTTGCTACGATAAATCCTGCCGATAAGCCCATCAAGAGGATCAGAATTCACTTGTGTAATAAGCAACGTTTGAGGGATTTTAAAGTTTCAAAAAAAAACAAAAACAAAAACAAGAAAGGAAAGTATTTTGCAAAAATACCAGTTATAACAGATTGGCAGGCATTACTATACAAACAGTTAAAGGCCAGGCACGGTGGCTCACACCTGTAATCCCAACACTTTGAGAGGTTGAGGCGGGTGGATCACCTGAGGTCAGGAGTTCGAGACCAGCCTGGCCAACATGGTGAAACTCCATCTCTACTAAAAATGCAAAAAATAAAAAATTAGCCAGGTGTGGTGGTGTGCGCCTGTAATCCCAGCTACTGGGGAGCCTGAGCAGGAGAATCGCTTGAACCTGGGAGGCAGAGGTTGCAGTGAGCTGAGATCGCGCCATTACACGCCAGGCTAGGTGACAGAGAGACTCCGTCTCAAAAATAAAAATAAAAATAAACAATTAAAATTCACATGTCTAAAAAAAGAAAGCCCACCACAAGTAAAGTTAAACCAAATACTGGAAAAATATTTGTGATGTAACAGAAGAAAATTTAATATGTTTGCTATGTAGAGCATTCTTGCAAAATCACAAGGAAAACATAATGGCAAAGTGGACAAAGTAGGTGAAACCAATTAAAGAGATAAAAATGACCTACAAATACATTTTAAAAATTTAGTCTTGGCTAGGTGCGGTGACTCATGCCTGTAATCCCAGCACTTTGGGAGGCCGAGGTGGGCGGATCACGAGGTCAAGAGATCAAGACCATCCTGACTAACATGGTGACACCCCATCTCTACTAAGAACACAAAAATTAGCTGGGCATGGTGGCGTGCACCTCTAGTCCCAGTTACTGGGGAAGCTGAGGCAGGAGAATCGCTTGAACCCAGGAGGTGGAGGTTGCAGGTAGCCAAGATGGTGTCACTGCACTCCGGCTTGGCGACAGAGTGAGACTCCGAACTCAAAAAAAAAAGTTCCGTCTCATTAGTCATCAAAGAGATAAGTAAAGCAAGATACATTTTTCACCAATCACGTTGACAAATGGTGCTAACATATACCTCTGGTGGTAAGCTGATCCCTTTGAGGAAGACATTTTTTTTCTCCTCCACCGCCAATCCCCGGCCTTTTTTAAAAAATAGAGACAGGGCCTCCCCATGTTGTTGCCGAGGCTCGTCCTGAGCTCCTGGACTCAAGTGATCCTCCCACTTTGGCCTCCCAAACTGCTGGGGTTACATGGCGCCCCGCTAGGAGGACAATTTTGGAACCTGAACCTGTAAAAAAACTAAAAATGAGTGTCATCCTGAATACTAGGAATTTATTTTGAGGATAAATTTAATAGTCAGGAGCTTCGAGTCTTTGGATGAGATAAGAACCACACGTTGTTTGTAGCCTGTGCCTGCTTATTTTTCCAGGAGTTCGGGAGCCCAGCCTGGTGAGAAATGAGTCTTGCTCCCAATGATGACCATGAATTTTGCAAAGGGTCAAGCAGAGCATATCGCTCAGGGAGTGTTTGATGACACCTGGGTAAATGAATAGAAACAATAAAAGAAATAAATAGAGGTTTCTATTGGGAGAGCAAGGACATGCCTGCCCGTAGCTTGAGGCACACTTGCTTGGTAGTAATAACTATGGAGCTTCCTAGCCACTATCCTCCTGCCCCAGCCAATTCCCCTGGGAGCTGGGGAGAGATGAAAATTTGGGTAGATCCTGTTAATTTGCTTTCCAGACTTCAGTCAATCCAGCTTAGAAGAAATCCAGTGGACAGACCAATATTTATTCCCCCAAGCAGCAAATGAGAGCATGAGTTACCTTACATTCTCACCAACACTGAGTACTACCTGACTGAGTATTCCATTTTGTCCAACTGTTGAATGTGCAGGTATCTCCTGGTAGTTTTCATTAGCATTTCCCTCATGCACCTTTTCATATGTTTATTGATCATTTGAATATGTGTGTGTGTAAAGTGCTCATTCACTGTTCTCTTCCTTCTTTTTCTTTTTTGCCCATTTTTTTCTATTGGGTTGTCTATCTTTTTTGTTTTGTTTTGTTTTGTTTTGTTTTGTTTTTGAGATGGAGTCTCACTGTGTCGCCAGGCTGGAGTGCAGTGGCGCGATCTCTGCTCACTGCAACCTGTGCCTCCTGTGTTCAAGTGATTCTCCTGCCTCAGCCTCCCCAGCAGCTGGGACTACAGGTGCATGCCACCACACCCAACTAATTTTTGTATTTTTTTTTAGTAGAGACGGGGTTTCACCATGTTGACCAGGATGTTCTTGATTTCTTGACCTCATGATCCGCCCGCCTCGGCCTCCCAAAGTGCTGGGATTACAAACGTGAGCCACAATGCCCGGCTGGGTTGTCTATCTTTTTGTAATTGATAGGTAGGAGGACTTCATATCATCTGTCTGTAAGTCATTTGCTGGATATACTTTTGCAAATATCTTTTTTCAGTCTGTGCTTTGCCCTCCCTTCCTTCCTTCCTTCCTTCCTTCCTTCCTTCCTTCCTTCCTTCCTTCCTTCCTTCCTTCCTTTCTTTCATCTGTCTTGTCTTCTTTTTTTTGTTTGTTTCAGAGTTTCACTCTTGTTGCCCAGGCTGGAGTATAATGGTGTGAACTCAGCTCATTGCAACCTCTGCCTCCCAGGTTCAAGCAATTCTCCTGCCTCAGCCTCTCAAGTAGCTGGGATTACAGGCGTGTACCACTGTGCCCGGCTATTTTTGTATTTTTAGTAGAGATGGGGTTTTACCATGTTGGTCAGGCTGGTCTTGAACTCCTGACCTCAGGTGATCCGCCTGCCTCAGCCTCCCAAAGTGCTGAGATTACAGGCGTGAGCCACCGTGCCCGGTTGTTTTCAATTTCTTAGTGGTATCCTTTGATGAACAGTTCTCATTTCTAAAGTAGTTAAATTTATCAATTTTTCTATTTATAGTTAGTACTTTTTATGTTCTGTTTAATGCACGTATTTACAAAGCCTTATTGTTTTACTTTTAAACATTCTGACATTTAGATCTATAACCCATCTGGAATTGATTTTAATGTGTGGTTAAGCTTTTTTTTTTTTTAATTTGTTTATCCAATCAATCTGGCTCCATTTATTGAAAACATCGTCCTTTCTTGTCTGCATTGCAATGTCATCTATATCGTAAATCAGGTAGCTTATAATTGTGAATCTGTTTTTGGATTCTCTCTTCCAGTCCTTTGGCTTATTTGTGCCAACACCACACTGTCATAATTACTGTAGTTTTATAATACATAGTAGTGTAAGGCTTGCAGCCTTGTTCTTCAAGATTGTCTGGACATTGTTTGGTCCTTTCTATTTTCATATACGTTTTAGAATCAGCTTGTCAACTTCCACAATCACCCTTAAACCCATTTGGCAGTATCCACTAAAGCTGAACAATTGTACTCTTAAGTAAATACCAAACAGAAAGAAATATACAAAGAATATTCATAGCAACTCTATTCATAAAAGCCTCAAATTAGAAACAACCCAAATGTCCATCCACAGTAGAATGAATACATAAATAACTGGTGTATGCCAGGCACGGTGGCTCACGCCTGTAATCCCAGCACTTTGGGAGACCGAGGTGGGCGGATCATCCGAGGTCAGGAGTTCGAGACCAGCCTGGCCAACATGGTGAAACCCCATCTCTACTAAAAATACAAAAATTAGCTGGGCATGGTGGTGTGCACCTGTAATTCCAGCTACTCCAGAGTAGTGAGGCAGGAGGATCGCTTGAACCCGGGAGTCAGAGGTTGTAGTGAGCAGAGATCACACCACTGCACTCTAGTCTGGGCGACCAAGCAAGACTTTGTCTCAAAACAAAACCAAACCATGGCTAAAGCTGGCCAACATAATGTTTAATGCAGTAAACCCAAACCAAGAGAGTTCGTGTTGTAATTTCATTTATAACAAGTTCAAAAACTAGTAAAGCTACTCTATGGCATTACAAGTTAGGAAAGTCATGACATTTGAGGATGGTGGGCTATGGTGCAGGGCTTCTGGGGTGCTGGATGTATATTCTTTTTCACTTTGTGAGGATTCAAACATGAGTGTGTAGCTTTCTGCAGGCATCTTATACTTCAATACAAAGTTAACTTAAAAATTAATTCAATGTGACAACGTACATTGAAGGCTTCACATATGCAGGGAATCTCATCCTGCACTGGTGTGGGAGCCAGATATCAGGGTAAGTAAGAATACAATGTGGCTACTGCCCTGAGGTAAGTTCAGGGATGGAAGGTAGCGAATGGGGGATGGATAAAGGATGGAGAGTCAAGCCTGTAACATTTTGCAAAACATAGTGGGTGCCAAAGGACCACTGAATTTGCCTTGCCTGGGGGTTGGAGAAGTTATGTTAGTTATTGAGTGCTAAGTAGGATTTCAACTACTGTAGTCAAAGAGCTGTTAGTGTTTTTTAGGCTAGAAAATAGAAACATATGAAACTAATGTGCTAAATTGTATTTTAAATGTGAAACAAGATTGAAGCTTAATTTAAGCCCGGACTAATTTCCTTAGAACACTGGGATAGTGGGTGTATTGTAATCTGGATGTTCAATTTAAAAATCTCTAAAACCTCTAATATAAGAAAACTTGATATATTGATCCCTTCATCGTCTATTCCTGGGTAAACTGAACACGTTACTAACCAGCGTCATTGGTTGAACGTGGCCTCAGCAAAGAAGTAGTGAAATGAAGTTATATTTGTTAAAACAGCAATAAAAACAACAACAAAAAAAACAAACAAACAAAAAAAGAAAACACCCAAAACCCAAGATTCCCTGGATAGTAAGGTATTACCAATGTAGCCCACAAGAGAGGTATATTCATAGGTAAGGTGCGGGGCAGGGGAAAATGGTGGATTCTATGAAGCAACCAAGGAGGGGGAGTTGGAATTTTCTGTCTAATTGTTGGCAATCTGGGGAAATCCCAAAGGACCAAATGTTCTGGAAGAAATTTTGTGCAATAAGAATGTCCCCAAACTGGCCAGGCATGGTGGCTCATGCCTGTCATCCCAGTTACTTGAGAAGCTGAGGCAGAAGAATCGCTTGAACCTGGGGGGCAGAGGTTGCAGTGAGCTGAGATAGCTCAACTGCACTCCAGCCTGGGCGACAGAGCAAGACTCCATGTCAAAAAAGAAAAAAAGAATGTCCCCAAATTAGACCTTCAGTTTAATTCAGGCCTTCTGAGACCCCCCAGCCACCCTCCAGGAAAGGTAATTTGATTACTTAGAAATGTAAACCAACTCCATTCCACCACCTGTAGGTCAGAGCCAGAGACACAGCCAGTCAGGGGTGGACTTGGTTATTTATACAATGTGAAGGGAACTGCTATTTCAAAATCACTTCGTTGCAAAGCATCCCAACCTGGAAAAAGTGTGCAATGGTGGGGACTCTAGAGACAGACAGATAAGGGCTCCAATTCTACCTTGGCCATTTACCCGTTCTATGACCTTGGAATGCCACACCAAAACTTCTCCATGCCTCAGTTTCCTTTTCTGAAAAATGAGGACAATCATATACACCTTAAACAACAGACACCCTTGTAAGAATGAACTTAAAAAAAAAAAAAAAAAAAGAATGAACTTAACTGTATTTAAATCACTTAGCACAAAATCTGGCACATAACAGCCCTTCACTCAATAATCATAATATTATTTTTGCAATGCTTTCTGGCTGATGTCATGCTGGACAATAAATGCAGTGTTGAGCATCTCCTTTTCTAGGTCACTGTGTCCACAGTTAGAGGAGGAGCCAAATGGCATGTTCACTTGGAGCCAGGCTCAGTCCTCAGGCAAACAATGGGAAATAGGCAATTAGGCAAGGAGTAGTGCCAACCTATTGATTGGTCTGTCTCTGCTTAAGAGCCCTGAAAACTCGATATGGTATGTTTTGAGCATTTTTTCTTCTTCTTTTTTTTTTTTCCCCAGAATAACTCACAGTGAAAAATACATTTTGTGTTGATGTCAGTAATATGTGTTTATGGATAAAACAAGCATTTCACAAGACAATGCATATTAACTGTAATGCACCCTGGCATTTTGTATTCTAAACTATTCTATTTCTCTGTTTAAAAAAAAAATGGTTGCAGGCTGGGCACGGTGGTTCACGCCTGTAATCCCAGTACTTTGGGAGGCCAAGATAGGTGGATCACCTGAGGTCAGGAGTTCAAGACCTGTCTGGCCAAAATGGTGAAACCCCGTCTCTACAAAAGTACAAAAATTAGATGGGCATGATGGTGGGTGCCTGTAATCCCAGCTACTTGGGAGGCTGAGGCAGGAAAATCACTTGAACCTGGGAGATGGAGGTTGCAGTGAGCTGAGATTGTGCCATTACACTCCAGCCTAGGCAACAGAGCAAGACTCCATCTCAAAAAAAAAAAAAAAAAAAAGGTTGCAACCCATTAGACTGATTTTATTTTAGTTTAGTTTAGTTTAGTTTTTTTGAGAGTGAGTCTCACTCTGCTGCCCAGGCTGGAGTGCAGTGGCATGATCTCTGCTCACTGCAACCTCCACCTCCCTGGTTCAAGTGATTCTTGTGCCTCAGCCTCCCAAGTAGCTGGGATTAGAGGTACGCACCACCACACCCAGCTAATTTTTGTATTTTTAGTAGAGGCGGGGTTTCACCATGTTGGCCAGGCTGGTCTCAAACTCCTGACCTCAGGAGGTCCACCCACCTCAGCCTTCCAAAGTGCTGTGATTACAGGCATGAGCCACCACGCCTGGCCAACTGATTTTATTATTTATGAATGGATCAAAATTTGCAGTTTGAAAGACACTGCTCTCATCCAGTTCCTCAGATGGCAGATGAGGAAACTGAGGCACAGAGGGGGAAAGAGTTGCTTAAGTAAAATGGTGGGTGGCACAGGACTGAGCCAAGACGTGTGGTCCCCACTGCTCTAGCTTTTCCACAAACTACTGCATGGAGGTGAACCTCCAGGTTCTGCTGTGTAAACAGCAGCACTTCTAACATGATAGGTTAGAAGGGACTTTTTTTTTTTTTTTTTAATTGTAAAAGAGTCCACAAAAGCTCATAGGCACAGAACCTCTTCAACAGCAAGCTCATTGCTAAAAGGAGACACTTGGCCAGGCACAGTGGCTCAGGTCTGTAATTCCAGCACTTTGGGAGGCCAACGATGGAGGATCCTTTGAGCCTAGCAGTTCAAGACCAGCCTGAGCACCATAGTGTCAAGGACTCCCTGTCTCTACAAAAATAAAATAAAAATAAAAATAAATAAAACGAGGCACTAGGGTATTTTCCCTTGGAGTTTAGCGCTTCACCTTCACCTGCCAGTGTAAGCAAAAGTTTCATTTCTTTCCTAGCAGCCTCTAGAACAACCCAAGATGTGGTCAGAACTACTCGTTCCTCTTGAAGAACTAAGTGGTTCAAGATCTTGTCCTCCTTTCTGCAAACAGCAAGGCAGTTTGCCCATCTGCCCCAGGCCTGCCGCTGTTTGCAATGCTGAGAAAAACATGTCAGACATGAAGGAGCCATCTTGACCGTGAGAGCAGGGGGCGCTGGTAAGATGAGCTCATGGGCAGTTTTTGTTGTGGATTTCACTTTTCACAGGTTGCACTTTCACCTTGACAGAAAGGGAAGGCCAAAGTCTCCTTAGAGTTCACTTTAGATGGGGCTTCTGACTCTTCGCTCCATGCTCCTGGAGAGTTTATTGCTGGTACTTTATTACTCTTTTCCGATTCTGCTTTTTATTCATGATTCCCATTCTAGTCATATCTACCCTATGAGGAATATACTCTGAATCTTGTTCATCTTGCTGTGGGGCTCCGCCCAGTAAGTGTGGGTTAAATCAAAGTGAGCTATGAGATTTCCCAAGAATTTGATTCCCTTAAGCTAAATTTTGTCTTTTGGTTTTTTATTTAGAAAGGACGTGGACCATTGCCCTTATATCTGCTGCCACTCTAAAGCCCACGCATCCGATCTAAGTGGCTTCTAGGCCAAGCATGGTGGCTCATGCCTGTAATCCCAGCACTTTGGGAGGGTGAGGCGGGTGGATAACTTGAGGTCAGGAGTTTGAGACCAGCCTGACCAACACGGTGAGACTCTGACTCAAAAATAAATAAATAAATAAATAAAACAATAAAAGTGTAATTTATAAATTAGTCACAGTAAGAGACTAATTTAAAGGAAGCACTTTACAGCTTATCTTTGGCATATTTAGACTGTCAGCATCACCACTCTTTTTTTTTTTTTTTTTTTTTTTTTGGTTAGGTTTT